>NC_053028.1:133758389-134075463 GCF_003073215.2 Triticum urartu
CTGCCTCAGGGGCTGCGATCTCAGAGGCGATCGAGCCGAACTCCAGCCCCGCACTCCGCATGGCCCGTGACTCCGAGGAGCCGAATTCCTTTCCGAACTCCGAGCCCCCCGTGCCCCTGCCGATCAAATCCGATTGGGCGCCGATAATGGAGTTCACTGCCGCAGACATCTTTTAGCACTCGCCCTTCGGCGACATCCTGAATTCTCTAAAATCTCTCTCTTTATCAGGAGAGCCCTGGCCGGACTATGGTCAGCAAGGTTGGAATACGGACGATGAAGAAATTCAAAACCCGCCCACCACCCACTTCGTAGCCACTGTCAACGACTTAACCGACATGCTTGACTTCGACTCCGAAGACATCGACGGCATGGACGACGATGCAGGAGACGAACAAGAACCAGCACCTGTAGGGTGCTGGAAGGCCACCTCGTCATATGACATATATATGGTGGACACTCCAAAGGATGGAGATGGCGATGGAATAGCGGGGGACGATACCTCTAAGAAACAGCCCAAGCGCCGGCGTCAGCGGCGCCGCTCTAAATCCCGCCAAAGCAAAAACGGTGATTCCGGCACGGGAGATAATACTACTCCGGATAGAGCCGAAGAACACCCCCTCCAGCAAGATTCAGCACAGGAGGACAGAGAAGCCAGCCCTCACGAGAGGGCGGCGGACCAAGAGGTTGAGGACGATAATTATACGCCTCCCTCCGAAGACGAGGCAAGCCTCGACGACGACGAGTTCATCGTGCCAGAGGATCTCGCCGAACAAGAGCGTTTTAAACGCTGGCTTATGGCCACGGCAAGTAGCCTCAAAAAAAAGCAGCAACAGCTTAGAGCTGATCAGGATTTGCTAGCTGACAGATGGACTGAAGTCCTTGCGGCCGAAGAGTATGAACTCGAACGCCCCTCCAAGAGTTACCCAAAGCGCAGGCTGCTACCCCGACTAGAGGAGGAAGCACCTACATCACCAGCGCATGACATGGTCGACCGGCCACCTCATAGCCGCGACAGAGAGGCCTCTTGGCCCTCCACTCAAGCCATGCCCCGACGCCGCGCCAAGCATACTAAGGCACGGGAAAATGCGCCCGACCTGCGCGACATACTGGAGGACAAGGAAAGGCAAACAAGATCGATCTACGGATAGCGCAGGCGCCCCACGGCACGTGACGATGATCGTCACTCCGAATGCAATAAATCCGGCCGGGCCGAACTCAACAGACAAAGCTCCTTCGAGCTGCGTCGCGATATAGCCCAATACAGAGGCGCCGCACACCCACTATGCTTCACAGATGAAGTAATGGATCATAAAATCCCTGAGGGCTTCAAACCCGTAAACATCGAATCGTACGATGGCACAACAAATCCTGCGGTATGGATCGAGGATTATCTCCTCATATCCACATGGCCCGCGGTGATGATCTACACGCCATCAAATACCTCCCACTCAAACTTAAGGGACCGGCCCGGCATTAGCTTAACAGCTTGCCAGCAGACTCAATCGGTTCTTGGGAGGACCTGGAAGCCGCATTCCTTGACAACTTTCAGGGCACTTATGTGAGACCACCGGACGCCGATGACCTAAGCCACATAATTCAGCAGCGAGAGGAATCGGCCAGGCAATTCTGGACACGGTTCATAACAAAGAAAAACCAGATAGTCGACTGTCTGGACGCAGAGGCCTTAGTGGCCTTCAAGCATAATATCCGTGACGAGTGGCTTACCCGGCACTTGGGACAGGAAAAGCCGAAATCTATGGCAGCCCTCACGACACTCATGACCCGCTTTTGCGCGGGAGAAGACAGCTGGCTAGCTCGCAGCAACAATTTAACCAAGAACCCTGGTAATTCAAATACCAAGGACAGGTCGCGTCGGAACAAACAAAAGCGCCGCGTTAACAGCGACAGCAACGAGGATATGGCAGTTAATGCCGGATTCCGAGGCTACAAATCCGGTCAACGGAAAAAGCCATTCAAAAGAAATACGCAGGGCCCGTCCAGTTTGGACCGAATACTCGACCGCTTGTGCCAGATACATGGCACCCCCGAAAAGCCAGCCAATCACACCAACAGGGACTGTTGGGTGTTTAAGCAGGCAGGCAAGTTAAGAGCCGAAAACAAAGACAAGGGGCTGCATAGCGACGACGAGGAGGAGCCAGGCCGCCGAACAACAGTGGAAAGAAGGGATTTCCCCCGCAAGTGCAGACGGTGAACATGATATACGCAACCCACATCCCCAAGAGGGAGCGGAAGCGTGCGTTACGGGACGTATATGCGATAGAGCCAGTCGCCCCAAAGTTCAACCCATGGTCCTCCTGCCCGATCACCTTTGATCGAAGGGACCACCCCACTAGCATCCGCCACGGCGGCTTCGCCGCATTGGTTCTAGACCCAATCATCGACAGATTTCATCTCACAAGAGTCCTCTTGGACGGCGGCAGCAGCCTGAACCTGTTTTACCAGGATACAGTGCGAAAAATGGGCATAGATCCCTCGAGGATCAAGCCCACCAAAACGACCTTTAAAGGCGTCATACCAGGTGTAGAAGCCAACTGTACAGGCTCAGTCACACTGGAAGTGGTCTTCGGATCTCCGGATAACTTCCGAAGCGAGGAGTTAATCTTCGACATAGTCCCGTTCCGCAGTGGCTATCACACACTGCTCGGGCGAACCGCATTCGCAAAATTCAATGCGGTACCGCACTATGCATACCTCAAGCTCAAGATGCCAGGCCCTAGAGGAGTAATCACGGTCAATGGGAACACTGAACGCTCCCTCCGAACGGAGGAGCACACGGCAGCGCTCACAGCAGAAGTACAAGGCAGCCTCTCTAGGCAGTTCCCCAGTTCGGCCTTCAAAAAGCCAGACACTGTCAAGCACGCCCGGAGTACCCTACAACAAGACCGCCTGGCACATTCTGAGCTAGCGTAGAAATGCGGCCCCAACCCTAGCCCTCGCGATATAGCGAAACCAGTGCTTCGCGTACATAACTACGCTCTTGAAATACCATGGGCACAGGGGAAGGGGCACTATCACGGCACGCCCGAAATACGGCTTAAACCACACCAGGGGCTGCCAGATTCCTTTTTTTCTTCTTATTTTTTTCTCTTACTCTCAGGACTCCATACTTCGGATGACCCGTTCGGCAATTCAACTGCCGCACAAACGATACAAGATCCAGGAAAGCAGACAAGCCATGCCGCATTATGGAACTCCCAGGTGGTCTCTATTGCGAGCAGTATACCTGTTTTTTAATACAATTCCGCGGCCTGCCCCTAGCCAGGACATGTTAAATAGTCCAATTTCTTTTGCTTATCGCACTATTTGTATCGTTCCGCTTTCATAGCAGCCTTTCTATAAACAATGCATAGCTTTTTGTCTATTTTTTGCATTATCCTATTTTTATATATATGTTTATCAATAACATGTTGCATCCGTACACTGTGGTACGGCAAAAATACGCCAGGGGCTTTAGTACCCATCGCGTGAGAAGTCCGTACACTTTCACAAGTGCGGCACCCCGAACTTATAGCACTATATGCATCGGCTCCGAATCATGATTTGGGTCAATAGTTGGGTTTGCCCGGCTCCTATGTTTTGGTGCCTTACATTCCGCTATATTGGCTAAGGTAGCACTAGGAGAACTACTGCGATTGTGCCCCAGTTGAGTTGGGCTGAGCACCTTAGTAGAGAAAGCTAAAACTGACTGTCATGATGAGGCGAGAGACCGGTCGCTGTTCGAGAGGTTTTTCGAGTCCTTAAAGACTTATGCCGCTTCGAGCGAGGAACCGGCTTTGTCCGGCCAAGGCGTGGATAGCTCCCCGAACTCGGTCTTCCGAATACTAGGGGCTTCGCCGAAATTTAAAATTATAGAGTTCTATGGCTAAGTGAGAGTGTTCAAGCATTATAGTCCGATTGCCTTGTTCGTTGTGCTGAGTGCCTCCCTCGACGGACCCAATCATGGGAAAAAGAGCGCTCAAGTTTATCCCGAACACCCCAGCACTAGTGGCATGGGGCAGAAGCCGACGACTGGCCATCTCTCAATTTTTTGATAAACGGCCGCACAGAAAGTAATATTTTAAATTCAAGCATTGCTTAGCGCATATGAACAAGTTTTCAGTGCACAGGATAACACGAGCGAGTTCATTCAAAAATTACATCCTTGGTGCATTCATCCGCCATAAGGCGGGCATCAGCCAGAACATCCTTGTAATAGTTCTCGGGCTTGCGATGCTCCTTCCCCGGCGGCGGCCTGTCCCTCACAAGCTTCTCACCGTCGAGCTTACCCCAGTGCACCTTTGCACGGGCAAGGGCCCTACGGGCACCTTCGATGCAGACGGAGTGCTTGATGACCTCGAGCCTTGGACAAGCCTCCACCAGCCGCCGCACCAGTCCGAAGTAGCTCCCAGGCAGGGCCTCTCTAGGCCACAGCCAAACTATGAAGCCCTTCAGGGCCTGTTCGGCCGCCTTGTGGAGCTCGACCAGCTGCTTTAGCTGGTCGCTCAAGGGCACAGGGTGTCCGGCCTCAGCGTACTGAGACCAGAACACCTTCTCCGTCGAGCTGCCTTCCTCGGCTCGGTAGAATGCGGCGGCATCGGATACGCTGCGGGGAAGATCTGCGAATGCCCCTGGAGAGCTCCGGATTCGGGTAAGTAACAAGTAGTTTACTTTTATATGTCTGCTTTGCATAGAGAATGCCTTACCCGCCGCTATCTTTTTCACCGCATCCAATTCCTGGAGGGCCTTCTGGGCTTCGGCCTGGGCAGATTTGGCAGTTTTAAGGGCCGCAGCAAGCTCGGATGCTCGCGTCTTCGAGTCGAGTTCCAAACTCTCATGTTTTTTCATGAGAGCCTGAAGCTCTTGCTGCACCTCGCCGACCTGCGCCTCAAATTTCTCCCGCTCGGTGCGCTCTGTGGCCGCTCTCTTCTTGGCCTTGGACATCGCCTGCTTGAGGGTCGCCACCTCAGTTGTGGCCCCTACAATAAGCAGTATACTCCTGTCATTTTTTGCAATTGCGTCTTCTTATAGGCATTTTTTCTATAAGGTATCTCTTACCTTCTTTCTCCTCGAGCTGTCGTTTGGCAAGGCCGAGCTCTTGCTCGGTCCGCTCGAGGCCCTGCTTCAGGGCACCCACCTCCGCAGTCAGTGCGGCGGTGGCCAGCAACGAAGCCTGCATATGTATATTGACTCCTTTTTAGTTAGACTCCTGCGATATTTAATAGATCCTCTATTCGGCTTTTCTTTCCGAACGCCAAACAGAGCATCAGGGGCTACTGTCTATGCGGTAATATTTTTACATATTTCTACTTACCTCGAAGCCTGTTAGAAGGCTAGTACAAGCTTCAGTAAGTCCGCTTTTGGCGGACCGAACCTTCTGGACCACCGTACTCATGATGGCACGGTGCTCCTCGTCGATGGAGGCACCCTTAAGCACCTCCAGCAGATTGTCCGGCGCCTCCGGTTGGACGGAGGACGCCGGCTCAATAGGCTTGCTCCTCTTGGCAGGAGTTCGCCTGCCGCGGTCCGGAACCGTTGATGATTCCGGCACGGTGTCTGGCATAAAGCCGGACTTGGAGCCCTGGGGGGTCTTGTCCCCTTTACTCCTGGAGTCCGGGAGGTTGCCTCGCGGCTCCTCCTGGACCACCTCCTCTTGCCCCGGAGCTTGTCGCGACGCCACTTCGGCGTCATCCGCAGCACAGGGGGAGGCAGCGTGCGGAACTGAATTCACGTCCGATGAATCCAGGGAGCTGCTCGACGACTCGTCGAGCCCGTCCTTGGGCGGGCTGCATGATTATATTCGACATTAGGGAAAGCTGCGCAACAAAAGGAATATCATGAGTTACTCTAGTATCCAAACACTTACGATTTCACCGGACGCTTGGCCCTGTCCGGCCACTCCTCTTCGTCCTCGTCGGCGTCGGGGGCGTAGTCCGGTGGAGGGGTTTTCCTCTTCTTGGACCCTTCGGCCTCCCCTACTAGGGCGGCCTTCCTCTTCTTTCCTCCCCCCGCTGGAGGGGGAGAGGTCTCTTCTTCCTCCTCCTCGTCTTCACGGGAGGAGTGCGTCTCAGACTCATCGGACGACGAGTCCGACACCACCATATGCCGGGAACTCTTTCGAGTCCCCGTGGCCTTCTTCTTATTGGCCTTCTTCTCCGGCACCACATAAGGTGCCGGAACCAGCAGCTTCACCAGGAGAGCAGGGGCTGGGTCTTTGGGCAAGGGAGCCGGACAGTTAATCAGTCCGGACTTCACCTGCCAATCATGTCAAAGGTGAGGGAGTTTAGATCTCGCATAGAGTCAAACTATGAAGAAAACTTAACATCCTGTAAAGGATGAAAATATTTTACCTCGCCAGCAGGACGCTGCGAGCTGAATCCGTGGTCTTTGGAGGCGGATGTGGGAGCCTCGGCGCCTTTGGTTAGCCCCTTCCAGACATCTTCATACGTCGTGTCGAAGAGCCTGCTCAGAGTTCGGTGCTGCGCCGGGTTGAACTCCCACAAATTGAAGTCCCGTTCTTGACACGGAAGGATCCGGCGGACGAGCATGACCTGGACTACGTTGACAAGCTTGAGCTGCTTGTTCACCAGGGACTGGATGCATCTTTGCAGTCCGGTCACCTCTTCTTCGTCGCCCCACGACAAGCCCGTCTCCTTCCAGGACGTGAGCCGCGTAGGGGGTCCGGATCGGAATTCAGGGGCTGCGATCCACTTCGGATCGCGTGGCTCGGTGATGTAAAACCACCCTGACTGCCACCCCTTCAAGGTCTACACAAAGGAGCCCTCGAGCCATAGGACGTTGGCTATTTTGCCCGCCATGGCACCTCCGCACTCTGCCTGGTTGCCGCGCACCACCTTTGGCTTGACGTTGAAAGTCTTGAGCCAGAGGCCGAAATGGGGGCGGATGCAGAGGAAAGCCTCGCACACGACGATAAATGCCGAGATATTGAGGATGAAGTTCGGAGCCAGATCGTGGAAATCTAGGCCATAGTAGAACATGAGCCCGTGGACAAATGGGTGGAGAGGAAAACCCAGTCCGCGGAGGAAGTGGGGAAGAAATACTACCCTCTCATGGTGCCTTGGGGTGGGGAGAAGCTGCCCCTCCTCAGGAAGCCGGTGCGCGATGTCTTTGGACAAGTATTCGGCCTTCCTTAGCCTTTTGACATGGCCCTCCGTGATGGAGGAGACCATCCACTTGCCTCCCGCTCCGGACATTGTTGGAGAAGGTTGAGGTAGGAAGTGCGGGCTTGGGCGCTGGAGCTCGGGTGCGCAGAAGATGGATAGGCAAAGGAGGAAGAAGGCATAGGTAGAAAGGTGGATCCTTATCCCCTTATATGAGCAGATGCGACTATGTGTCCCCACCAGCCTAGTAAAACTCGCTTGCCTCCCAAGCGCCGTGATAAATGGCATGGTTGGGTTACCCACATCCGTATTGATGAGAATCCCGTAAATGGGGGACACGATCTCTGCTTTGACAAGACGTGCCAAGGAAACCGCCTCGCAAAACACGCTGAGATGGGGAAGTGAAAACGATTCGAATAAAGGCTGTGATGTCGCGCTGCAGAATACGTCAGTAGATTAGATTTGTGTTAATATTATTCTCTCTGTGGCAATACGTGGAAACTTATTTTGTAGAGCCGGACACTACTCTTGGTGTTTACAAACTTTTATGAAGAATTTGGAGGAGGAACCCGCCTTGCAATGCCGAAGACAATCTACGCGCCGGACTCGTCGTCATTGAAGCCTGGTTCAGGGGATACTGAGGGAGTCCTGGATTAGGGGGTGTTCGGGTAGCCGGACTATACCTTCAGCCGGACTCCAGGACTATGAAGATACAAGATTGAAGACTTCGTCCCGTGTTCCTGAGGTGCCTGCACCGACTAGAGAGGAAGTTAATGATGATGATCATGAAACTTCAGATCAAGTTTCTACTGAACTTCGTAGGTCCACAAGGACACGTTCCGCACCAGAGTGGTACGGCAACCCTGTCCTGGAAATCATGTTGTTAGACAACGGTGAACCTTCGAACTATGAAGAAGCGATGGCGGGCCCGGATTCCAACAAATGGCTGGAAGCCATGCAATCCGAGATAGGATCCATGTATGAAAACGAAGTATGGACTTTGACTGACTTGCCCGATGATCGGCGAGCCATAAAAAATAAATGGATCTTTAAGAAGAAGATAGACGCGGATGGTAATGTGACCATCTATAAAGCTCGGCTTGTCGCTAAGGGTTTTCGACAAGTTCAAGGGGTTGACTACGATGAGACTTTCTCACCCGTAGCGAAGCTGAAGTCCGTCCGAATCATGTTAGCAATTGCCGCATTCTATGATTATGAGATATGGCAAATGGACGTCAAAACGGCATTCCTTAATGGTTTCCTTAAGGAAGAATTGTATATGATGCAGCCGGAAGGTTTTGTCGATCCTAAGAATGCTGACAAGGTGTGCAAGCTCCAACACTCAATTTATGGGCTGGTGCAAGCATCTCGGAGTTGGAACATTCGTTTTGATGAGATGATCAAAGCATTTGGGTTTACACAGACTTATGGAGAAGCCTGCATTTACAAGAAAGTGAGTGGGAGCTCTGTAGCATTTCTCATATTGTATGTGGATGACATACTGTTGATGGGAAATGATATAGAATTCTTGGAAAGCATAAAGGCCTACTTGAACAAGTGTTTTTCAATGTAGGATCTTGGAGAAGCTGCTTATATATTAGGCATCAAGATCTATAGAGATAGATCGAGACGCCTCATTGGTCTTTCACAGAGTACGTACCTTGACAAGATATTGAAGAAGTTCAAAATGGATCAGTCAAAGAAGGGGTTGTTGCCTGTATTGCAAGGTACGAGATTGAGCACAGATCAATGCCCGACCACGGCAGAAGATAGAGAAAAGATGAGTGTCGTCCCCTATGCCTCGGCCATAGGGTCTATCATGTATGCTATGCTATGTACCAGACCTGATGTAAACCTTGCCGTAAGTTTGGTAGGAAGGTACCAAAGTAATCCCGGCATGGAACACTGGACAGCGGTCAAGAATATCCTGAAGTACCTAAAAACGACTAAGGATATGTTTCTCGTTTATGGAGGTGATGAAGAGCTCGTCGTAAAGGGTTACGTCGATGCTAGCTTCGACACAGATCTGGATGACTCTAAGTCACAAACCAGATACGTGTATGTTTTGAATGGTGGGGCAGTAAGCTGGTGCAGTTGCAAGCAAAGCGTTGTGGCGGGATCTACATGTGAAGCGGAGTACATGGCAGCCTCAGAGGCAGCACAAGAAGCAGTCTGGGTGAAGGAGTTCATTACCGACCTAGGAGTCATACCCAATGCGTCGGGCCCGATGACTCTCTTCTGTGACAACACTAGAGCTATTGCCCTTGCCAAGGAGCCCAGGTTTCATAGGAAGACCAGGCATATCAAGCGTCGCTTCAACTCCATTCGTGAAAGTGTTCAAAATGGAGACATAGAGATTTGTAAAGTACATACGGACCTGAATGTGGCAGATCCGTTGACTAAAGTACATACGGACCTGTACATACGGACATAGAATGGTGTTCGATTCATCACAATGTAACTAGACTATTGACTCTAGTGCAAGTGGGAGACTGTTGGAAATATGCCCTAGAGGCAATAATAAAATGGTTATTATTATATTTCTTTGTTCATGATAATTGTCTATTGTTCATGCTATAATTGTGTTATCCGGAAACCGTAATACATGTGTGAATACATAGACCACAACACGTCCCTAGTGAGCCTCTAGTTGACTAGCTCGTTGATCAAAAGATAGTCATGGTTTCCTGACTATGGACATTGGATGTCATTGATAACGGGATCACATCATTAGGAGAATGATGTGATGGACAAGACCCAATCCTAAGCATAGCTCAAAGATCGTGTAGTACGTTTGTTGTAGCTTTTCCGAATGTCAAGTATCATTTCCTTAGACCATGAGATTGTGCAACTCCCGGATACCGTAGGAGTGCTTTGGGTGTGCCAAATGTCACAACGTAACTGAGTGACTATAAAGGTACACTACAGGTATCTCCGAAAGTGTCTGTTGGGTTGGCACGAATCGAGACTGGGATTTGTCACTCCGTATGACGGAGAGGTATCTCTGGGCCCACTCGGTAATGCATCATTATAATGAGCTCAATGTGACCAAGTGGTTGATCATGGGATCATGCATTACGGCACGAGTAAAGTGACTTGCCGGTAACGAGATTGAACGAGGTATTGGGATACCGACGATCGAGTCTCGGGCAAGTAACATACCGATTGACAAAGGGAATTGTATACGGATTGATCGAATCCTCGACATCGTGGTTCATCCGATGAGATCATTGTGGAGCATGTGGGAGCCAACATGGGTATCCAAATCCCGCTGTTGGTTATTGATCGGAGAGTCGTCTCGGTCATGTTTGCATGTCTCCCGAACCCATAGGGTCTACACACTTAAGGTTCGGTGACGCTAGGGTTATTGAGATATTAGTATATGGTAACCCGAAAGTTGTTTGGAGTCCCGGATGAGATCCCGGACGTCATGAGGAGTTCTGGAATGGTCCGGAGGTGAAGATTTATATATAGGAAGTCAAGTTTCGGCCATCGGGAAAGTTTCGGGGGTAATCGGTATTGTACCGGGACCACCGGAAGGGTCCCGGCGGTCCACCGGGTGGGGCCACCTATCCCGGAGGGCCCCATGGGCTGAAGTGGGAGGGGAACCAGCCCCTGGTGGGCTGGTGCGCCCCCCTTGGGCCTCCCCCTGCGCCTAGGGTTGGAAACCCTAGGGGTGGGGGGTGCCACCCTTGCCTTGGGGGGCAAGGCACCCCCTTGGCCGCCGCCCCCCTAGGAGATTGGATCTCCTAGGGCTGGCGCCCCCCTAGGGACCCTATATATAGTGGGTGGGAGGGAGGGCAGCCGTACCCAAGCCCCTGGCCTCTCCCTCTCCCTCCCGTGACACTCCTCCGTCTCCCTGCGCTTGGCGAAGCCCTGCCGACATCACCGTTGCTTCCACCACCACGCTGTCGTGCTGCTGGATCTTCATCAACCTCTCCTTCCCCCTTGCTGGATCAAGAAGGAGGAGACGTCTTCCCAACCGTACGTGTGTTGAACGCGGAGGTGCCGTCCGTTCGGCACTAGGTCATCGGTGATTTGGATCACGACGAGTATGACTCCATCAACTCCGTTCTCTTGAACGCTTCCGCGCGCGATCTACAAGGGTATGTAGATGCACTCCTCTCTCCCTCGTTGCTAGATGACTCCATAGATTGATCTTGGTGATGCGTAGAAAATTTTAAAATTCCGCTGCGTTCCCCAACACTATACCCTCTACTTGAACATGGTGCTTTATGCTTCATATTGTTATCCAATGATGTGTTGCCATCCTATGATGTCTGAGTAGATTTTCGTTGTCCTATCGGTGGTTGATGAATTGCTATGATTGATTTAATTTTCTTGTGGTTATGTTGCTGTCCTTTGGTGCCCATCATATGATTGCGCGCGTGGATCACACCCTAGGGTTAGTTGTATGTTGATAGGACTATGTATTGGAGGGCAAGAGTGACAGAAGCTTCAACCTAGCATAGAAATTGATGCATACGGGATTGAAGGGGGGCCAATATATATTAATGCTATGGTTGGGTTTTACCTTAATGAACGTTAGTAGTTGCGGATGCTTGCTAATAGTTCCAATCATAAGTGCATAGAATTCCAAGTCAGGGATGACATGCTAGCAGTGGCCTCTCCCACATAATACTTGCTATCGGTCTAGTAAAGTAGTCAATTGCTTAGGGGCAATTTCACAACTCCTACCACCACTTTTCCACACTCGTTATATTTACTTTATTGTTTCTTTATCTAAACAGCCCCTACTTTTTATTTACATACTCTTTATTATCTTGCAAACCTATCCAACAACACCTACAAAGTACTTCTAGTTTCATACTTGTTCTAGGTAAAGCGAACGTCAAGCGTGCGTAGAGTTGTACCGGTGCCACCCTATTCAAGAATTCATCCGATTAACCAGTTAACTTGCCGATTAATCCCTACTCGTAGGGTCACCGAGTAGCCGATAAACTGAAAACCCGCCCGATTAATTGATTAAATGGCCGATTAACTTCCCGATTAGCCGATTAATCCCCTACTCGCCAGTCAACCGAGCAGCTACCAGTTAACGATTTCCTCAACAATTCGGTGGTCGATAGAACTTCAGGGAATATTTGTTCTACCTTTAGCTCCTCGTTGGGTTCGACACTCTTACTTATCGAAAACTGTTGCGATCCCCTATACTTGTGGGTTATCAAGACCTTTTTCTCGCGCCGTTGCCGGGGAGCAATAGCGTGGGGTGAATATTCTCGTGTGTGCTTGTTTGCTTTATCACTAAGTAATTTTTATTTGCTGTTCTTAGTTGTTCTCTATCTTTAGTTATGGATATGGAACACGAAATACCAAAAAAATTAGGTGTACTTACTACTCATGTAGATGGGGAACCTCCTAAAATCCTTGATGCTGGTTATGTGAAAAATATTATGTACTACTTTAATAATCCTGGGAAAACCCCATTCAATTATGTAATGGGAGTAACGTTGGATCAACGTGAATACTTTAGGGATTACCGCTTGACACAAAAAGGGAAACTATTATAGGATCAAATTCATATATTGAATTGGTATGCTAGGCAACTATGCTTGAGATATGATTATACTTGTTGCTCTAAGGTGAAGGCTCCACACCTCCCCTTTTCATGTGAATTTAATGATAATGAAACCTTAGCTTCTTATGCTAGAGGTATATATGATTACTACGATGTGGAACAAATAGAAGAATTTGTTGCTTTTATGGGTGCTTATGAAATTGAGTCTATGTTTAAAGAGTTTGAAGATTTTGATGATTCGGTTTATAGACCTGAAAATTTAGCCATCCTTAAATATTGTTATGAGAATTATGAATAAAATTATGAAATTAATGCACTTATTGAGAAAGTCTCCGCTGTCCAAGAAGAGACTAATATTTTGCAGGAGTCTATGGAAAAAGAAATTGATGAAACTGTGAGCTCATTGGATGAAAAAGATGATGAGCAGAGCGAAGAACAAAAGGAGGAAGAGAGGATTAGCTACACGTCCCCACCTTCTAATGAGAGTAACTCTTCAACTCATACATTGTTTAATTTCTCTTTGTGCTTACCGAAGGATGATTGCTATGATGATTATTATGATCCCGTTGATTCTCTTGAAATATCCCTTTTTGATGATGCTTGTGGCCAAGATGCCAATATGAATTATGCTTATGGAGATGAAATTTCTATAGTTCCTTATGTTAAACATGAAATTGTTGCTATTGCACCCACGCATGATAGTCCTATTATCTTTTTGAATTCTCCAAACTACACTATATCGGAGAAGTTTGCTCTTATTAGGGATTATATTGATGGGTTGCCTTTTACCGTTACACATGATGATTTTGATGAATATAATATGCATGTGCTTGCTGCTCCTACTTGCAATTATTATGAGAGAGGAACTATATCTCCACCTCTCTATGTTTCCAATATGATAAAATTGCAAGAAACTGCTTATGCTATGCATTGGCCTTTACTTTGTGTGCATGAATTGTTCTTTTATGACATGCCGATGCATAGGAAGAGAGTTAGACTTCGTCATTACATGATATATGTTACCTTGTGCTCACCACTGAATTACAAATCATTGTTAATTAAAATTGGCTTTGATATACCTTGGGATCCGGGTGGATCCATTACTTGAGCACTATATGCCTAGCTTAATGGCTTTAAAGAAAGCGCTGCCAGGGAGACAACCCGGAAGTTTTATAGAGTCATTTATTTCTGTTGAGTGCTTTCATATAGTTTAAAAACAACAAAAATAAAGAGGGGAACCCAAAACTTTTTCAAAAAGGAAAGCGAAAGTGAGAAAGACAAGCATTGTTGAAGTGGGAGCTAGCCTTGAACTTTGTTCATGCTCACGGAAACTTTGTGAATCTTGATTACAGAAACTTTTCAATAAAAATAATTATCCCCTTGTACAATTCCATTGTATTATAAAAATAATGTGCCAAGGTTTGCCTTTAGGATGTTTACATTTGCTTGATGGTTTGTACGGTGCAGGACAGAAACTTTGGCTGTAGTGCGCGATTTTACATTTTTTGCTGGAAAGTCAAATGGTTATGATTATTTTTGCACTGTCTTCCTATACAATTTTTTTTATTTTTCCTAATTTTTGTAGAATTTTTCAAGTATCATAAGTATGGTGAATGTTCAGATTATTACAGACTGTTATGTTTTAGACAGATTCTGTTTTTGATGCATAGTTTGCTTGTTTTGATGAAACTATCAATTTATATTAGTGGATTAAGCCATGAAAAAGTTATACTACAGTAGACACAATGCAAAAACAAAATATGAATTGGTTTGCAATAGTACTTAGAGTAGTAATTTGCTTTATTATACTAACGGATCTAACCGAGTTTTCTGTTGAAGTTTTGTGTGGATGAAGTGTTCGATGATCGAGAAGGTCTCGATGTGAGAAGAAGGAAGAGAGGCAAGAGCTCAAGCTTGGGGATGCCCGAGGCTCCCCAAGTAAATATTCAAGGATACTCAAGAATCTAAGCTTGGGGATGCCCCGGAAGGCATCCCCTCTTTCTTCAACAAGTATCGGTATGTTTTCGGATTCATTTCGTTCATGCGATATGTGCAATCTTGGAGCGTCTTTTGCATTTAGTTTTCATTTTTCTTTTATGCACCATGCTGGTATGAGATAGTCCTTGGTTGATTTATAGAATTCTCTATGCACTTCACTTATATCTTTTGAGTATGGCTTTATAGAATGCTTCATGTGCTTCACTTATATCATTTGAAGTTTGGATTGCCTGTTTCTCTTTACATAGACAACCGCCATTTGTAGAATGCTATTTTGCTTCACTTATATTTTTTAGAGCGGGGGCATATCTTTTGAAGAAAGAATTAAACTCTCTTGCTTCACTTATATCTATTTGGAGAGATGACAGGAACTGGTCATTCACATGGTTAGTCATAAAATCCTACATAAAACTTGTAGAACACTGAATATGATATGTTTGATTCCTTACAATAGTTTTGCGATATAAATATGGTGATATTAGAGTCATGCTAGTGGGTAGTTGTGGATTGTAGAAATACTTGTGTTGAGGTTTGTGATTCCCGTAGCATGCACGCATGGTGAACCGTTATGTAACGAAGTCGGAGCATGATTTATTTATTGATTGTCTTCATTATGAGTGGCGGTCGGGGACGAGCGATGGTCTTTTCCTACCAATCTATCCCCCTAGGAGCATGCGCGTAGTACTTTGTTTCGATGACTAATAGATTTTTGCAATAAGTATGTGAGTTCTTTATGACTAATGTTGAGTCCATGGATTATACACACTCTCACCCTTCCACCGTTGCTAGCCTCTCTAGTACCGCACAACTTTCGCCGGTACCATAAACCCACCATATACCTTCCTCAAAACAGCCACCATACCTACCTATCATGGCATTTCCATAGCCATTCCGAGATATATTGCCATGCAACTTCCATCATCATCATATACATGACTTGAGCATTCATTGTCATATTGCTTTGCATGATCGTAAGATAGCTAGCATGATGTTTTCATGGCTTGTCCGTTTTTTGATGTCATTGCTATGCTAAATCATTGCACATCCCGGTACACCACCGGAGGCATCCATATAGAGTCATACTTTGTTCTAGACATTGAGTTGTAATATTGAGTTGTAAGTAAATAAAAGTGTGATGTTCATCATTATTAGAGCATTGCCCTAGTGAGGAAAGGATGATGGAGACTATGATTCCCCCATAAGTCGGGATGAGACTCCGGACTTTACAAAAAAAATAAAAGAGGCCAAAGAAGCCCAAATAAAAAAAGAGGCCAAAGAATCCCACCAAAAAATAAAAAAAATAAAAAAATAAAAACATGAGAGAAAAAGAGAGAAGGGGCAGTGCTACTATCCTTTTACCACACTTGTGCTTCAGAGTAGCACCATGTTCTTCATATAGAGAGTCTCTTGAGTTATCACTTTCATATACTAGTGGGAATTTTCATTATAGAACTTGGCATGTATATTCCGATGATGGGCTTCCTCAAATGCCCGAGGTCTTCATGAGCAAGCAAGTTGGATGCACACCCACTTAGTTTCAGTTGGAGCTTTCATACACTTATAGCTCTAGTGCATCTGTTGCATGGCAATCCCTACTCACTCACATTGATATCTATTGATGGGCATCTCCATAGCCCGTCGATACGCCTGGTTGATGTGAGACTATCTTCTCCTTTTTGTCTTCTCCACCATCATATTCTATTCCACCTATAGTGCTATGTCCATGGCTCACGCTCATGTATTGCGTGAAAGTTGAAAAGGTTTGAGAACGTCAAAAGTATGAAACAATTGCTTGGCTTGTCATCGGGGTTGTGCATGATGTGAGTATTTTGTGTGGTGAAGATGGAGCATAGCCAGACTATATGATTTTGTAGGGATAACTTTCTTTGGCCTTGTTATTTTGAAAAGACATGATTGCTTTATTAGTGGGCTTGAAGTATTATTGTTTTTATGTCAAATGATAGACTATTGCTTTGAATCACTCGTATCTTAATATTCATGCCATGATTAGATTACATGATCAAGATTATTGTAGGTAGCATTCCACATCAAAAATTATCTTTTTTATCATTTACCTACTCGAGGACGAGTAGGAATTAAGCTTGGGGATGCTGATACGTCTCCGTCATATCTATAATTTTTGATTATTCCATGCCAATATTCTACAACTTTCATATACTTTTGGCAACTTTTTATACTATTTTTGGGACTAACATATTGATCCAGTGCCCAGTGCCAGTTCCTGTTTGTTGCATGTTTTTTATTTCGCAGAATATCCATATAAAACGGAGTCCAAACGGTATAAAAACTGACGGAGATTTTTTTGGAATATATATGATTTTTGGAAAGAAAAATCCATGTGAGATGGTGCCCGAGGTCAAGGAAGAAAGCTAATATCCGGATAGAGATCGTGTTAAAATTTCAGCCCAATCGGAGTTACGGATCTCCGGGAATATAAGAAACGGTGAAAGGGAAGAATGTGGGAACGCAGAAACAGAGAGAGACAGGGAGACAGATCCAATCTCGGAGGGGCTCTCGCCCCTGCTATGCCATGGAGGCCAAGGACTAGAGGGGAAACCCTTCTCCCATCTAGGGAGGAGGTCAAGGAAGAAGAAGACGAAGGGCCCCCCTCTCCCCTTCTCTTCCGGTGGCGCCGGAACGCTGCCGTGGCCATCATCATCATCATCACTGCGATCTTCACCAACACCTCCTCCATCTTCACCAACATCTCCATCACCTTCCCCCCTCTATCTACAGCGGTCCACTCTCCCGCAACCCGCTGTACCCTCTACTTGAACATGGTGCTTTATGCTTCATATTGTTATCCAATGATGTGTTGCCATCCTATGATGTCTGAGTAGATTTTCGTTGTCCTATCGGTGGTTGATGAATTGCTATGATTGATTTAATTTTCTTGTGGTTATGTTGCTGTCCTTTGGTGCCCATCATATGATTGCACGCGTGGATCACACCCTAGGGCTAGTTGTATGTTGATAGGACTATGTATTGGAGGGCAAGAGTGACAGAAGCTTCAACCTAGCATAGAAATTGATGCATACAGGATTGAAGGGGGACCAATATATCTTTCTGCTATGGTTGGGTTTTACCTTAATGAACGTTAGTAGTTGTGGATGCTTGCTAATAGTTCCAATCATAAGTGCATAGAATTCCAAGTCAGGGATGGCATGCTAGCAGTGGCCTCTCCCACATAATACTTGCTATCGGTCTAGTAAAGTAGTCAATTGCTTAGGGGCAATTTTGCAACTCCTACCACCACTTTTCCACACTTTCTATATTTACTTTATTGTTTCTTTATCTAAACAACCCCTACTTTTTATTTACATACTCTTTATTATCTTGCAAACCTATCCAACAACACCTACAAAGTACTTCTAGTTTCGTACTTGTTCTAGGTAAAGCGAACGTCAAGCGTGCGTAGAGTTGTATCGGTGGTCGATAGAACTCGAGGGAATATTTGTTCCACCTTTAGCTCCTCGTTGGGTTCGACACTCTTACTTATCGAAAACTATTGCGATCCCCTATACTTGTGGGTTATCATGGGCCGAGGGAGGCGCAACTGGCGGTGTAGCGGGGGGAGGGGGCATGACGTCCGCGGAGTGCGAGCCGGTGCAAGGAGCAACGCGACCACAGGTCCACCTCCATGCCCCGTGGACATGGGGGCCACCTTGATTGCTGTCGCCGGGGCCATCATCGAGAGGGACAGGGAGCTCCTCAAAGATGCCCCAGGTCTTGATATGGCGCAGCTTGACGTCGACGATCTGGCTAGGAGGAAGGCGGGGGATGCAGCCATCGGGAGTGTCGTTGTCGCTTTCGACACGAACGAACGCACGCACCGCCGTGAAGTCACCGGCAGTGAGATAGTTTTGGTCGACGCAGCAGAGCACGCCAAAGTGGCCGAACACAAAATTCGCCCCTGAGGGTGCCACAACTCAAGAGGGAAGTTCTTGGCCTCGATCTTTACCATCCGGTCGTAGTGAGTGGTGGTGCAGTTGTCAGTTTCTTCAGGCGGAGGAGAGTGATGGTGATGAAGGAAATATGCCCTCGAGGCAATAATAAAGTTGTTATTTATATTTCCTTATATCATGATAAATGATTATTATTCATGCTAGAATTGTATTAACCAAAAACTTAGTACATGTGTGAATACATAGACAAAACAGAGTGTCCCTAGTATGCCTCTAATTGACTAGCTCGTTAATCAAAGATGGTTAAGTTTCCTGACCATAGACATGTGTTGTCATTTGATGAACGAGATCACATCATTAGAGAATGATGTGATGGACAAGAACCATCCGTTAGCTTAGCATAAATGATCGTTTAGTTTATTGCTATTGCTTTCATCATGACTTATACATGTTCCTCTGACTATGAGATTATGCAACTCCCAAATACCGGAGGAACACCTTGTGTGCTATCAAATGTCACAACATAACTGGGTGATTATAAAGATGCTCTACAGGTGTCTCCGATGGTGTTTGTTGAGTTGGCATAGATCGAGATTATGATTTGTCACTCCGATTGTCAGAGAGGTATCTCTGGGCCCTCTCGGTAATGCACATCACTATAAGCCTTGCAAGCAATGTGACTAATGAGTTAGTTGCGGGATATTGCATTACGGAACGAATAAAGAGACTTGCCGGTAATGAGATTGAACTAGGTATGATGATACCGACGATCGAATCTCGGGCAAGTAACATACCGATGACAAAGGGAACAACGTATGTTGTTATGCGGTTTGACCGATAAAGATCTTCGTAGAATATGTAGGAGCCAATATGAGCATCCAGGTTCCGCTATTGGTTATTGACCAGGGATGTGTCTTGGTCATGTCTACATAGTTTTCGAACCCGTAGGGTCCGCACGCTTAACGTTCGGTGACGATCGGTATTATGAGTTTATGTGTTTTTCATGTACCGAAGATAGTTCGGAGTCCCGGATATGATCACGGACATGACGAGGAGTCCCGAAATGGTCGAGACATAAATATTGATATATTGGATGACTATATTCGGACACCGGATGAGTTTCGGGGGTCACCAGATAATTATCGGAGTGCCAGGGGGGGGGGGGGTATTGAAACCCCCGGGGGAACTAATGGGCCACATGGGCCTTAGTGAAGAGAGAGAGGGCCGGCCAAGGCACGGCCGCATGCCCCCTCCCTCTAGTCCTAATTGGACTAGGGAAGGGGGGCGGCGCCCCCCTTTCCTTCTCTTTTCTCCCTCTCCTTCCTTTCCCCTTTCTCCTCCTAGTTGGACTAGGAAAGGGGAGTCCTACTCCTACTAGGAGGAGGACTCCTCCTCTCCTGGCGCGCCCCAAGGGCCGACCGGCCTCCCCCTTGCTCCTTTACATACGGGGGCAGGGGGCACCCTAGAACACACAAGTTGATCATTGATCCCTTAGCCGTGTGCGGTGCCCCCCTCCACCATAATCCACCTCGGTCATATCATCGTAGTGCTTAGGCGAAGCACTGTGACGGTAGCATTATCATCACCGTCATCACGTCGTTGTGCTGACGAAGCTCTCCCTCGACACTCAGCTGGATCGAGAGTTCGTGGGACGTCACCGAACCGAACGTGTGCATATCACAGAGGTGTCGTACTATCGGTACTAGGATCGGTCGGATCGTGAAGACGTACGACTACATCAACTCCCGAATACCTAGGACGTGGGGGTTCGAGCGGAGGAGGGGACATGTCATGGCAGCGGCGCTCGTCATCTCGCGCGTGCCCGGCATGGACATTGCCGCAACAACAGCGCTGTCCTGGCTTTGGTTAAACAAACGAAGTAGCTGCTGGGCAATAGGAGGGGGAGGCAGCAAGGGCGTGCTACCCAGGATCGAACGGGAGCGATCGTCACAAGTCATGGGCGAGGCAGGGACGCCTGTTTCCTTGGCATCCAAGGTTGGTCGAGGGGTTGGACCCGAAAACGGGACCGAGGCAGACTGGGCTCAAGAAAAGAGGAGGTGAGGACTAGTGTAATACCAGGGGGAGAGACAGGCGACCGTTGAGTGATTTCATTCAAAATGTCCCAGAGGAAACAAGAGTGAGGAAGAGGTTAGCCTGGAAGCGAAGGATGACAAAGCTAGCACTACCCGAGAAGAAATGATCCAGGGTCGATTTAACAATGCATGCACTTGGTTTAGCTACTGCTGAAAAAAAACTTATCCAAAGGAGAGCATGAGTTGTAGGGTTTGAAGTGGTGTAAGGAGGAGGAACCACAGGTAACTTAGAACTACGCAGGATATGGGAACGAAACTTAAACCCGTATCGTAATTGACGAACCTTAACCGAAGGCCGAGACGAGTCAGTCATCACTCGATGCAGCCGGATCGCCTTGGCCGCCAGGGGCACCGGAGGAGCGATGCTTGCCGAGGCGCAGGAGGCTTGTTCGGGCATCGAGAAGCGAATATCCATCCCAGGCCTTCAGAGATCGCCAAACGAGATGAGGAGGTCACCCACACCTCGGTTGGCAACCGAGAAGGAGAATTCGTCGACAACAGCGGGGGCGGAGTGAAACTGCAGAGGATCACCGCCAAACATGCAGTGAAGGATGAGATCACAGAGAATAGGCGAGAGAGGGAGGGGGAACTAGAGGAAGCTGACTAGTAGCCGGCAAGCTGACGCCGAAGGGGCCAAGGGGACGGTAACAAAGGACTTGAGGCGAGTCCAGGCGGCATTCTCAAACTTGAGGCCAGTGGCATGATGCAGGAGGAGCAGATCCGAGAGGGATCTGCAGGAAGGAGCAGCAGTCAAAGTCGGCGAGGATGGCAGTGGTGAAGAGACCGGAAGGAAGCGGAAAGAGAAAAGGCGGTGGTGGATGGAACGGAGACGAAGGAGGTTTGACGCAAACCCGGCCTGCGAGACTGAGAAGAGGAAGGTCTGGTCTTGAAGATAGCGCACGTTGAAGCAGCACGCAACCCCTCCAATGAAGGCCTGGAGAAGAGCTCCGGCGAGCAGTTCATCGAACCAGAGCTTAGGGAAGGAGATGGCGAGACAAAGAAGGTGATCTGAAGGTTCAAAGCAGGAGGCGGGCAGGCGTGTAAGGTGGGCGAGATTGACCTCGTCACCAAGGCCCAGGAAGAGGCGCAGAGACGCATGAGCCAGGTCGACGTACCGTGGCGAGTGGGAAGCGGAGGCCACCAGCAAGGGGGCGGGCGGCGCTGCGGGCAAGGGAGCGGACGGCGGGGAGGGGAGGGGGGAGGAGGAGCCATCTCCTGCCGATAATGCTCCCGATTCCTCAGCCATCATGTTGTAGTACGCCTCCACTCAACAGCACAAACACTTTGCAAGATCTTTTACGGCTAAACAGCTCCTGACTGTCCCCCGCAAAAAAAAACTATTGACTGCAAAGAGAAAAAAAAAGAGCTCTTGACCGCAGCCGACTGCCGCACTCAACGGGGCCAATCATCCGGCAAATGCCCATGCCACCAATCACACACACGCGCCCCAGACTCACCCCACCATCCGATCGGCCACGCCCCCCAGGCACCGTACGGCGCCCGACGCGGCCAGCTCCCCGGCACCACCCGCGAAGCTCCCCGCCCCGCTGCCAGAACGGCCAATAAATAGGACGACGCACACGCCCGCATCCCATCGCCACCACCACGCGCACGCGCACACGGCCACCGTTAGTCTTCCAGCCAGCCGGCATCCTCCGAGCTAGACGGGATCGCCATGGCCGCGGCGGGCAAGTCCAAGGAGGCGGACGCGGCGCGGTGCAGGAGGCACCCGAGCCACCGGCACGCGGCCGGCGTCTGCCCCTTCTGCCTCAGCGACCGCCTCTCGCGCCTCTCCGCCGCCGCGTCTGCCGCCGCCTCCGAGCCGTCGTCGGCGTCCTCGTCCGGGGCGGCGAGCGTCGCGTCGGCCCAGACGGCGCCGCCCTGCCGCGAGGCGCGCCGGGCGAGGCTGGGGATGCTGATGCGGCAGGACGTGCCGGAGGCGGCCGCGGGCGGTCACCACGGCAAGAAGGAGGTTGGGACTGCGCCAGCCGAGGAGAAGAAGCCGGCGAAGAGGGGCAACTTCTGGACCCGGCTGCAGCAGGCGAGCTGGTACAGGAGGGACGGCTGCTCGGTGGCGTCCGTGAAGAAGGGCGCCGCCGCCGCGCCGCCGCACAAGCGGGCGGCGTCGCTGTTCTGAACCTCCGGCGAGCGGGAGGCCGCGCGGCCAGTCGGTTGAGCGACATTTGCTCGGTTGGTTGGTTGGTTTCTGGTTCTGGGTCGTGTGCTGTGCTGTTCCAGAGCGGAGCCTACGTGGCCGGATGGATGGATGGATGGATCACCTGCTCTGCTCGTCTAATCCGGCGTCTTTCTCGCTGTTTCTTTCGGGTTTGGTGCGCGGTTGTTGGAAGAGTACTAGTCTTGGTGGATGGAATGAAGGACAGCCTAATGGCTCGTCCATTTTTGTACAGCACAGATCATCGGTCTCCAATGAAAGAGCTTGCGTTCGACTCGATCGCGTTGTTCGTTTGTTTGTTCGTTTCCCCGTCGCCATCGAACTGGTGGATGTTTCCTTGTCGTGCTGGCGAGATTCACTAGCTCCGTAGGTTGCATCTGACAGCTGAGCCTGTCAACATTGTACAGTTTTTTTGACCCGAACATTGTACAGCTGGAATAAGCGTGTTGGTTTTGCTTCAGAGGCAGGCAAATAGGAAGCAAAAACGATGAACACCTTTTCGCAAAAAAAGAAAGAAATAAAAGATGAGCACCTAGTAGAGCTCCGAAACATCAAAAGTGTTTGCAACTGACCTGTTTTCTTGAACACCAGGGACGAGCCTTCGCCATTTTGGGACCATCACAGAACTGGTTTCAATTTGATGTTTACATCCTTCGCCATTTGACGCGAATTTGTGACCTATGTACACATTCTACCCCTTCGTTTTCACTTCGGGGATCCTATAGCGTACCTAGGTTTTTCTATACCTTCTATACCATTTCCGAGGGACTATACATTCTGTACCTCCCTTTCATACTCTAACTTTGCACATGTCACAGTTCCAAAAAAAAAAGGAAAAACTTTGGACATGTCAAACCACCTCGTCGATCATCGAATCGCTCGATCCGTTTCGAGGGCGCTGTCATCCTCGTCAAGGTACTCCACATCCGCCCGTGGGTTGCTCGAGTGACGTTTCAACCCCCGGAAGATCTCGTCCAGCGAGTCCGACGTCGACGAGCTCGTGCGCGACAGGCTCGAAGGAAGCAGCCTCTTGGCACTCATGCTCGATTTGAAGCTCCGAAACCCCGCCTTCATCGACGCCCATCTCGACGCGGTTCCAGCTGATAAATCTGGCACCACACTAACAGGAGGAGATGGGTTTTCAGAGTCCCCTGCTTCGAGCAGAACAGAGGTGGAAGTGGAACGGGTTTCCTCTTTCACTTGTTTAACTGACTTTTGACTGCTGGGCTGTTCTGTGATGGAGGAGTATTTGTGGTCAGCGTTGACACCATATTTTGACTGGGCTCCTCCTTCCCTTTTGGGAGAATGTGGAGCTGCTTTTATCACCACCAACTTTTCTACACCCTGTGGAGAACAGATAGATAGAAGTATGAAATGAGAGTGAGGTCTCCAGGCACCCTAAGAATTAACAATCATGGTGGACAAGCAGACGCCCAGAGAAAAAAATTCACACCTGTAGCATGGTTCCAGATTCAACGTCTTCGCTAACGGAACTGAAGTTTCTTGCCAATGGAGTGACCTGCTCGCCGAGTTTGCGCGCTTGCTCGATCCAAGATCTTTCTGCAGATGAAACACATCATATTCAGGCAGGCAATACCATCTGATAGGAAAAGCTAAGCTAGTGACTGAGCAGCAACAGGCTTGACTGAGAAAAAATGATTGATTAAAGGTTCGACCAGTCAAACGGGAAACACCAGATTATTTATGCTGCTCCCCTTCTCGAAAAAAAACATATATTTGTTGCTACCAGTTCAGTTAAAAAATTATTTGCAGAAGGAATACCGTACTGAAATCGTGTAAGATCAAGCGGTATGACAAAAAAAAAACCAAGCATGTGTGGACTGTGGAGTGAAAGAAAAGATATCCGTCAAGATACATGAGCAGCGACTTACCTTTCTGCAGAATCATCACTCCAGATGGATCAAATCCGTTTGTATCCTCTTCTTCCTCGGTCCAGAATTTGAACCTTTTCCAGCTTCCAAATATTTCGAACAGATAGCCGAAGAAATTGCCCGCGACCAGTATAGTATAAACAACCATAATGAGTGGATATATTCTGTTGAAGTTTCTCCCAAAGAAAGGAACTGCATCATCAATGCTCCCCATCCTCTGCATAATAGCACAAGAGATTATTTATCCAGCAGTTAACTAGGGCTTATCTAGCAGGTAAACAGTAAGCATGCAGAATAGGAAGCAGCTGAACTTTTGCATCAAAAATGAACCAACACTGTGTTATCACCTAGACACAAGAATATCAGAACTACTTGCTGCACATTATTAAGGTAAACAGTAGCCAATCCTCTTTTTTCTTCCCATGAGCAAATTTTGTAGTAGAATGAAAGCTAATGGAACTATGGGAGTACTGTTGAATGGAAAGTCTGGGTATGATTTGCGCTATAGCAGGTGATTTTTTTTTGTGCTACTCATTTGTACTGAGCTCAGATTTGTGCCATAGGTGGAATTTGTCAGAAACAGCTGCATGTCCCTGTAACTTTCTTGGTTAGAATTCCCTTTTTCTCCAACAAAATGGAAAGCAATAGAAGACTATCGCTGCTTTTGTATTCCCTACATATCGACAAAACCTATTCATGAGGAGGATTGCTTAAAATCTACAAATTCATGAGGAGGAGTACAAAAGAGTGGTAACAAGCAATGCAGAAAAGGAGCATATCAAAAACTATTACCTTCTCAAAAGTAGTTCTAACATCACCACCAAGATGAACGAGGTTCAGAAAGTTGTAAGAAATAGCAGGTGCGTATCTTGCAACCATTCTGAAAAAACACATTTGATGCAAAACTCAGGACAGCGTGCAAAAAAGGTTGGATTGACGCCCTTGAAACATCAAATAGTAGGAAACCGGAAGACTTACGAGCAGATCATAAGCAGGCTGACAGAGCTAGTTTGTCCTGGAGTCAGTGAATAGACCACCATCATCCCTATCCTAAAGAGCGGATAATATGTGCAAATGCACATGTACATCAGTGGAGCAAATGCAACAACCTGTTAAGTGGTATTAGCAGGCAAAGCGTTAAAATTAGTATTTCAAAGGTCATTTCTTTCATGATGAATGTACAAGCAAGTAAAGGTATATGCATGTGACTAAACAGTCTTGCAAAAGAAGTATGTTTACACCACAGACTTTTTAAATGTGGTCATTGCGTGTTTTTTCTTCCAAATTAATGGCAAGTGCACCTTCTACAGAATTGATTTTTTTCTGTATATGTACAGCTATAAGAATAGAAATAAAGTGGTGATTATCGGTGATCATAGATAACAAACTTCCCATAAGTTGGCTGCAAGCTGGAGGAAATATTTCAGATTCTACTTCAAACACAAGGCAATGCTACACACTTAAATTAATTAATTTCTTACCTGGACTAAAATTTCTTGCTTTCCTGCAGCATTTATAAGAACAGAAAAAAGTGACAAATGGACACCAGTTGGCAGCAAAGTGGCCTCAGCCAACAATATGGCAGCTGAGATGCAACCAAGGAGAACAGAAAGAACTTTCAGGAGTCGGTTTAACAGTATACAGCGCCAAATGAACTCTGAAAATGTGAAGGTGTTCGCAAGTCAGTTCCATGAATTTAGGACAGGCCAGGGAGATTAACATAAAATTGTTGGTGTGTAGGAAAGCTCTGTAAAAGATCCATTGGTATTGGGCCTATGCTAACTTGCGTGAGCGGTTCAAGCTTTATTATGCGGAATCTACATGCTAGTGGGATTTTCTTGGTGCAATCTGTGTATGCGGCTCTAGTCAATTCCCACTTCCACTTCCATCGCGAACAAATTTGAAAATTTGAACTCCCTCTGAAAATTTAAATATTCTTGTGGTACTTGAGTAGGGTAGTCATAATAATAAACAGCAACTTGGATTGGTAGTAATTTATTTTATCAGGAGGAAGATTATATTCAACACCTCTTCTTTGATTGCCCTTCAGCTTGTTTTGCATGGCTTTTAACATTGCTCCAACTCATACTGTAGTTCATATTTTTGAGGATTGGCTAAGAGGACAAAGTGGGGTCTAGTCTCCAATTTTGCTCAACATTTGACTAACAGAAATTATCTGATCCTGTGAAGGTTGGAGATTACAAATGGAGCTCGGGCGCCATATAGCCCGAATTTTGAAAATTTCAAAAATTATCATTTTATGTTTCAATAATTATGAAAAAACTTACACATGTATATAGGGATGTATACTACATGTTTGCAACGTTTCATGATGAAATATGTTTTGATGTGAGCTGCACAAAAAAATAAAAACAAAGTCATGAATTTCTAGCAACATGTACTATTCACTGAAGAAGTTGATGATTTTTCTTTTGTAGATCACATCAAGACGTATTTCATTATGAAAATTTACATACATTAATTATACATCCATCTCTCTCTGTGTGTGTGCTTGTTTAAGAAAATGAGACTTAGAAAATTGGTTTTTGATTTTGCGAAATTTCGAACTCCATGGGACTTGGGAGCCAAAAATTCTCGCTCATGTAAGGCATTTTCAATTGGCACGCTGGTAAAGAGATATGACAAGATATTCCAAATCTGGATTGTAGGAACATACCTATATGGTCAAGGAAGGATCCTAGTGTGCCTGATCGACTTTCCCTTAAATCTGATACATATTTCCTGTAAGAACAAACAGAAAGTAAGTTATCAGTGCTTCGAACTGATGGCCCAAAGATTTGGCATGAAGATAGCTGATAACCAGCTTGCAATGCATGCTGATTGTTGTGGTGAGGGTAATATTAACAAGTATAGTTTACTAACATTTTAAGAATGTCTACAAAATGACACACAATTGGGTGCGTGTTCGAGAAAAAACAGTATTTGTTTATTATGTTATTTACTGCTTTCTCCTACATGATAACAAAGCCAACCAAACCTGCTTCACAAATATGCAACAGTGCAATACCCACTATCATCCTCGATGGACCAAGTAATCGCTTCAACTGACTATTTAGCGGCAGTGTAAATACTACAACATATCTCCCCGACATAGGTTACCACAGTATATGGTTGAACAGAGCAAAACATAAATCAAAATATTTCAAAGATTTCTCAGAAGTTGTATCAAGACATTAACTATCAAATTTATGCACAAACTGACAGTCTGACACAACCATTTATCTGTAAAGTAAGAAGTCAATACGTACCATCCGTCTGCATCATGTTGCTCATAATTTGTCACTGTGTCTTCCAGTTCAAGGGCTTCCATGACAGAAGTCGTATATTTGCTGCAAACAATCAAGTACGGTTAAATAGTTACAATTAAGAGCAGCAAAAATATGGTCTGGAATTGTACAGAAAATGAGCGCAACAAAATTGTACAAGGGTGTGAATTTTATTTTCGAACTTTAGGAGTTGTTTGCAAGAATTTAATCATAAATGCACACTAAAAGATACTAAGATGTGCTAGTTTAGCATATTGTACCTTTTACACCTACAGTACTCCTCATGAGCTATCCTAAGTCGACGTCGAAGTGCAGCCATCGTTTTCTCGTCAGTATCATAATCCATATCATTTTCTGCTAGTTTGTTTCCACCAGAAAGCTTGAACAGTGGGTCATCTCTCAGCTGAAGAAATAGATTTGAGCTTGTGAGTTATTATGAATAATTAAAATATGTAAATATCAATTTATAACGGTACCTGGGCATCCATACCATTTGAGCTAGCATATTATCAATAATATCCATAAAAGGCCTTAGTGGGTCACGCTTGGACATTTGTTTTGATGTGGCTTGAACAACCTTAGACAAGGAAAGGAACATGCCTTAAGAAGAATGCAATAATCATGAGATGACAGTTTAAGAACCCAGAGAAGTACATACAGTGATTGTGTTGCAATATTCTTGGCGAGCATTATCAAGTTTTACAGTCATCTTTGCAACCATGTGAGAGAGAATTTTTTGACGGCGAGTCCAATCAGCATTTCTCCATATATCCTTTGGAATTTCGCTCAAGCCAAAACCAAGAAGAAAGGCACCTGTCACTAGTCCAAAGGTATTTGAGCATGCCATAGCAAAGCCCAAGATAGCACCACCCCTGCAAACAATAGCATTCTTTCAGCGAAGAAAAAGTTGAACCTATTCTCCGATGATCACAAATTGGAATGAAGACATGAAAACAATTGGTGAGAAGAATTGAAATAGTTCAAACTGGATAAAGTTCAGACTGAAGAAGTTATAATACAGTTCCTATTTGTTCCACTAGAGCAGACCCAAACAGCTCAAATCAAAAATCTCACATATGTCTGAACTACACACAGATATTAGATGGGTCGTACAATATGTAAGCGCAGTTGAGACACGAAAAATGAGTACATACCAATCATGATGCATGATTATAATCAAAACTATTCCAAAAAAGCCGATAGATCCCACAATTTCATAATAGAGCAAGTTTGCTCGGATACTGGTTTTCAGCCTTTCTTTAACTGTGAAATCTCCAGCATCCTCATAGCCTTTAATGGTAGGAATGATAGCCCTGTTCAGATGAACATAATTTGACATGAGAATTAGTGTTGTATTTAGACAAACAACATAACTACTGGAAAGAGAGTTCTGCAAGAAAAAGGGGCTCCACCCGAAAAACATTGTGCAATTAGGCAGATGAGGTAAGTACCTATAATCGGAATCGCGCAAATTAAGGAGAAAAAGAGCAACATCAACAAAAAGAATGACAGGATTTTGTCATGCTGCCTACGATAATACTCCATTGAGACCAGCTCCAAAAGAATTTAAGGGATGTCCAACAGTCAATATAATATGCAGTCATGTTCAGATAAGGATGTAATATAGTTAAGTTCACCGAAATGTTTGGTCAAATCATTAAACTACACAAACCAACGAAGAAGCGTGCGCTCAAGAAGGCTAAGCATATGTGCCATTGACCGATTCGGCAATTGAAAACCAAGGCAGCAGTTTCAGACCTTACATGTCATGAAAAGGACACTTCAAGTTTTCACCTCATCATTTTCTCGAAAAAGTTTTCACCTCATCATTAGCCAGTTAGCGCACGAGTCAACACAAGTTATTGTGATCAGTAGCATACCATGCTAGGACAAACGAGCTCCAATAAGACCAGCTCCAAAAGAATCCCACGTCACCCTTTTGGTTGCCGGTAATTGTCTGTAGTCAGGTAATGGAATAGGAGATCAGAACACAGAACAATAGTAGAATAGAAGAGTCTACATCAGTAACCATGTATGAGTACAATGTAACAACAGTACGGCATTTTGCCTGCCTTCACATTACAATTCTATCAAGAATAAATCCGTACCTGTTCTAAAAAATATACATATATACCAACTGTAACGACGAATTTTTTGGGGGTAAATATCTGAAGTTGGAGGACCAGGGCAAACTCCTTAATCTACAGCGTTACGGATGTGAAACCCCATTTCACGCTTGCAAGTTTCAGCACAAACATCACAAACACGCCGACGAACCGCGACACCCCGCATTCTCACTTCTACGCCAACACGCCATGAATGGACTCACGATTCACGAACGCTGGCGGCTCATAAAAAATCTCTGTTCTACAGCGCACCACAGTACCCAATTCCATGCCACTTCCCAGACCGGCAGTTGATGATGCCGAATCCGCACGCACGGGCAGGAACAACCTAGTTTCTCGATTCGCCGGAATGTCAATTACCAACTACAGTAGCAATCGCACAGCGACACCGAGCGAGGAGCAGCAAGCAAGCAAGCAAACCGAGATAGAGGAGGCGGCGCCGGGATCGCACCGTGTAGATGTCGGTGGGGACGAGGATGACGAAGGAGAGGGAGCAGAGCCAGGCGTAGCCGACGGTGGCGAGGACGTGGAGCGGCACGGCGGGGCCGGCGAAGTAGCGCAGCGTGGCCGCCACCATCCCCACCGTCAGCGGCAGCGCTATCAGGTAGAAGACCCACATCTCGCCGCCCCGCTCCTCCCACCGGCCGCCGCCTCGTCTCCCGTGCGTCGTCGATGGGCGGAGAGCGGAGAGGCCGAGCGGGAGGGACGAGGTCGGTGGTGCGGCGTGGCGGGGAATGAAAAGGAAGGAGGCCACCGGTTAAAAAGCGTGGGCGCGGAGGCAGCTCGAGGGAGGAGTTGGTGGGGCCGGACCGGTTCAGCGGCCTACGTGGCCCGGAGTGGGCCCGATTCCCCGGCCCGCTGAGGTAAGCACGCTGCACACCCACGCGCGCGCGCAGCCCCTTTCCTTTTGGACTTGGACCGCTTCCCGGTCGCCTCCTCCTCCCTCCACCCGGGCCGCGTCCAAAAGAAAGCTACCGACGAGCAAAATGTCCTGGCCCAATCAACCTTGCAGGAAAAACCATACTACTACTGACGCAGTCATCCTAATAAGTACTCTGCGTACGGTCGTTCTCGGGTAATTTGGCGGAGCAATTAACAAGTGTTTTCGCTAACACGGACCGCGTCAAGAAGAACACGGTGGTTGTTGCTCGCTGCAGGATGGAAGGTACGGGGCTCGGTGCATCATCATTCATCGCCCCGGCGTAAGTTGACAATCCGAACGCATGCTCGGCTAGTCGGCTGCGGACTGAATCAACATGTATGCACAGATATACTACTGTCTATCTCAAAAAGAGAAAAATGCATATACTACTGTCAAGCTGGTTGGTTTCACCAACCTGTTATTACTTATTAGCAGTAAGGAAAATTAAGAGATGACTTTGGATCGTCTGGTCTTGAGTCGTGAGGGCAAAACTGTAACCATCAGTCACTCGTAGGCATCGTTTGGCGCTATGGTCAGGTGTTGGTCATTCAGATTAGTAAAGGTGCCTCTAGCTAAACACGCTTGTCCGTAGTTTTCTAGGCGACTCTGGTCCATGGTTTCTAGCATGCATGGAAACAGAAACACTAAACGGATCTTAACGTATGAAGGCTTGACCCGGGTTTGGGCTAATCTCCCTTGTTTTGGTATTCTGTTGCAACTTTGTGGCGGTTTCTTGAAGGGAAACCGATTATGGGGCATGTTGGTTAAAAAAACAAACATATGAAGGTTTCAATGAGGCCCGCCAAATGAATGCAAATTTCTCCCTTATAGCGAGATGGCGTTCTCATATTTGGCACGCGTACCTCACCACGCCCGCTTAGTATAGAATTTGGGCCTGCCCAAACTAGCTCAATTTTGGTTTTGAGAAGGCTGTAGAACCTTCCCAGATCATTTATTTTGTTTCTCCTTGCGGCTTTTCTTTTTCTTTTTCATTTTTTGTCATTTCCTTTCTTTTTACCTTTTTCATTTTTATTTTCTTATTTCATTTTTATTATTTTTCTTTGATTTTCTAAAATCAGTGAACAAATTTTCAAATCGGGCTGGGTATTTGCCGAATTAAAAAAATCGTCATATTTTTGAAATTGTGAATATTTTTAAAATTCATAAACATTTTTCAAATCAGGGTGGACATTTTTTGATTTCAACATCTGTTCGTCGAATTCAAAATATGTTCATCATATTTCTGTAAATGCGATCATTTTTCAAATTCATGAGCATTTTTCGAATTTCATGAACATTTATTAAATTGTGTACATTTTTTGGAACTCGCAAACAAGTTTTTTGCATAGGAGAACATTTTTGTAATTAAGGAACAACTTTTGGAATTCAGAAACATTTTTTGTTTTCGATGACATTTTTAAATTCTTGATTTTCTTGAATCAGTGAACATTTCTAAATTCAGGAATTTTAAAAATTGTAGAGCAATTTTTTAAATTCCTGACCATTGTTTTCAATATTTTAAACATTGTTAACAAACCATTTTAAAACATGATTATTTTAAATCACACATTTTTATAAAATTGATAAAAAAAATTGAATTCACTATTTTTCCAAATTAAAGAGAATTTTTTAACATAATACACATTTTTTTAAACCAGTTTTTTTGGATTTTTAGAACATTTGTACAAAATTCACTTTTTTGGAACTAGTAATTTTTTTAAATTCCTAATTATTCCAAAGAAGAAAAATAGAAACAGAAAAAAGCAGCAAAAAAAATGAAACCGAAAAACTGGGTGTCGTCCAGCCCCGTGTAGATGCCGTGGAGGAGGCGAGCTGCTGCGAAGCACAGACAATGCACGCTGCGGCATGTGGCGCACAATGCTGCTGAAAGGATCGATATGGTTGACTAGAGGGGGGTGAATAGGCAACTAACAATTTTTAACTTTTCTTTACCAAATTAAACTTTGCATCAAAGTAGGTTGTCTAGATGTGCAACTAGGTGAGCAACCTATATGATGCAACATCAATGAACACACAAGTAAGCAAGAGAAGTAACACTAATAAACTTGCACAAGTAAAGGTAAGAGATAACCAAGAGTGGACCCGGTGAAGACGAGGATGTGTTACTGAAGTTCCTTCCTTTTGAGAGGAAGTACGTCTCCGTTAGAGCGGTGTGGAGGCACAATGCTTCCCAAGAAGTCACTAGGGCAACAGTATTCTCCTCACGCCCTCACACAATGCGAGATGCCATGATTCCACTATTGGTGCCCTTGGAGGCGGCGACCGGACCTTTACAAACAAGGTTGGGGCTATCTCCACAACTTAATCGGAGGCTCCCAACAACACCACGAAGCTTCACCACAATGGACTATGGCTCCGTGGTGACCTCAACCGTCTAGGATGCTCAAACATCCAAGAGTAACAAGATCCGCTAGGGATTGATGGGGGAATCAAATTTCTCTTGGTGGAAGTGTAGATCAGGGCCTTCTCAACCAATCCCGAGCAAATCAACAAGTTTGATTGGCTAGGAAGAGAGATCGGGCGAAAATGGAGCTTACAGCATTAATGGAGCTTGGAGGTGGAAGAGGTAGTCAACTAGAGGAAGAAGACACCCCTTATATAGTAGAAGAACAAAGCCAACCGTTATTCACCAACTCAGCCTGCGCAACGCGGCACTACCGCAGGGGCACGCGGTACTACCGCAGGGCCCCGCGGTACTACCGCACACGCAGCAGAGACCAGAATAGCCCAAAATGCACTAAGGCAGAGGGCGGCAGTACTGCTGGCGTGGTACTACCGCGCCCCCTTGCGGTACTACCGCAAGGCAGGGATTGATCAGAGATGGGAAGGAACGAATATAATAAATTACATCAATGGCTACTTCCGCAGAGTTGGAGTCGATGCAAAAACCCGACGCGGTAGTACCATAAGCCAGCAGCGATACTACCGCGCTAGGCGCGGATGAAAAAAATTTCATCCGCCCCTTACCGCCGCATACTTGCGAAACTAAGCCAGATACCACGGTACTACCGTGCCCAGTGCGCGGTACTACCGTGATGGGTGCCACCCACTAGGGAGAGGGTGACAACATCTGGACTCCAGCCACAGTACTACCGCTTGACAGGATGTGGTACTACCGTGGGAGCTTGCGGTACTACCGCTCTGAGGAGCAGTACTACCGCACACCCTAGTTCAGCAAGCACGAGCAATATTCGCATAGACAAGGAAACATAGGATGCTCCAAAGGCTAGAAGAAAAGGAGGTACAAAGGAAGATGTGTACGTGATGAATCCACCCACCCTTTCCGACACGGACCCCCTCTTAATAGTACGGCTTTCCTACGACTCAATACCACCGAAAAGAAACATAGAGAAACGCCATCTTCCATAGCCTTCAAGGGGAACCAACTCATCTTGTGCCTGGTCAATATATATCTGAAATATTTGATGCACATGATTAGTCCGCAAAAGTATTGTCATTAATCACCAAAACCAACTAAGGGATAAAATGCCCTTACAATCTCCTCCTTTTTGGTGGATTGATGACAACACGGGATTTGCACAAGAGTATAATGCAAAGAGCAAGGGCAAACCCCAAGTCTCTAAAATATAGACGGGCTCCCACTAGATGTGTGCTATCTCGATGAGTGCTTTGGACTGCACGGCACACATACTAGGATCAACACTCCCCCTATATTTTATAGACATGGCATATCTTGCAATAAGGCTAAAACTAAGCAAGATAGGGAAGAGCATAATGAAATAAGCACAAGATAGAATAAGCTCACTATGGTACGATAGAGTGCATATGTCTTACACCATATGATAGAAGGACTCACAAGCACAAACCAAAGCAAACGACATACACGAAGTTCAACTGACCCAAACACGACACAACTCACAAATCCTACATTCTCTCCCCCTTTGGTATCAAGACGCCAAAAAGACAGAGAGGACACCTACAACAATAGTGGTGGCTCAAGCTGAGTGGTCACTTGCACGCTCCCCGTCAGACTCGGCAGCTGGGACGGACTCTGCTGCCTCTGAGTTGCGCATACGCTTGGATCCCGTGTTACGACTTGGATTGGAGCGGCGATCCGGAGCACCTGAGCCACCACCTAAAACATACACCACAAACAACCACGCATGAAACGCGAGAAGGATCAATGCAAAGACCACAACAAAATGGGTGAAACAAGTAGACATAGCACGTGAGAAGTGCCCCAAGAGGGATTTGAGACAACGGTAGTAGCGTGTGTTGCGCCACGTGCGGTAGTACCGCTCCAAGGAGCGGTAGTACCAGCGACGCGGTAGTACCGCACTAGTAGGGCGGTAGTACCGGACGCGCGGTAGTACCGCACCTGAAGAGAGGTAGTACCGCACGGTTGCAGATCCGTAACGGCCACGGAGATCTGAGCACAACCGTGTCAACACGCGGTACTACGGTCGATCAAATCCATCACGGGACAACTATAGCAAGTACCATCACTACACAAAACCACTCTCCTATATCCTACTCTTGCAAAGATTTGACCTAAAATCGCACGAACAACTTGCATCTCCCCAAAACCTAAAAACAACAAGACGAACAAGAAAAAGGAAGGGATTGGGGAGAAACCTTGTTCCATGGCAAGAGGGAGTGGTGGGGAACGATCCCACCGGTTAGAATCCGAGGAGAGCGGCCGGAGACGAAGATCCGGCAAGGACCTCCGGTGTCGTTCTTGAGCGAGAGAGAGAGAGAGAGAGACGGAGTGGGGAGAGAGACGAATGGGTATGGGGGAGTTAGAACTCCCCCTGCCCGTGTTTAACCCCCCCACGCCCCTCGACCGCACGGTAGTACCGCACGTCATCGCGGTAGTATCGCCCCGGGCGGAAGTACCGCACCGTGGCTTTAGTACCGCTCCCCCAGGCGGTAGTAAAAATTGCTGTCGCGCCGGGTGTGGAAGTACCATGCACTTCTCACGCGGTAGTACCGCACGTCATTGCGGTAGTACCACCCGGGCAGAAGTACCGCACCGAGGCCGTAGTACCGCTCCCCCAGGCGGCAGAAAAAAATTCTGCCGCGCTGGGTGCGGAAGTACCGCGCGCTCCCCTCGCGGTAGTACCGTGGCAGGCCGTGGTAGTACCGTGAACTCAAGAAAGAGCAGTTTCAACCAACCGAGAGAACACCGAAGCAATGAACCTTCAAGCGAAAGACCACACTAACGAGCTAACACAAAGGACAGCACAAGCACAAGCTCGGCATGAAGGAAGAGAAGCAAGAGACAACACAGACCAAAAACGAGACACAAATTCTCCAAGGAGAGGGCGGTGGCCGGAGCCACCTATGTTTGAGTCAATTGGTATGGCACAGCGAAGAATTATCGTTGGGCCCATGACCAAAACTCGTCTTTGAAGCACAAGTACCATAAAAAATGGCTAATGTGAAAGAGTTGATCGCTTTATGCATAATGGGGGAGGGAGAGTTCATTGAGAGAACAACACTCCCCCTATGTCCATGCCTACACCTAGATTAGACAACAAGTTGAGTGAGGTGGGGTGTGCAAGGGTTCAAGCAACATTGCTCGAATCAATGATATTTAGCTCATGCTTTAACTCGCGAAATCTTGCTTCATCCAAAGGCTTCGTGAAAATATCTGCAAGGTTATCATGGGTGTTGACGTAGTTGAGCTCGATCTCCCCTCGCCTAATGTGATCCCGGATGAAGTGATACCGAATCTCAATATGCTTCGTCTTGAAGTTTTGCACCGGGTTGAGAGAAATCTTGATGGCACTTTCATTGTCACACTAAAGAGGCACTTTGTCACAAATGACACCGTAATCCTTTAAAGTTTGCCTCATCCATAAGAGTTGTGCACAACAACTACCGGCAGCCACATACTCCGCTTCAGTGGACGAGAGAGATACGCAACTTTGCTTCTTGGAAGACCAACTCACCAAAGAGCAACCAAGAAATTGGCACCCTCCGGAAGTGGACTTTCTATCCACTTTGTCTCCCGCCCAATCCGAGTCCGAATAACCTACAAGCTTGAAGTTTGCTCCCCTTGGGTACCATAAGCCAAAGTTTGGGGTATGAGCCAAATATCGAAAGATTCTCTTGACCGCCACAAAGTGACTTTCCACACTCAACATGATATCCGGTCTAGATGTACAAAGGTAAAGCAAGGAGCCAATCATGGAGCGATATACCTTTTGATCCACCGCTTTACCATTGGGATCAATTTCAAGTTGGCACTTGGTGGGCATGGGAGTGGAAGCCGGCTTGACATCACTTAGCTTGAATCTCTTGAGAATTTCTTGAGTGTATTTGGCTTGGTTGATGAAGGTTCCTTCTCTCATTTGCTTCACTTTGAATCCAAGAAAGAACTTCAACTCTCCCATGGAAGACATCTCGAACTTTGAGGTCATGAGAGCGGCAAATTCCTCATTGAAAGCTTTGTTAGGGGAACCAAAGATAATATCATCAACATATAATTGGCACACAAACAACTCCCCTTTGACATTCTTAGTAAAAAGAGTGGGGTCGATTAGCCCAACTTCAAAACCACGGTCTTGTAACAACTCGGTAAGGTGGTCATACCACGCACGTGGGGCTTGTTTAAGGCCATAGAGTGCCTTATCGAGTTGATACACATGATCGGGAAAGTAGGGATCCTAGAACCCGGGGGGTTGCTTGACATATACCAATTCATTAAACGGACCATTAAGGAAAGCACTCTTCACATCCATTTGTTGAAACTTAAAGTTATGATGAGAAGCATATGCAATCAACATGCGAAAGGATTCAAGACGAGCAACGGGGGCAAAGGTTTCACCGTAGTTGATACCCTCGACTTGGGAGTAGCCTTGTGCTACCAAACGAGCCTTGTTGCGAATGATAATCCCATGAGCATCTTGCTTGTTCTTGAATATCCACTTGGTTCCAATGATATTGTGGTTCTCCGTTGGCCTTGGCACCAATCTCCACACTTTGTTGCGCTCGAAGTTGTTGAGTTCTTCATGCATGGCATTGCTACCTCTTGAGCACTGCGTTGGATTTCCCCGAAGAGGAAGGGATGATGCAGCAAAGTAGTGTAAGTATTTCCCTCAGTTTTTGAGAACCAAGGTATCAATCTAGTAGGAGGCTACGCATAAGTCCCTTGTACCTACACAAAAACAATAGCTCAACGCAACCAACGCGCTTAGGGGTTGTCAATCCCTTCACGGTCACTTACGGAAGTGAGATCTGATAGAGATGATAGATAATATTTTTGGTATTTTTGGTATAGAGATGCAAAGTAAAAGTAAAAGCAAAGTAAAAGCAAAGCAATAATAAAGTGATGGAGATTGATATGATGATAAAGAGACCCGGGGCCATAGGTTTCACTAGTGGCTTCTCTCAAGAGCATAAGTATTCTACGGTGGGTGAACAAATTACTGTTGAGCAATTGACAGAATTGAGCATTGTTATGAGAATATCTAGGTATGATCATGTATATAGGCATCACGTCCGAGACAAGTAGACCGAAACGATTCTGCATCTACTACTATTACTCCACTCATCGACCGCTATCCAGCATGCATCTAGAGTATTAAGTTAAAAACAGAGTAACGCCTTAAGAAAGATGACATGCTGTAGAGGGATAGTTTCATGCAATATGATAAAAAAACCATCTTGTTATTCTCGATGGCAACGATACAATACGTGCCTTGCCGCCCCTTCTGTCACTGGGAAAGGACACCGCAAGATCGAACCCAAAGCTAAGCACTTCTCCCATGGCAAGAACAACCAATCTAGTAGGCCAAACCAAACTGATAATTCGAAGAGACTTGCAAAGATAACCAATCATACATAAAAGAATTCAGAGAAGATTCAAATATTATTCATAGATAGACTTGATCATAAACCCACAATTCATCGGTCTCAACAAACACACCGCAAAAAGAAGATTACATCGAATAGATCTCCACGAGAGAGGGGGAGAATATTGTATTGAGATCCAAAAAGAGAGAAGAAGCTATCTAGCTACTAGCTATGGACCCATAGGTCTGAAGTAAACTACTCACACTTCATCGAAGAGGCTTGGATGATGATGTAGTAGCCCTCCGTGATCGATGCCCCCTCCGTCGGAGCTCTAGAATAGGCCCCAAGATGGGGTCTCGTGGATACAGAAAGTTGCGGCGGTGGAATTAGGTTTTTGGCTCCGTCTCTGATCGTTTGGGGGTACGTGGATATATATAGGAGGAAGAAGTACGTCGGTGGAGCTTTGAGGGGCCCACGAGGCAAGGGGCGCGCCCTCCACCCTCGTGACCGCCTCGTGGCTTTCTTGACGGAGGCTCCAAGTCTCCTGGATCTTATCTGATGAGAAAATCACGTTTCCGAAGGTTTCATTCCGTTTGGACTCCGTTTGATATTCCTTTTCTTCAAAACCCTAAAACAGGCAAAAAACAGCAATTCTGGGCTGGGCCTCCGGTTAATAGGTTAGTCCCAAAAATAATATAAAAGTGGATAATAAAGCCCAATAATGTCCAAAACAGTAGATAATATAGCATGGAGCAATCAAAAATTATAGATACGTTGGAGACGTATCAGGCATTGAGCCAATCCGGATCTTCGAGCGCCTCATAAACCTTTTGGGGTTCAACACAAGAGACAAACGCGTGATGTTCACAATAGTTTGCTAATTGTCTACGAGTGCTTACTCCCTTTCTTAAGCTTCCAAGCACATTTGTCATGAGATGATCCTTGGTGGAGAGCTTGGAAGCAATCTTAGCGGCACGATGCTCCAATTCCTCCTCGGGGGTGAGACGAGGAGTGGTCACTTGATCATCTTGAGCGTCGTCTTGAGCTTGTTCTTGATCTCGAGGAAGCTCTTGATCTTGAACCTGCTCGGAGGGGAGAACTTGGCCTTGGGCATCACTTGATGTTACAACACCATCTTGAGATTGACCTTGCCCTTGGTCTTGTTCTTAAGGTTGAGGGCCTTCACTTTGTTCTTCGGAAGCGTGTGGGTCTTGGGTTGGCGAAGGTTCCACTTGAGTGGAACATTGTCCTTCTCCTTCGGCCACAAGGGGTTCCTCAATGTGTAGGATATGACCAACACCCATTCTTCTTATGGCTTGTGGAGGAATTTCATCACCTACATCACAAGTACCACTTTGCTCCACTTGGGAGCCGTTATTCTCATCAAACTCTACGTTACACGTTTCCTCAATAAGTCCCGTGGACTTATTGAGAACACGGTGAGCATGAGAGTTTGTAGCATAACCAACAAATATGCCCTCATAAGCTCTAGCCTCAAATTTAAACAAACGGACACCTTTCTTGAGAATGAAACACTTACACCCGAACACCCGGAAGTACTTGAGGTTGGGTTTGTTATAGGTGAGTATCTCATATGGACTCTTGTTCAAGCCTTTGCGGAGGTAGAACCGATTAGATGCATGACATGCGGTGTTGATGGCTTCGGCCCAAAAGTTGTAGGGAGACTTGAACTCCGCCATCATGGTCCTTGCCGCATCCATCAACGTTCGGTTCTTCCTCTCCGCTACACCATTTTGTTGAGGGGTATAAGGTGCGGAATATTGATGCTTGATTCCCTCATCACTCAAAAACTCATCCAAGGTGTAGTTCTTGAACTCGGAGCCGTTGTCACTTCTTATAGTCAAGATCTTTGTATTGTGTTGTCGTTGAGCTTCATTTGCAAAGTCGATGAAGGTTTGTTGGGTCTCGCTCTTCCTACTGAAGAAATATACCCAAGTGTATCTTGAATAGTCATCCACAATCACCAAGCAATACTTTCTACCACCAAAACTATCAAAGGATGGAGGCCCAAAGAGATCCAAATGAAGGAGCTCCAAAGGCCTCTTCGGCTAGATGATAGTCGTGGGAGGGTGAGCCTTCTCATGTAGCTTTCCTTCGATACAAGTACTGCAAGCACAATCTTTGGCAAAACTAACATTTGTTAGTCCACGGACATGGTCCCCCTTGAGAAGACTTTGCAAAGATCTCATATTGACGTGAGCTAAACGGCGATGCCAAAGCCATCCCACGTCAACCTTAGCCATTAGGCATGTCGCGGTCTTAGTGGGTCGCTCCGAAAAGTTAATCACATAGAGACCGTTCTCGACATGCCCAACAAAGGCTACTTTAAGAGTCTTGCTCCACAAGAGGGCCACGGTATCAATATCAAAGAAAGTGGCAAAGCCCATAAGTGCTAGTTGACGAACGGAAAGTAAATTGTATGCAAGGGACTCAACAAGCATGACCTTCTCGATCGTAAGATCATGAGAAATGACAACTTTGTTGAGTCCCAATACCTTAGAGGACGAGGCGTCACCCCACTCGATGTTGGCGGGCATGGATGGAATCTTTTGCACGTCCACCACCAAGTCCTTGCTTCCGGTCATATGATTAGTAGCTCCACTATCGAGCAACCATGATCCCCCACCGGAAGCAAACACCTACAAGTGATCAATGCTTGGTTTTAGGTACCCATTTTGTAATGGGTCCTTTGATGTTAGTAACAAGGGTCTTAGGAACCCAAATCGACCATTCAATGTACTCATAAGGAGAACCAACAAATTTGGCATAAACATGCCCATCTCTAGCACGGCATAATACATAAGAAGGGTTAAAGTCGCCGGCTTTGTTGGGAATGGAAGCGTTGCCCTTCTTGGCATCACTACCCCTCACGGAGTTCTTCTCCTTCTCCTTAGTAGCACCCTCTCCCTCCTTCACAAAAGTTTGCTTGAGAGGAGGAGGTCGTTTGGCCTTGTCATTCTTCTTCTTGTTCTTGGACTTGGGCACGTACCCAATCCCTTCCTTGGCCACAACTCCCTTTTGGTTGGTCAAAAGGTCGTTGAGATTCTTCTCGCCTTGTATGCAAGACACAAGAACTTTCTCAAGTTGCACCTTTAGCTTAGCGTTCTCCTCAACAAGATGCACATGCTCACAACATGGGTTTGCATTATCAATTAACATAATATGAGGAAAAGTGGCTTTCTCCTTTGTTGGTTTTACTTGAAGTTGATCATGAGACTCTTTGAGGCTAGCATGAGCACCCTTCAAGACCTTGTGAGCCTTGTCAAGTAGGTCAAACTCCTCTTTGAGTCTAGCAAGATCAACCCCAAGCTTGGCCTTCTCGGAGTTTAGCACATGAGAGGCAACAAGAGCGTGATCAAAATCTTTCTTTAACTTAGCGTGATCAACGTTGTGTGACTCCTCAAGAGCCAAACGAAGACCACAATCTTCCTCAAGAGCATTGGAAAGATCCGAAATCTCATAGGCATAGTAACGAATATGCCCCTCCATCTTGGAGATAGTATCTTCGTGAGCCTTCATCATGTCATTGGCTTCACCAAGTTGTTCCAAGAGAGCAACAAAATGCTTCTTGGATTCACCCTTGAGTTTACCCATAAAGGACTCAAACTCATTTTCCTCCACATTGGATCCCTCATATTCATCAATTCAATCCGTCAAGGAACGATTATTAGTGATGGTAGTTTTGATGTTGGGGGTTACCTTGTTGGTGGCTTTAGCCATGAGGCACTTGGCGGTGATGTTCTTATTGGGTGAGTCGAAGAGAGACACTCGTGGAGTTTTTGCAATGGCAACGGGGGCCATGGCAACCGACTCACCATCTTCTTCATCATCATCATACTCATGGTACTCTTCTTGAACCACCAACGCCTTGTGAGGGGTCTTCTTGGTGAAGTTGTTCTTGTTGGGGAAAGACTTGGATTTGTCCTTTCGGATGAGCTTGCCACCATTGTCTTCCCTCTTCTCATACGGACACTCCGCAACAAAATGGCTCACATTGCCACAATTGTAGCAAGTCCTCACATGTTGCTTGCTCTTCGTGCCACTTGAGTTGTTCTTGTTGAAGTTTGGCCTCGAGTTCTTCTTGCTCCAAAATTGCCTTGAAGCAAGTGCCATGTGTTCATGATAGGCATACTTTGTATCTTCGGGGTTGCTTTCCTCTTCTTCCTCTTCTTCTTCTTCAACACAAACCTTGGCCTTCAATGCAAGGTTGGGCTTCTTTGCCCTTTGAGAGCGAAGCACCGCATTGCTGGCGGTCTTGTCCAATATGTTCATAGCCACAAACTCATCCAACACTTCACTTGAGGTCAAGGTGTGGAAGTCGGGCCTTTGACGAATGACGGAGGACATGGCCTTGTGGTAAGGCATCATTGCCTTGAGGAATATGCGCTTGATCCAATTGTCATCCGTGTCCTTGCTCCCATGATCTCGGAGTGAGACCGCAAGTTTGGTTACTCTCTGATAAAGCTCACAAGGTTCTTCATCTTCTTTCATAGCAAACTCATTGGCTTCATCTTGCACTACTTCATAGTTGGAGCGTTGAATGCTTGCACTTCCCCAGTAGAGAGAGACAACACAAAGCCATGCATCTTTGGCCAAGGCGAATGGCCGAAGATGAGGTAGATCTTCGGGTGGAATTGCATCTTGGATGATGAAGAGAGCATTCTCATTGAATTGATTATCCGCGGCTTCTCGAGGAGTGAAGTTGCTTGGGTCATGCGGATAGAAACATTCTTCAATGATTCTCCAAAGATTAGTATTCACATGATTTAAATGATGCTTAAAGCGATAAACCCAAGAATCAAAGTCCTCATTTTTCACAATCTTAGGGGGAGGACCGGCATGATTCAAATGAGTGGAAGGAATCGTTCCACCATAAACGAGTGGTGGTTCCACATGGGCAAAGATGTCGGTGCCATTTTTACCACCAGAAGAAGGAGCCTTTTCACTACTAGCTTCCCCCTTGTCGGGGTTAGCATCCGTCACCTTGTCAGTGGGATCACCCACTTTCAATGGTGCGGTGGATAGTTTAAGCCCTTCAATGAATTTAGTAAACATGCTTACAACCTTAGTCATCATTGAGGTTTTCTCTCCAAGGCTACATTGAATTCCTCACGGGAGACCGAGGTTCCCCCATCACTCGTAGAGGAGATCGGATTCACACCGGGGTGCTCCTCCACACCGTCTATGGTGTCAACCATACTCTTCGGACGGCAAAGTCCTTAGTAAAGAGACGAGGCTCTGATACCAATTGAAAGGATCGATATGGTTGACTAGAGGGGGGGTGAGGGAGTCCTGGATTAGGGGGTGTTCGGGTAGCCGGACTATACCTTCAGCCGGACTCCAGGACTATGAAGATACAAGATTGAAGACTTCGTCCCGTGTCCGGATGGGACTTTCCTTGGCGTGGAAGGCAAGCTTGGCGATGCGGATATTCAAGATCTCCTACCATTATAACCGACTTTGTGTAACCCTAACCCTCTCCGGTGTCTATATAAACCGGAGGGTTTTAGTCTGTAGGACAACTTCATCATACAACAATCATACCATAGGCTAGCTTTTAGGGTTTAGCCTCCTTGATCTCGTGGTAGATCTACTCTTGTACTACCCATATCATCAATATTAATCAAGCAGGACGTAGGGTTTTACCTCCATCAAGAGGGCCCGAACCTAGGTAAAACATCGTGTTCCTTGCCTCCTGTTACCATCCGGCCTAGACGCACAGTTCGGGACCCCCTACCCGAGATCCGCTGGTTTTGGCACCGACATTGGTGCTTTCATTGAGAGTTCCTCTGTGTCGTCGCTTTTAGGCCCGATGGCTCCTTCGATCATCAACAACGATGCAGTCTAGGGTGAGACTTTTCTCCCCGGACAGATCTTCGTCTTCGGCGGCTTCGCACTGCGGGCCAATTCGCTTGGCCACCTTGAGCAGATCGAAAGCTACGCCCCTGGCCATCAGGTCAGGTTTGGAAGCCTAAACTACACGGCTGACATCCGCGGGGACTTGATCTTTGTCAGATTCGAGCCACAGCCAAGCGCACCACACTGTCTCGATGGGCATGATATAGCTCTTCCGCCGAACAGTGCCTTGGAGGCCGCACACGCATCGGTTCCGACCATTGATTCGGAGCCTACTGCACCGATCGAGGATCAGCGGTTGGACGCTGCCTCAGGGGCTGCGATCTCAGAGGCGATTGAGCCGAACTCCAGCCCCACACTCTGCATGGCCCGTGACTCCGAGGAGCCGGATTCCTTTCCGAACTCCGAGCCCCCCGCACCCCTGCCGATCGAATTCGATTGGGCGCCGATAATGGAGTTCACCGCCACAGACATCTTTCAGCACTCGCCCTTCGGCGACATCCTGAATTCTCTAAAATCTCTCTCTTTATCAGGAGAGCCCTGGCCGGACTACGGTCAGCAAGGATGGGATTCGGATGATGAAGAAATTCAAAACCCACCCACCACCCACTTCGTAGCCACTGTCGACGACTTAACCGACATGCTCGACTTCGACTCCGAAGACATCGACAGTATGGACAACGATGCAGGAGACAACCAAGAACCAACGCCTATAGGGCATTGGACAGCCACCTCATCTCACGATGTGTACATGGTGGATACCCCTAAAGGAAGCAACAACGAGGAAAACAGGGATGGAAAGAGGGATCGATCTCTCGAAAAACAATCAAAGCGTCAGCGTAAACGCCGACCCAAGCCCCGCCTCGATAAAGACCCAGCCATAGAGCAGGATGAGCCGGTAGACGACGAGCATGCCTTAGAGCAACCGTCCCAACAGGACAACCCGGATAGAGAAACCGAACATCCCTCCCCCGGCGAAAATGGCATTCTGGACGACCCTACGCCGGACAAGCCCACGAAGCAGAAGAACCTCCACAAACGGCTCGTTGCAACCGCACGCAGCCTGAAAAGCAGAAGCGGAAGCTAAAAACTGCGGAAGATGCACTCAGGATCAGATGGAGTAAAGTAATCAATACTGCAGACAAATACGGCGAGAGTCGCCGCACTAAAAGCTATCCGAAGAGAAAGCTACTGCCTGAATTCGACGAGGAGGCCTTAGAGCCCTCGCATTCCAAAAGTGAGAAAGCCACACGGTCGGATAGACGACCCCATGGCCAGCATAAAGCGGCAAGCAGCGCCGCACTTAAGCCGGCATGCGACCCACTTAAGGATTCGCATCATGGCCCAGCCAGGTCCATTTACGGGCCAAGAAAGCAAGCTCTCGTAAGCAATGCAATAAAGCCATTATCAGAATCCGGCACACCCAAATACAGGGGTGCCGCACACCCCCTATGTTTCACCGATGAGGTCCTGGATTATGAATTTCCAGCGGGATTCAAACCTGTAAACATAGAGGCATATGATGGAACAACAGACCCTGGAGTCTGGATCGAGGATTATATCCTCCACATACATATGGCTGGAGGAGATGACCTCCACGCCATAAAATACTTACCCCTCAAGCTTAAAGGGCCAGCCCGGCATTGGCTCAAAAGCCTTCCTGAAAACACAATCGGAAGTTGGACGCTTTCTGAGCAAATTTTCAAGGGACCTATGTCTGCCCTCCGGATGCAGACGATCTTAGTCACATAACTCAACAGCCCGGAGAGTCAGCTCAGCAATTCTGAAATAGATTTCTTACTAAAAAGAATCAGATAGTCGACTGACCGGACACTGAAGCCTTAGCGGCTTTCAGGCATAATGTCCGAGACGAATGGCTCGCTAGACACCTCGGCCAAGAAAAGCCAAGAACAATGGCCGCACTAAGAAGCCTCATGACCCGCTTTTGCGCAGGAGAGGACAGCTGGTTGGCAAGATGCAGCACCAGTGACCCAAGTACATCCGAAACTAGGGATGGAAACGGAAAACCGTGACGCAATAAGGACCGTCGCCGGACTAAGGAAAAAAGTCAGAAGAGCACGGCAGTCAACACCGGATTCAAAAGCTCACGACAGAATCAGAAAAAGCCGCCCCTCCAAGATAACAGGGACGACCTATCCAACCTAAACAAAATCTTGGATAGGATATGTCAAATACACAACAGTCCCGGAAAGCCTGCTAACCATACCCACAGAGATTGTTGGGTTTTCAAACAATCCGGCAGACTCAACGCCGAACACAAGGGGCTCGACACACCAAGCGAAGACGAGGACGAACCCCAAAAGCAGAGTACCAGGAAACAAAAGAATTTCCCACAAGAAGTAAAAACAGTAAACTTACTCCACATAACAAAACGTGCGGCGCCCATAAAGGTACGCGCCCCACGGCCTATCCCAAAGAAATCCCGCCACTGGTTGTCAAAACCAATCATCTTCAATCATCTGGATTATTCTAGAAGTGTCAGGAACCCAGGCTGGACTGCCCTGGTACTCGATCCAATAATTGGAGGACTCCATTTTTCAAATGTCCTTATGGACGGTGGCAGCGGACTCAACCTGATATATCAGGACTCAATCCGCCACATGGGGATCGACCCCAAAAGAATTCGCCACAGCAAAACCTCCTTTCAAGGAGTAACGCCAGGTCCGGACACCCATTGCATGGGTTTTCTTCGGCTCGAGGTTATTTTCGGCTCTGTCGATAACTTCCGTCGCGAAAAGCTGACTTTCCACATCGTCCCATTCTCAAGTCGCTATGAAGCACTACTGGGACGCGAAGCTTTCGCCCGCTTTAACGCAATACCGCATTATGCATCTCTTACACTTAAGATGCCCGGTCCATGTGGCATCATCTCCTTAAAGGGGAAGCAGTGAGAACACCTCCCCCAAGCGGAGGATTGTGCGGCCGCTTTAACAGCCCCACAATACAATGGCTTCACCAGCCAGAACATCGGAACAGGTCATTAAGACCACGGACACGGATAGACGAGTCCGGCACATAAGTATCGTTGATAAAGGCTTAGTGGCCATATACCCCTGCACTAGGGGCTTCACACATATAAAATAAGAGACAATAAAGCTCAATTTTTCATATTTTACTTTACACTTTGTTTATTTCATATAACTTTTGTTCGGCACGCCCCATTTTCAACTTAGTTGCTCTCTTTTTACAGATGAACGTCGTGCTGCGCCCGTTCAGGATACGGCACAACGGAGACACAGGCGCAGACGTGCAGTAGGGACCCGTTCCAAGGATTCTTTTCAGATCAAGACCCTGCGTAAACCTTTTTTACTGTCTCTTGTTGATACACATCCCCTGGTTCTATAACCAAGGAGGAGGCTGGCGTCTTGGCATGTGGCCACGTCAGAATTCTTGCGTGTACCTGGACACTAGGGGCTTATACCTCAGAGCGTTACCTCGCCCGCTCTCATAAAGACCGAATACCTTAGGGAGTGTTTGGCGTCACGAGTTTGGCCTTATATGCATCAGCTCCGAGTCATGATTTTGGTCAAATGTTGGGTTGCCCGGCTCCTGTGTTCGGCCGCCTTACATTCCGCTCTATCGGCTAAGGCGGCACCAGGAGAACTACTGCGATTGTGCCCTGGTTCGGCCAGGCGAGCACCTCAGTAGAGAAAGCCGAAAACCGACTGTCATGATATGGCGTGAGACTGGTCAACCACTCGATGACTCTCCGGAATTTGTAGGATTCCTCCACATTAACGAAGGGCCGTTTCCCGGCCAGGCACAGACGCGCCCCGAATTCGGGTGAGCGCAATCGCCACCAGGGGCTGCCTAAATAGTCCCATTGTCAAGCTCCTATGGCTAAGTGAAAGTGTTAAAGCATTATAGTCCGGTTGCCTAGCTCGCTGCGCTATCACCTCCTTTGTAGGACCAAGACGTTGGATTAAGTGTGAAAATGCGCCTTCTGCGAGCACCCGCGCACTATGTGCGTGGGGGCTGAAGCCAACGACTGCAATCTTTCAGATTTTGTATATATATATCTTTAAACGGCCGCACAAGAGGTGTTCCAAATACTTGAAGGCACAAGTATAAAAGGCTACTACAATTCATCAAAATATTGCTTTATAATTACATATGCTATCAGAACATAGCATCCTTCGAGCACTGCGTCTCTATTACACGAGCGCCTTCAAGGACTTCCTAAAAATGGTGCTCGGAGGGTACTCGGCTTTTGTCCGAATCGCGGGATGCAACAATGGTGGTCTCCATCTCTACCCAGTATGTCTTGACACGGGCAAGAGCCATCCGTGCGCACTCTATGCATGCTGACCTCTTCATCGCATTGATACGTGGCACCGTGTCAAGGAATTGCTGCACCAAGCTGAAATAACTCTTCGGCTCCGATCTCCCCGGCCACAGATGACCCATGACGTACTTAATGGCGAGTCCGGACAATCTATTCAGTTCGGCCCATTGAGCCAGACGATCGTCCACTGCCAGTGGACGCTCTAGATTCTGGAAATGCGACCAGAAAAGCCTTTCCACTTCGCGATCTTCTTGATCTCGAAAGTATTCGGTCGCATCAGCAGCACTCGCTGCCAAATCCAGATAGGTGTCCTCCGCACTCCACATCCGGTCCAACGGAGCAAACTTCGGATCGCAAAACTTCCTCCGCAGCATAAAGGGCTTTCCAGCCGCAATCTGTCCGGCCTGACGCAGCTCCTCCTTCGCAGCTCTCATCGCAGAGCGAGCGTCCTTGGCATCAGCAACGGCCTTCTCTAAGTCCGTCTGTCTCGCCCGGTCTTCTTTCTCAAGAAACTTGCAACGGTCAGCAGCACTTTTTAACTTCGCGGCCATCACGGCCATCTCCTTCTTGCTTCGGCAGTGAGCAGCCTGTTCGGCTCTCAGCTCTTCAAGGGCCTTCTCGGCAGCCGCATCACTTTTCCTGGCTTGTTCCTTAGCTCGGGCAAGTTCCGCCCGAAGACTCTCCACGGCGGCCGCACCATCTGCGTCAAGCACACACATTGTAAGATACTGGCATAAAGCTCCTCTTACCAGATGCCGCCCGAGGAATTGCATACCTTGAGCCTCATCAAGCCGCTCGTTGACGAGCGCGATGTCGGCATCTGCCACGTCAAGTTGCCGCTTTAGTTCGGCAAAATCATCAGTTCGGCTCGATTCTGGACACTTCGCCACCTGTATACAAAGGTGACATTTTAGACCTGGGATTATGATCCTCTGCGTGCCGTCAATTTTGACAACGCACAGAGTCTTAGGGGCTACTATCTACACAGGGCGCATCTTGTTTATGCGCAACTGACAAAGAAGTACATTATCAAACGTACCTCAAAATCCGTCAGCAAACTTCTGATGGCCTCATGCAATCCGCTTTCCGCGGACGAAATCCTTCCAATCACTGTACCCATCAATGCACGGTGCTCCTCTAAGATAGAAGCTCACCCTAGCAGAATCATCAGCTCCTCCGACCGCGCATCGGACGGTGCCGGACTCGTCCTATGACCTCCATCAAAGGCCGGACGCGGAGAACCTTGGGGGGGCATATGGCTACCTTCCACCCCTGCCGGATTCGGAGAAACCCTCCGCGACGACACCTCAGGGTCGCCCACCTCGCCAGGCGGTACGGCAGGGGGAGGCGTTCCACTCTCCATCATCTCCGGAAGAAGATCCCCCGAAGACGAGCTCTGCTAAGAAGGGCTGAGGTCCGAGCTACAAAGTAAAATTTCGGTTAATCTTCTCAGATAAAAAGCAAGGATTTCTCTCATCCCTCTAAAGGAAAATCTTTCTCTACTTACGGCTCGCTGGAGGGCTGATCCCTTTGAGGGCGTAGTTCGGCCGAGGATCTCCCCGGTGTCGGACCCTCTGACGAGGACTTTTCCCCCCGCTTTGAGGCCATGGTCTCCGGGTCGTCAGAGGCGGCCCTCTTCTTCCCCTTAGGAGAGGAATTGTCGGTTCTTCCCTTCGGAGCAGCCTCCTTCGAGGAGGCCATAGTTTCCTTGTCCTCCCCCTCACTTCCCTCCAAAGGCACTATCTTCAACATCCTGACTAGCACGGGATCCGGCCTGGTCTCAGGAAGGGGAGCCGGGCACCTGATCAGCTTTGCCTTCGCTATCCACTCCTGTTTAAAAGGACAGCTCTTTTAGGGGCGAATTTATGACAATTTTACGGATAACGAGTCCGGGCACAAGGTTACTTACTTGAGTATCCGGGCGATTGCAGCTTAAACTTGCGTCCTCGGTCAAATCCAGACACATTGCTTGTGATCCGGAGAACATTTTATACATCTCCACAGGCGTTGCGCCCATGAAATGCTGGAGAGCTCGTGGTCCCTCCGGATTAAACTCCCACAGACGAAGGGAGCGACGTTTGCCGGGCAGTGTTCGGCGAATCAGCATGACCTGCGTCACCTTGACCAGGTTGAGGTCTCTTTCTAAGAGATCCCTAATGCGGCCCTGCAACAAGGGCACATCTTTGGATAACCCCCAATCTAATCCTTTGTTGACCCATGACGCTAGCCGTGGTGGGGGACCCGAGCGAAAGGCAGGAGGCGCCACCCACTTGGCGCTCCTGGGAGCGGTGATATAGAACCACTCTCGTTGCCACAAGCTGAGCTCCTCTTGAAAGGAGCCCTCGGGCCATGGAGCATCAGCATTCTTACTTATGACACGCCTCCGCACTCTGCGTGTCGTCCCTCGATCATCTTCGGCTCCACTCCAAAAGTCTTGAGACATAATCTGAAGTGAGGAGTAACACGGAGGAACGCTTCACACACAATGATGAATGAGGAAATGTGGAGGATGTACTACGGAGCTAAGTCATGAAATTCCAGCCCATAATAGAACATCAGCCCCCTCACGAAGGGATCCATCGGGAAGCCTAACCCCTGAAGGAAGTGAGACATGAACACTACGCTCTCACCGGGCTGGGGACTGGGAATAGCCTTCCTTTGAGCAGGCAACCTATGCAGAATTTCGGCGGTCAAGAACTTAGCCTCTCTCAACATTAGCACGTCCTCCTCCGTCATCCATCGGCCTTGAGGGTCGGAACCAGACATTGTCGAAGGTCTGAAGCGCCTGGAATCTGGAGCCTAGGGTGTTGGAACTCGAGGCGATGAGCGAACTTGTTTTGAGATTGGAGAAAAGGAGTAAGGCCTTGGTCTCTTTATAAGAGGTTGAATACCAGGAGCCCTCCCCGTAACCGTTTGGGACTCGCCTTTAATCGAGAAGACATGCTAACGGGCATGATTGGGTTACCCACGTCCGTATTGATGAGAATCCCGTAAATAAAGGGGACACGATCTCTGCTTTGACAAGACGTGCCAAGGAAACCGCCTCGCAAAACATGCTGAGGTGGAAAAGTGAAAACGATTTGAATAAAGGCTTGGCCGTAGTGTGATGTCACGCTGCGGAATACGTCAGCGGATTAGATTTGTGTTAATATTATTCTCTCTGTGGCAATACGTGGAAACTTATTTTGCAGAGCCGGACACTACTCTTGGTGTTTACAAACTTTTATGAAGAATTTGGAGGAGGAACCCGCCTTGCAATGCCGAAGACAATCTACGCGCCGGACTCGTCGTCATTGAAGCCTGGTTCAGGGGCTACTGAGGGAGTCCTTGATTAGGGGGTGTTCGGGTAGTCGGACTATACCTTTAGCCGGACTCCAGGACTATGAAGATACAAGATTGAAGACTTCGTCCCGTGTCCGGATGGGACTTTCCTTGGCATGGAAGGCAAGCTTGGCGATGCGGATATTTAGATCTCCTACCATTGTAACCGACTTTGTGTAACCCTAACCCTCTCCGGTGTCTATATAAACCGGAGGGTTTTAGTCTGTAGGACAACTTCATGATACAACAATCATGCCATAGGCTAGCTTCTAGGGTTTAGCCTCCTTGATCTCGTGGAAGATCTACTCTTGTACTACCCATATCATCAATATTAATCAAGCAGGACGTAGGGTTTTACCTCCATCAAGAGGGCCCGAACCTGGGTAAAACATCGTGTTCCTTGCCTCCTGTTACCATCCGGCCTAGACGCACAGTTCGGGACCCCTACCCGAGATCCGCCGGTTTTGACACCGACAGGGGGTGAATAGGCAACTAACAATTTTTAGCTTTTCTTTACCAAATTAAACTTTGCATCAAAGTAGGTTGTCTAGATGTGCAACTAGGTGAGCAACCTATATGATGCAACATCAACGAACACACAAGCAAGCAAGAGAAGTAACACTAATAAGCTTGCACAAGTAAAGGTAAGAGATAACCAAGAGTGGACCCGGTGAAGACGAGGATGTGTTACCGAAGTTCCTTCCTTTTGAAGGGAAGTACGTCTCCGTTAGAGCGGTGTGGAGGCACAATACTCCCCAAGAAGCCACTAGGGCCACCGTATTCTCCTCATGCCCTCACACAATGCGAGATGCCGTGATTCCACTATTGGTGCCCTTCGAGGCGGCGATCGGACCTTTACAAACAAGGTTGGGGCTATCTCCACAACTTAATCGGAGGCTCCCAACAACACCACGAAGCTTCACCACAATGGACTATGGCTCCGTGGTGACCTCAACTGTCTAGGGTGCTCAAACACCCAAGAGTAACAAGATCCGCTAGGGATTGGTGGGGGAATCAAATTTCTCTTGGTGGAAGTGTAGATCGGTGCCTTCTCAACCAATCCCGAGCAAATCAACAAGTTTGATTGGCTAGGGAGAGAGATCGGGCGAAAATGGAGCTTAGAGCATTAATGGAGCTTGGAGGTGGAAGAGGTATTCAACTAGAGGAAGAAGACACCCCTTATATAGTAGAAGAACAAATCCAACCATTATCCACCAACTCAGCCTGCGCAACGCGGTACTACCGTACCAGAGGCACGGTACTACCGCAGGGGCACGTGGTACTACTGCAGGGCCCCGCGGTACTACCGCCCACGCAACAGAGACCAGAACAACCCAAAATGCACTAAGGCAGAGGACGGCAGTACTGCTGGCGCGGTACTACCGCGCCCCCTTGCGGTACTACCGCAAGGCAGGGACTGATCAGAGATGGGAAGGCACGGATATAATAAATTACATCCGTGGCTACTTCCGCAGAGTTGGAGTCGATGCAAAAACCCGACGCGGTAGTACCGTAAGCCAGCAACGGTACCACCGTGCTAGGCGCGGATGAAAAAAATTTCTTCCGCCCCTTACTACCGCATACTTGCGGAACTAAGCCAGATACCACGGTACTACCGTGCCCAGTGCGCGGTACTACCATGATGGGTGCCACCCACTAGGGAGAGGGTGAAAACATCTGGACTCGGGCCACAGTACTACCGCTTGCCAGGAAGCGGTACTACCGTGGGCGCTTGCGGTACTACCGCACCGGCGGACGGTACTACCGCTCTGAGGAGCAGTACTACCGCACGCCCTAGTTCAGCAAGCACGAGCAATATTCGCATAGACAAGGAAAACATAGGATGCTCCAAAGGCTAGAATAAAAGGAGGTACAAAGGAAGATGTGTACGTGATGAATCCACCCACCCTTTCCGACGCGGACCCCCTCTTAATAGTACGGCTTCCCTACGACTCAATACCACCGAAAAGAAACATAGAGAAACGCCGTCTTCCATAGCCTTCGAAGGGAACCAACTCATCTTGTGCCTAGTCAATATATATCTGAAATATTCGATGCACATGATTAGTCCGCAAAAGTATTGTCATCAATCATCAAAACCAACTAAGGGATAAAATGCCCTTACAGCTGCAAGAAGATTGAGGTGCACACCAACCCTCTCGCGCTATTATCTACTCAAGACATTCACTACAAAAAAAACACACTTCCGTGATGATACGTGTTTGTCACAGTAGGTCGCTTTTTTTGTCATGCATGTACATCCATGACAAATTTATGACAGAATCAAGATAGTCATACCTGTGCTGTCGTAGAAGTGTTACATGACATTACCAAAATTATCATCACGGAAGTGTCCAATTCCATGACGATAAATCGCGCGTCACAGAAGTGCTTTCGTCAAGGGTGACCGACACGTGGCATCCACCGTAACGGAACGCCGTTAAGCTGTCGGGTCGGGTTTTGGATCCGATAACCCGTTAACAACCCCGACCAATGGGGATTTTCCACGTGTAAAATCATCATTGGCTAGAGGAAACACGTGTCGGCTCATCGTCCGGACAGATGTCATCCACTCACTGGACAGAAGGCGCCTATGATACGTCGACACGTGGCATAGCCCAACAAGTTTAAATGGGCCGGCCCAACTAAAGGCCCACAAGATTTTGCGAACCATAATGGGCCGGCCCAGCTGAAGGCCCACGATATTTTATGAACCATAATGGGCTGGCCCAGCTAAAGGCCCACAAGATTTTGCGGGCCATAATGGGCCGGCCCAGGTAAAGGCCCACAAGATTTTTGTGTGCCGTAATGGGCCGGCCTAGGTAAAGGCCCACAAGATTCTTGCGGATCATAATGGGCCGGCCCAGCTAAAGGCCCATGAGATTTCGCCGACATTAATGGGCCGGCCCAGCTGTAGGCCCACAAGATTTTGAGGACCCTAGTAGGACGGCCCATTAACTGCCTGCCATATTTTGGGCCAAATGCCGGCCCATATTTGATCCGGTCCATTATTGGCCTGCCACACTCCGGGCCTAATAGGGGCCCATATGAGATCCGGCCCGTTAAAGGCCTACCACGTTCTGGGCCAAATTACGGCCCAGATCAAGTCCGGCCCTTTAAGAGGCTTTGGGCTCAATTATGGCCCATATCAGATTCGGCCCGTCAACTGGACACTATGCTTTTGGGCCCACTTTCTAAAGGCCCACTTAGTAATTCGGCCTAATATTAGTTTTGCCCTGTTAAGGGCCCGTTTAACATTTCGGCCCTATATTAATTTCAGCCTGTTAAAAACCCGTCATATAGTTGGGCCTAACTACGGCCCGGTTTGCATCCGGCCTGCTCGCAACCGATATCTGATTGGGCCAAACAAGGACCGAGACAATTTTTTGGCCAGTTAAAAGCCCGTGATTTGATTCGCACAATCATGGGCCGGGGTTCATTTTGGGCTGTTGCCGGCCCGTGAGCTGTTCGGCACGTTTCAGGCCCAACCTACATCGTGATTGCATGACGGCCCGATTATGTACCATAATTTTATGGTTTGGCCGGTTTACTGCGAAGACAGGATATATATACAGTAAAATAACTGTAGCATCATGAATAAGAAAAAACCTAGACTATACAATAAAGAAATTACGACATATTACATCCACTGGGCATCAAAGTTCGCCACTATGATAATAAAGCACAAGCAGACAGCAGATTACATACACTGGGCATCAAAGATCGCCACCAGTGCAAATAAACATGCCGACAAAATAATATACAAAACCGACAGCACTTCAATAGAGTTCAGGAAAGGTTAGCCCTGCTGGGGAGCTGCAGTGCAAGCAGCTGAGCAAGATGATGAGACTGCACTTGTTCAACACTTATATCTTCCTCACTCTGAAAGATAAACAAGCAGACAGATGACAGGTTTTGCACATAAAAGTATCAGTGCTGACAATTCATCACATTTCTTACTGATGAATAAAGTGACACACTTTAAATTTGCATTAACACAATATGGTATTGTTCAGGTCAAGACATGGCAGGAAATGACATTGTGAAGGAGTTGGCAGCTTCATGACACCACTGGATTACAGATCAAGAACTCATAAGTATCAATGGTTAGTGTGCTGTCAATTTATACTATTTCAGATTGGCAAATAAAGAGACGGTTTAAATAATAGTAGAATGATATGGCATTGTTCATAGTTAAGATATTGCAGAATATGACATTGTGCTGTAGTGGGTAGGTTCACCACACCACTGGATTACGGATGAAGAACAAAAGCATACATGCAGTGCAAAAGAAGATCACTTGCTCTGTATAGTTTAATTTACATGGTATGAAGAAGGAACTTGGTTGTACAATTGAAAACTTAAATTGAGAAAGGACAAACTTTTGTTTATGAACTACATATAATAAACTTTAAACAAGCAATTTGATGCAAACACCAAAAATAAACAGTTGTTGCAGTCATGCCTAACCAAATATATACAACAGAGTTTGCAGGCTTGAGATGGACAAACTTACATTATTGGTGAAGACATGCTCTATAAAGGCCTTGTCCATGCTGATGGGGGGGGGGCATTTCAAGAAGTTTACCACAGAATCTTCTTCAAAAGCATTGCCTTTATTCTACATTTTGTTAAGAGTAAATATAGATGTGATAATATACGAAAAAATGGAGAATATTTAAGATAAGATGAAGAGTGATGCTACATAACCAAGTAGCTATAAATGTAAGTGCAGCGATACAGGCAAAAGGTACAGCCAAGAGCAATGCACAACTAAAATTCTTCAGTACCAACCTTATGGTAAGAGTAAATATAGATCTGATGTGTAGAAAATGGAGGGCAAAGGAAAATAAGCTGTAGAGTGATGGTACATGAACAACTACCTGTCATTATAAGTACACTGATAAAGGACAGCATGTACTTACAAGAACAATGCAGAGCTAAAAAAACATTGGCATTGGATATATTCTACACTAATGTAACCATTCATACAGATCAGATAATTTGGAGCGAATAATTGATAAGCAAGCTATCATGCATACTGCTGTCACATAATGAACCAGGTATGTATGCAAGTACAGTGATACAGAACAATAGGTACTAACAAGAGCAAAGCAGCGGGCAACATATTTGCGATATCCTGTCATTCTTGTCAAACCGGAATTCTTCTTCGAGCAGATTTCCTGCAAAAAAGATCCGTAAGGCACATGCGGAAAAGTAGAAGTTCAAATTGTCATGTGATTTCATAGACAATACCTCATCCTGAGAACGAGACCAGTGCATAACAAGGTTTTTCCATTCAATGTCTTCTAAATTTAGCACAGGAGACTTCACCAGAAATTCGTTTATAGACTTGCCATCAAAGTGTGATTTCCTCGGGTAACACCGATACTGCTGCAATGCTTCCTTGAAAAGCACAAGCAAGCTTTGCTCGTCATGACTATCCAGATTGACCCTCGCCTAGTTACAACAATGTAATGTAAATCATTGATGTGTTCAATCAGCAGAAAACAGGAAAATAATAACCATGAATAATAGCACTTACATGTAAGTTGGACAGGAAGATGTGAAAATGGTGTTTGTCTTCACAATAATCTTCCCATGATGGGAATATATGCACGTAGTCCCTAACAACATTGAAAGCATTGTCTTTTAAACTGGGAATAAATGGAATGGAGTTCCAATCTGCAGGAATTGGCCGTCTCTGCAATTGGGATAAGTCTTCGGCCGGTGGACTTGTTGTACTTTTTGCTGGAGTGGGATTTTTCTGTGGTACAGCTGGTGCTATGGCAAATGAAATCGGTATACCTTTTGCTGGAGTGCAGGTCCTGTGTGGTGGGGCTAGTGGTGTGGCCAGTGAAGTATGGGTACAGTCTGCTGGAGTCGGTCCTACGTTTTGTGTCACTGGTTATACAGCCAATATAAGTGGGGTGTTGTCTGATTTCTCCGGCACCACCACGTTTTTCAAGGACTTTGCTGGTGCTCCTTCAGGTTCGGCAATCACCCTCTTCCTTTTTGATGTCTGATGCACAAGAACAACATTTGAGTGGAAAAACATGGTATGATGACAGATGGAATATGTATTGATAATGGATGGGCATGGCATCTCGACATATATGATGAGTAAACTAAGCAGATGGCGGTGCAATAAAGTAGAAGAAATGCAAGACAACATATGCAAGATACGCGCAATCAATAAAACCTTACCAAATTAGAACAGGCACCTTGATGGGTGAACAGGACAGGCCATCTGCCTTTGACTCCTCGAGGTTAGAATAGTCATTAGGATGATATTCTGAACAAGAATCAACATGTGGGGAGCGTACGAGTTTCATTGCTTCCAGAATGGCACTCAATGCCTTGCTGCCAATTTTGTAAGTCATTGCAGTGTTCCACAATATTCTTCTGATGCGCGGATTCTAATATTCACTGTAATTGTGTATAATATCTGAGAACCATGAAAACATAAATAGTTGTGAGATTATCTTTGTAATGCAGATGATATTCTAATATAGGGGCGCCCCTGTAAACACTTGTGTGCTATCACTGGATTCTGATGAGAGAGCTTGTGTGTGATGTAATATGGTGCGTGCATTTATATAATATGGCACAAGTACACAAAAAATAGGCTCCAGAAGTAAGGATAGCTGGCAGATGATAGGTTCATAATATACTGTATAGAGAGTTTATTGCCAAACCATGATAATAAGAGCACACAGCAACTAGGAAGATCATGGGGCTGTTTGGTTTTAGGACTAGCATTGCCACACTTTGCCACACATTTTTGCCAAACTTGACTAAGGTTAGTTCATCAAAATGAGAGCCACAAGTTGGCAAGCCTAAGGGAATCTTGCCACACTTTTTGTGTGTATGTCATGTGGGGTCCAAGTGTGGCTTGCCTAAGATGTGGCTTGAACCAAACACTCACCTAAGTTGGTCAAACTTGCCTAACCTTAGGTGTGGCAATCTTTGGCAAAGTTAGTCACAAACCAAACAACCATAGTGTACATAACAGGGGTACACCATAACCAGGATATATAAATCAGGAATGTGGAACTGGCTGGAAATTACGGTGTTGTATTGCCGCTAGTAATTGAAAGCCTAGTGATCACGTACAGGCCAGCTCTATCAGCTGTTGACTGCAGATGTCCCTGCTCCCCTTCCTGACAAAGAACATACTATGCTTCCCATACAGAACACCGCACGGGCCGCCGGCCGAACCACCGGCCCCACCACCTGTGTTCCTCCGCCACCCCCACCCCCGCCCCCACCCGCGTCGAGTTTTCTTCGTTCGGCGAGGCCCCACCACCGCCCCCCACAACCACTGTCCCCACCCGAGCCCCTTCGATCGCACCGGCGAACTCCGGCGAGCTCTGAAAAATCGACGGACCCAATTTTGAAATTTAGTCTACTGTGATTTAACTAGTGTGGAATATAAAAGGGGAAAACCATAAGCATTGCGAGTATGGTGTTGAGCGTGCCATGGCGGATCTGAAGGTGCAAACCAGACAAAGGCAACTTCGCAACCAAGACAAGAAATCAGAGTAAAGCAGTGGCGATCTATTTTCTTGCTGCGACAAATAAGTTGAGCAGATACGAAAGAGTACCGCCTCTGGTCCGGCGCCGTGTACGCATCTGCTGAGAATTTGACGGTGCTGCGGTAGCGATGGCTGTCGGCGGCGTGGAAGCAGATCTAGGAGGGTAGACGGTGGTGGCACGACGCGGTGGATGAGACGGTTGTAGGAGCGGCACCGGCAAGGTGGACGACGGCGGGGATGAAGCGAGAGGACGGGATGCAAGGATCCCGGTCCGAAGTCATGGATGAGAGAGGTCGATCTCTTGTAATGGACGACGGCGTCGGGGTATCAGCTCCGGCATGGTGGAGGAGGACGGCGGTGGATGGGGTGGCGGACGGCGGTGGACGGAGGAGGGTGGGGTGGAGAGGGTGTTTTGGCGCCCATGGAGTACGAATGGGGAAAAGGGAGGTAGAGAGGAAGGGGGGAACCATGTATTCAGGGCGCGCTTGTCTCAAATGCGAGGAAATTTACAAACTTAGCCCCCGTTTCAAATTTCTACTACATCATAGCAACACTAGTCGGTTGGGGATAGGACGGTAATCTCGCATACACCGAATATTTGCCGAAGAGAGTTTGTTTTTGGCGCCCACCATGTATGAATATGAATCGGGGAGGAAGTCGATTTCGGCCGAGGACACACTGTGTTTTGGCGCCCACCGTGTATGAATCCAGGTGAGAGGCGGTTACGTCACGTTTGGGTGAAATTACAAACCTACCCCTATCGAAACCTATAGAAATCGAGCATATAGGCTTTGCGTGGCAGGGATAGGCAGTAGTGATTTCCATCTCGCAGATTTTGGTTTCGGGCGGTTACTGCGACTTTCCCCCCTTCGTTCAAATTTTGCAGAGTGCACATTTACTGTGCCAACTCAATTCGAATCCCGTTTGTATTCTATTTTTTGGGGCGGGATCCATTTTCAATTGGAATTACATTCTATATACATCATTTTTTATATATACTTTCAAAAGCACAACACCATTTATACATAAATATGGTTTACAAATAGCATGATCTCAGATTCATAAGGTTGTATCCATCAATTTGGATTTTCGAATATTTGAAACCACTTTATTTTGAAATCCAATGTATGCATTCCTCGCTAACTGTCTCCAATTAATGTGTGTTTCATGCGTGTTTTTTTACTTCTCAAACATGTATAATGTGTTTCACACACGCAACATATAGAGTAATGCCGTTTAGACATTAATTGCATATAAACCATGCATTGTTTGTAATTGAAGAATTTATGGATCACCAATATTGATAAACTATATAACATTACACGTGTGCCCAATTTCAAATGAATATGCATGTTTGATACACCAATTTGCGTTATGATATTATCGATGTCCTGATCTCTAGTTTAAATATTTGAATCCCCTTTAATCCAGATATTCGTCTCATATAGCTATCATTCATGCTTATATAGGACTATCTCTCTGGACCTATACGCGTTCATCGTCTCTCAGGTATCTCTCGTGCTACCTGTATGTCGACAATGATATTTTATCTCCGTAACACATTGACGGTACTCTCTCCCTCAACCTTCATCACTCTATCTCTCTAAGTATATCTCGCTCCCTGCTATGTGTCTCTAACTATGATTCTCCATGTGGAATCTCTTTCTCTCACACAAACACAAAACTTTGTCTCCCGAGGTCTCATTTCTCTCTACTATTCCCATGTGTGCCACTCGCACACCCCTAATACAGAGATGTCTTTCGCTCCTTAGATATGAGAACCTACGACTCTTCCTCTTCAATATCTCTTTCTCACACACAAACACAAACTCTATCTCCCAGGGTCTCATATTTCTCCATTGTTCTCTTGTATGTCGCTCACACACACCCTCTCTCCCTAGAGATATCTTGCGTTCCCTCGTATGTCTCTCTAGCTATCACTCTCGTTGTGAAATATCTTTCTCTCTCACAGACACAAAACTCCGTCTCTCTGGATCTCATTTCTCTCTGATATCTGTTTGTATGTGACTCACACGCACCCTCTCTATATCTCTCTCACACCCACACACATAACCCAGCCTTCTGATCCACTCGACTCCTATCTCTAACGCACACTAGCTAGCATCTTTATCTTTCTATTTATCTGTTTCTCCATCAACCTTCTTTCTTGTCCTCACTCTTGATTCCTATCATGCACACTACATATGTTTCTCTCTACATGCAGTCAAGTGCCCTCTCACACACATATATAACTTCACCCTTTGAACCACCCGGCGGTCATCTCCAACACCCAAACTAGCGGATGTCCCTCTAGCTAGCATCTCCATCTCTGTATCTATCTATAGTTTCTCCGTCAACATTTCTTTCTCGGACGGAGTCTTGCTTCCTATCACCCACACTATATATGTCTCTCCATACATATGCATTTATTGGTTGGTCTCTTTTGCACAATCGTTGCGCCTCACTCCCTCTGTTCGCCATAGATGCATGCTCCAGCCCACGCCACTATCTCTTAAAGACAAAAACACATGCTCAATTGTCGGGACTTCTTCCATGCATTCTCACATGCATGCATATTGTCATACCGATCCGTCTCTCCCATGTCGTTGATCTTATGACTTATATCTTCTTTCTTTTATCTCGATCATGCGCACGCGCACACACACACATCCCACGTATACATGTATACCTCTCACACATGCACGTTCAAGGTCTCTATGTCTCCATACGTAGTTAATTACCCTCAATCCTAACGCCACATCGAATCGTTCTCCTCTTTTGTGCACATAACTTCCGCCTGGATGGGTAAAACACACACTCGCACTTAACAATCTCCTTCTAATTACCCCCTCGCCTCTCACTCTTCCCCTATATCCCCGAAACCAATAAGACCATCCCTTAGTTTAATTCCCGCCTACATGCACCATCGATATATAGTAGTCTTCCTCGGTGTCTCTCAAACAAACACATTCTCTCAAAGTCGACTCCTCTCACGCGCACACACCTTCTCTTCCCTCTCTACGGGCATTTTCTCTCTCGCACCCCATCGTTGGTGGCCTCTGCCATACACATCACCTCTCTATGATGAAAGCCAGGCACACTTAAATTATATCCGCCACAGAGGACCCCGCGACACACACACACACGCACCCCCCCAACACACACACACACTAAGACTCCATCTCTCTCTCTCACACACACACACACAAACACACACACACACACGCAAGCACGCCCCCCCCCCACACACACTAAGACTCCATCTCTCTCCCTCTCTCACACACACACAAACTAAGACTCCATCTCTCTCTCTCTCCTCTCTCTCTCTCTCTCACACACACACCCCACACACACACTAAGACTCCATCTCACACACACATGCTCTAGGCGGAGCATTTGTTCCTACCACCCTTCATCCAACCTTACCCGTATGATAAACAATCACCTTTATTTACTTGCATAACATGGACAAATTCCACTTTACTTTAGTAGTCAGCAAACTTATCATCTGTACCCTTATAAAAAACGAGTTGGTGGTGATGGTGTGCCTGCCATCTTGTAATACAGACCATATGATCTATATCTGAGGATAGAAAGCAAACTATGATAATTTTACAAAAGATACCTGCACCTCTCTCCACATCATTATCTCTCACAACCTCATTGCTCAGCAATTAAAAAAGGAATAAGTCTCTGGAACAATCTAGCATGCATGGTGGCCGCTGCCGCCTGCCGGCGCCGTCCATCCCCATGCCTCCGCCCATTCCGACCACCAGTCACCACGACGCTCCACTCCTCCTTGCCTTATCTCTCATCTTTCATTTTTTTCGATGACATTCTCGAGATACCAGTTTTTCGATAAAATTCTTGAGATATCATTAGTTTTTACACATGGGATTACTCCTGCATGGGTCAATCACAACAGGTGTTCTGTAAAAAAATGCATATTGATGTTCCGTGCAATGCACGAGAATCTTGCTTGTAATTATATAACGTAAATGACGAGCAGGAAGTGACATTTTTTGACACAACCACGTTAACATGGCCACGTAAATCACTAGCTAAAGTAAATACCATTATACTTATATCCCGATGCAAAAGGTTGAGTACATGTCCAAAGAGTAGAGTCACACACACGCACTCTGTCTCTCAGAATCTCTCTCTCACACACACCAGTTACGTGACGCCCACTTAAGCAGACACATATGTTACAATTTGTGCACCCGCGGGTACACGTGATGCTGCGCATTTATTTGAGCCGGAAGGCGAACCCAAACATTAGCTGCATTCATTCCCCTCCCACCGCCTCTTCTCTGGTCGCCGTCGCCCGGTAGCCATGGGCCGGCCGAAGGTAACAACCTACGCCATACTCCCGCCGGAGCGGCGCTTTAATATGGAAATTTTAGTGGTCATGCATGCATCTTTTTGTGCTAGCACTCCTATATAAGGGTTGACCGGTCGCTTCCTGCGGACGTGCGCGGGCGGTGGAAGAGGAAGGAGAAGGGAAGCGGGCTGTGGAGTAACGTTTTTTACCACAATTTCTTAGGAAACTGAGTGCAATAATTGAGTAGTTTTGCAAACTACCAGTACTACACCTGAAACGGTTCAAAACCTATACTCCCTTGCCAGCGCGCACTTCCCGCGTGAAACGGTCAGCGTCGCCCTGGAGCATCAGTGCCGCATTAATGCCCGACCAGAGCGGAGGCAACCTCTCACTGGCGCCGTCTTTGAAGTGGCACGACGACGGAGAGAGCGCCGCTTCCCGGTGCACGCGACTGCTCCGCGTCGAGACTGGCCATAGGCCCTGTTTGGATCCATGGGTTAGAGTTAGTTTGAGCTAGTTGGGGCTCAAATAGCCCTAAACTATCCAAGCATGAGGGTTTAAATTGGAGCAAGTTGCACCGAACCCACCAAAAAAAACTATCCCACCCAAGAGGTGCTAACTGGAGATAGTTCTCATTGGGACCACTAAAAAATCACTTTTCTCTCTCCATGAAGTGCATTTATTGTCAATCTAACCCTGTCATCCAAACACCTCTTTGGCTACAGTTAGTTCAGGGTTAGTCATGAGTTAGTCTAACCTCTAGCTAAGTTAGAGTATCAAACAGGAGCAGTATAGGACATGCAAGTTGCTCAAAGCATACAGGCAAATTTGTATGTGAAAGGATTTTTTTCTTTTTGAAAACGGAACGTGCAAGGAATTTTTGTTAGAATGATCTTGGCATGTCGCTAACATGTGATAGTTAACCAATCTCAATAGACGGCAGAAACGCCAGCCCGCCGCACTTTGATAGAGACGGGGAGGGAGAAGCAATACAGGCTGCTGGATTACTAGAGATAGGTGTTGCACGGAAGCCAAGAAATATGGTGATAGCGTGGGTTAGCCATGTACTAGTATGATACTACACTGGGCTGCCATGTTTCATACTCTTCCAGTCCACTATGGAGATGATTGGTTAATTTTATATCACTGAATAATATTAAATATTATGAGTGCAGACGCTCCACCACGAGGTTCCTTGCTCCTTCTCGGTCGTCCGGAATCTATGTTCTTCCACTCTATTTTTTTACGTGAGCTTTGTTCATCCTTTTGCCAACACGTGAGACATCTAGCATCAAGGTGCACGTGTTATGCAAGGATCGTTCCATCTATATGAAGAACACGTGGGACTGGAACTACGAGACAAACATGTACCCAGGAGTGGACGTACGAACCTGAGTAATGTAGCGCAGTAAGTGAAGTAGAAAGGCACAAATGGTATGAACATGCGTGGCATGTAGGGTGTGTTTGGTTGCGTTCTCGTCTCAGCATAGTTGTTTCCTCTTCATGCATGCTCAACTCAACACCCCTCTTCATGCATGCTCTCTTCATGCATGCTTCTAGTGTATTTGTGCTAAACTAGTGTAGACTCATGCACCCTCCATACACTCTACCAAACACCCAAAAGTAGGTCGAGAAGGGAACTCTTGGGCGGCATTTGTCTCTTACTACGTACTACCACTAAATGTTGTACATGCAATGCACGGTGATGTTATGGAGTACGTGCCTAAGTACTCTACTACTACTATATTAGTTGGAGGCACATATTAACTTTTATATTTGTTTACGTGTATGTGCCCCGAGACCTTCCAACTAGACGTGTCTTTGTCTCCAGGTCGCACTTTGTATTGTTCATACCACTAAGTACTACTATGTGTGGTCTCCGACCTAAAAGTGGAAGAAGTGGAGACGCTCTACCACGCTATTTTTTTACGCTGGGCTCTACCACGCTATTCATGTCCCACTCCTTTCGCTGACGTGTGGGACATCCAGCACGTTCCGTGTTTGGCACCCTTCGTCGTAGGAGTTGAAACGCTAGCATTCATCAAAAATAAAAAATAATTATAAATCGGCAGTGATACTTTTTTTGCGAACCAATCAGCAGTGATACTATACCACGCGGTTTCCTTGCTCCTCGATATCAGAAAGAATACTTCTGTTTGCCAACATGTGGGATGTCGACCATCCTGGTCCACTTGCCATGCACGCAGAACTCCAAGGGAGTCACCCAGGTTGTCGCGCCGCAGTAACAATGACTAATGAGCCGTCAAATCACAGGCCCACTTCCCACTTTGAAGTTGCTTGGACGAAGGAACCATCATGACATCGTTGAATTCCGCTTCTTGAAGAAAACTACTGTACCAACAGTACTGCTAGCTACAGTAGTTACTCCAACAGAGGCCTCCTTTCGTTCATAGGATAGGAATATGAAAATCATAGGAAGTGAGATGACATGCATCTCAATTCCTATAGAGAAAGAGATGCCATTTGATGCTTAGGATAGGAATTTTTCCATTTAGTCTAGGCTAATGTACTGGTAATTTGCTCTAAAAACTACAGTAGTAACTAGTAGTACTGGTACATGCTCGTACTCAGACACACACACACACACACACACACACTAACTACTAGTACTACTACTTCTCACATGCTGGCCAGACGTCGTCGTTCTCCTTCCCGGCTTTGTCGGCGACACCCCACCGTGCTTGGATCTCCGCCGACCTCTCCGCAGCAGCGCATGCATCCTTTTCTTTCTTGCAGCGGCGGGCCTCTCTTTTCTTGAGTGCTTTCTGACTTTTCCGCTCCACGGCAGAAGATAGAAAGAGAATGAAAGTCATTCCCTATGCCTCAGCCATAGGTTCTATAAAGTATGCCATGCTGTATACCAGATCTATTGTATACCCTACACTGTGTTAAGCAAGGGGGTACAATAGTGATCTAAGAGTAGATCACTGGACAGCGGTCAAAATTATCCTTAGTGGAATAAGGAAATATTTCTCAATTATGGAGGTGACAAAAAGGTTCATCGTAAAAGGTTACGTCGATGCAAGTTTTGACACAGATCTGGATGACTCTAAGTCTCGATCTAGATACATATTGAAAGTGGGAGCAATAAGCTAGAGTAGCTCCGTGCAGAGCATTGTTGACATAGAAATTCGCAAAATACTTACGAATCTGAATGTGACAGACCCGTTGACTAAAATTATCTCACAAGCAAAACATGATCACACCTTAGTACTCTTTGGATGTTAATCACATAGCAATGTGAACTAGATTATTGACTCTAGTAAACCCTTTGGGTGTTTATCACATATCGATGTGAACTATGGGTGTTAATCACATGGTGATGTGAACTATTGCTGTTAAATCACATGGCGATGTGAACTAGATTATTGACTCTAGTGCAAGTGGGAGACTGAAGGAAATATGCCCTAGAGGCAATAATAAAGTTATTATTTATTTCCTTATATCATGATAAATGTTTATTATTCATGCTAGAATTGTATTAACCGGAAACATATACATGTGTGAATACATAGACAAACAGAGTGTCACTAGTATGCCTCTACTTGACTAGCTCGTTAATCAAAGATGGTTATGTTTCCTAACCATGAACAATGAGTTGTTATTTGATTAACGGGATCACATCATTAAGTAAATGATCTGATTGACATGACCCATTCCATTAGCTTAGCACCCGATCGTTTAGTATGTTGCTATTGCTTTCTTCATGACTTATACATGTTCCTATGACGATGAGATTATGCAACTCCCGTTTGCCGGAGGAAAACTTTGTGTGCTACCAAACGTCACAACGTAACTGGGTGATTATAAAGGAGCTCTACAGGTGTCTCCAAAGGTACATGTTGGGTTGGCGTATTTCGAGATTAGGATTTGTCACTCCGATTGTCGGAGAGGTATCTCTGGGCCCTCTCGGTAATGCACATCACTTAAGCCTTGCAAGCATTGCAACTAAATGAGTTAGTTGCGGAATGATGTATTACAGAACGAGTAAAGAGACTTGCCGGCAACGAGATTGAACTAGGTATTGGAATACCGACGATCGAATCTCGGGCAAGTAACATACCGATGACAAAGGGAACGACGTATGTTGTTATGCAGTCTGACCGATAAAGATCTTCGTAGAATATGTAGGAGCCAATATGGGCATCCAGGTCCCGCTATTGGTTATTGACCGGAGACATGTCTCGGTCATGTCTACATTGTTTCTCGAACCCGTAGGGTCCGCACGCTTAAGGTTTCGATGACAGTTATATTATGAGTTTATGAGTTTTGATGTACCGAAGGAGTTCGGAGTCCCGGATGAGATCGGGGACATGACGAGGAGTCTCGAAATGGTCGAGACGTAAAGATTGATATATTGGACGACTATATTCGGACATCGGAAAGGTTCCGAGTGATTCGGATATTTTTCGGAGTACCGGGTAGTTACGGGAGAAGCAATGGGCCTTGATGGGCTTTAGTGGGAAGAGGAGAAAGGGCCAAGGGGCTGCTGCGCCCCCCTCCCCTCTAGTCCGAATTGGACTAGGGAAAAGGGGGCCGGCCACCTCTCCTTCTCCTCCACTTCCTTCTCCCTTCCTCCCCTCTTGGTGGACTCCTACTAGGACTTGGAGTCCTAGTAGGACTCCACATCCTGGCCGCACCAACCTTGGCCGGCCTCCTCCTCCTCCATCCTTTATATACTGAGGCAAGGGGCACCCCAAAGACACAAGTTGATCCACGTGATCTATTCCTTAGCCGTGTGCGGCGCCCCCAGCCACCATAGTCCTCGATAATACTGTAGCGGAGTTTAGGCGAAGCCCTGCTGCTGTAGTGCATCAAGATCGTCACCACGCCGTCGTGCTGACGGAACTCTTCCCCGACACTTTGCTGGATCGGAGTCCGGGGATCGTCATCGAGCTGAACGTGTGCTAGAACTCGGAGGTGCCGTAGTTTCGGTGCTTGATCGGTCGGATGGTGAAGACGTACGACTACATCAACCAAACGCTTCGGTTGTCGATCTACTAGGTATGTAGATCACACTCCCCCCCTCGTTGCTATGCATCACATGATCTTGCGTGTGCGTAGGAAATTTTTTGAAATTACTACAAAACCCAACAGTGGCATCCGAGCCTAGATTTTATATGTTGATGTTATATGCACGAGTAGAACACAAGTGAGTTGTGGGTGATATAAGTCATACTGCCTACCAGCATGTCATACTTTGGTTCGGCGGTATTGTTGGATGAAGCGGCCCAGACCGACATTACGCGTACGCTTACGCGAGACCGGTTCTCCCGACGTGCTTTGCACAGAGGTGGCTTGTGGGTGACAGTTTCTCCAACTTTAGTTGAACCAAGTGTGGCTACGCCCGGTCCTTGCGAAGGTTAAAACGGAGTCAAATTGACAAACTATCGTTGTGGTTTTGATGCGTAGGTGAGATTGGTTCTTACTTAAGTCCGTAGCAGCCACGTAAAACTTGCAACAACATAGTAGTGGACGTCTAACTTGTTTTTGCAGGGCATGTTGTGATGTGATATGGTCAAGACATGATGCTGAATTTTATTGTATGAGATGATCATGTTTTGTAACCGAGTTATCGGCAACCGGCAGGAGCCATATGGTTGTCGCTTTATTGTATGCAATGCAATCGCGATGTAATGCTTTACTTTATCACTAAGCGGTAGCGATAGTCGTAGAAGCACAAGCTTGGCGAGACGACAACGATGCTACGATGGAGATCAAGGTGTCGCGCTGGTGACGACGGTGCTTCGGAGATGGAGATCACAAGCACAAGATGATGATGGCCATATCATATCACTTATATTGATTGCATGTGATGTTTATCTTTTATGCATCTTATCTTGCTTTGATTGACGGTAGCATTATAAGATGATCTCTCACTAAATTATCAAGAAGTGTTCTCCCTGAGTATGCACCGTTGCCAAAGTTCGTCGTGCCCAGACACCACGTGATGATCGGGTCTGATAAGCTCTACGTCCATCTACAATGGGTGCAAGCCAGTTTTGCACACGCAGAATACTCGGGTTAAACTTGACGAGCCTAGCATATGCAGATATGGCCTCGGAACACAGAGACCGAAAGGTCGAGCGTGAATCATATAGTAGATATGATCAACATAACGATGTTCACCATTGAAAACTACTCCATTTCACGTGATGATCGGTTATGGTTTAGTTGATTTGGATCACGTGATCACTTAGAGGATTAGAGGGATGTCTATCTAAGTGGGAGTTCTTAAGTAATATGATTAATTGAACTTAAATTTATCATGAACTTAGTCCTGGTAGTATTTTGCAAATTATGTTATAGATCAATAGCTCGCGTTATTGCTTTCATATGTTTATTTTGATATGTTCCTAGAGAAAAATTGTGTTGAAAGATGTTAGTAGCAATGATGCGGATTGGATCCGTGATCTGAGGTTTATCCTCATTGCTGCACAGAAGAATTATGTCCTTGATGCACCGCTAGGTGACGGGCCTATTGCAGGAGCAGATGCAGACGTTATGAACGTTTGGCTAGCTCAATGTGATGACTACTTAATAGTTTAGTGCACCATGCTTAACAGCTTAGAATCGGGACTTCAAAGACGTTTTGAACGTCATGGACCATATGAGATGTTCCAGGAGTTGAAGTTTCAAGAAAATACCCGAGTTGAGAGATATGAAGTCTCCAACAAGTTCTATAGCTAAAAGATGGAGGAGAATCGCTCAACTAGTGAGCATGTGCTCAGATTGTCTGGGTACTACAATCACTTGAATCAAGTGGGAGTTAATCTTCCAGATAAGATAGTGATTGACAGAATTCTCTAGTCACCATCACCAAGTTAGTAGAACTTCGTGATGAATTATGATATGCAAGGGATAACGGAAACGAATCCCGAGCTTTTCATGATGATGAAATCGATGAAGGTAGAAATCAAGAAATAGCATCAAGTGTTGATGGTTGACAAGATCACTAGTTTCAAGAAAAGGGCAAAGGGAAGAAGGGGAACTTCAAGAAGAACGGCAAGCAAGTTGCTGCTCAAGTGAAGAAGCCCAAGTCTGGTCCTAAGCCTGAGACTAAGTGCTTCTACTGCAAAGGGACTGGTCACTGAAAGCGGAACTGCCCCAAGTATTTGGCGGATAAGAAGGATGGCAAAGTGAACATAAGTATATTTGATATACATGTTATTGATGTGTACTTTACTAGTGTTTATAGCAACCCCTCAGTATTTGATACTAGTTCAGTTGCTAAGATTAGTAACTCGAAACGGGAGTTGCAGAATAAACAGAGACTAGTTAAAGGTGAAGTGATGATGTGTGTTGGAAGTGGTTCCAAGATTGATATGATCATCATCGCACATTCCCTATACTTTCGGGATTAGTGTTGAACCTGAATAAGTGTTATTTGGTGTTTGCGTTGAGCATGAATATGATTTGATCATGTTTATTGTAATACGGTTATTCATTTAAGTAAGAGAATAAATTGTTGTTCTGTTTACATGAATAAAACCTTATATGGTTACACACCCAATGAAAATAGTTCGTTGGATCTCGATCGTAGTGATACACATAATCATAATATTGAAACCAAAAGATGCAAAGTTAATAATGATAGTGCAACTTATTTGTGGCACTGCCGTTTAGGTCATATTGGTGTAAAGCGCATGAAGAAACTCCATGCTGATGGGATTTTGAAATCACTTGATTATGAATCACTTGGTGCTTGCGAACCATGCCTTATGGGCAAGATGACTAAAGACTCCGTTCTCCGGAACAATGGAGCGAGCAACTGACTTATTGGAAATAATACATACTGATGTATGCGATCCGATGAGTGTTGAAGCTCGCGGCGGGTATCGTTATTTTCTGACCTTCACATATGATTTGAGCAGATATGGGTATATCTGCTTGATGAAACATAAGTCTAAAACATTTGAAAAGTTCAAAGAATTTCAGAGTGAAGTGGAAAATCATCGTGACAAGAAAATAAAAGTTTCTACGATATGATCGCAGAGGTAAAACATTTGAGTTACGAGTTTGGTCTTCAATTAAAACAATGTGAAATAGTTTCACTACTCACGCCACCTGGAACACCATAGTGTAATGGTGTGTCCGAACGTCATAACCGTACTTTATTAGATATAGTGCGATCTATGATGTCTCTTACCGATCTACCACTATCGTTTTGGGGTTATGCATTAGAGACAGCTGCATTCACGTTAAATAGGGCACCATCTAAGTCCGTTGAGATGACAACAATCTGAACTGTGGTTTGGCAAGAAACCAAAGTTGTCGTTTCTTAAAGTTTGGGGTTGTGATGCTTATATGAAAAAGTTTCATCCTAATAAGCTCAAACCCAAATCGGAGAAATATGTCTTCATAGGATACCCAAAGGAGACTATTGGGTACACCTTCTATCACAAATCCGAAGGCAAGACTTTTGTTGCTAAATTCGGAGTTTTTCTAGAGAAGGAGTTTCTCTTGAAAGAAGTGAGTGGGAGGAAAGTAGAACTTGATGAGGTAACTGTACCTGCTCCCTTATTGGAAAGTAGTTCATCACAGAAATCTGTTGCTGTGACTACTACACCAATTAGTGAGGAAGCTAATGATGATGATCATGTAACTTCAGATCAAGTTACTACCAAATCTCGTAGGTAAACCAGAGTGAGATCCGCACCAGAGTGGTACGGTAATCCTGTTCTGGAAGTTATGTTACTAGACCATGACGAACTTGCGAACTATGAGGAAGCGATGATGAGCCCAGATTCCGCGAAATGGTTTGATGCCATGAAATCTGAGATATGATCCATGTATGAGAACAAAGTATGGACTTTGGTTGACTTGCCCGATGATCGGCAAGCCATAGAAAATAAATGGATCTTCAAGAGGAAGACGGACGCTGATAGTAGTGTTACTATCTACAAAGCTAGAATTGTCGCAAAAGGTTTTCGACAAAGTTCAAGGTGTTGACTACGATGAGATTTTCTCACTCGTATCTATGCTTAAGTCTGTCCGAATCATGTTAGCAATTGCCGCATTTTATGAAATCTGGCAAATGGATAAACAAAACTGCATTCCTTAATAGATTTATTAAAGAAGAGTTGTATATGATACAACCAGAAGGTTTTGTCAATCCTAAAGATGCTAACAAAATATGCAAGCTCCAGCGATCCATCTATGGACTGGTGCAAGCATCTCGGAGTTGGAATATACGCTTTGATAAGTTGATCAAAGCATATAAGTTTTATACAGACTTGCGGTGAAGCCTGTATTTACAAGAAAGTGAGTGGGAGCACTACAACATTTCTGATAAGTATATGTGAATGACATATTGTTGATTGGAAATAATGTAGAATTATTCTGCAAAGCATAAAGGAGTGTTTGAAAGGAGTTTTTCAAAGAAAGACCTCGGTAAAACTGCTTACATATTGAGTATCAGATCTATAGAGATAGATCAAGACGCTTGATAAGATTTTCAATGAGTACATACCTTGACAAGATTTTGAAGTAGTTCAAAATGGAACAGTCAAAGAAAAAGTTTCTTGCCTGTGTTACAAGGTGTGAAGTTGAGTAAGACTCAAAGCCCGACCACGGCAGAAGATAGAAAGAGAATGAAAGTCATTCCCTATGCCTCAGCCATAGGTTCTATAAAGTATGCCATGCTGTGTACCAGATCTATTGTATACCCTACACTGTGTTAAGCAAGGGGGTACAATAGTGATCTAAGAGTAGATCACTGGACAGCGGTCAAAATTATCCTTAGTGGAATAAGGAAATATTTCTCAATTATGGAGGTGACAAAAAGGTTCGTCGTAAAAGGTTACGTCGATGCAAGTTTTGACACAGATCTGGATGACTCTAAGTCTCGATCTAGATACATATTGAAAGTGGGAGCAATAAGCTAGAGTAGCTCCGTGCAGAGCATTGTTGACATAAAATTCGCAAAATACTTACGGATCTGAATGTGACAGATCCGTTGACTAAAATTATCTCACAAGCAAAACATGATCACACCTTAGTACTCTTTGGATGTTAATCACATAGCAATGTGAACTAGATTATTGACTCTAGTAAACCCTTTGGGTGTTTATCACATATCGATGTGAACTATGGGTGTTAATCACATGGTGATGTGAACTATTGCTGTTAAATCACATGGCGATGTGAACTAGATTATTGACTCTAGTGCAAGTGGGAGACTGAAGGAAATATGCCCTAGAGGCAATAATAAAGTTATTATTTATTTCCTTATATCATGATAAATGTTTATTATTCATGCTAGAATTGTATTAACCGGAAACATAATACATGTGTGAATACATAGACAAACAGAGTGTCACTAGTATGCCTCTACTTGACTAGCTCGTTAATCAAAGATGGTTATGTTTCCTAACCATGAACAATGAGTTGTTATTTGATTAACGGGATCACATCATTAAGTAAATGATCTGATTGACATGACCCATTCCATTAGCTTAGCACCCGATCGTTTAGTATGTTGCTATTGCTTTCTTCATGACTTATACATGTTCCTATGACGATGAGATTATGCAACTCCCGTTTGCCGGAGGAAAACTTTGTGTGCTACCAAACGTCACAACGTAACTGGGTGATTATAAAGGAGCTCTACAGGTGTCTCCAAAGGTACATGTTGGGTTGGCGTATTTCGAGATTAGGATTTGTCACTCCGATTGTCGGAGAGGTATCTCTGGGCCCTCTCGGTAATGCACATCACTTAAGCCTTGCAAGCATTGCAACTAAATGAGTTAGTTGCGGAATGATGTATTACAGAACGAGTAAAGAGACTTGCCGGCAACGAGATTGAACTAGGTATTGGAATACCGACGATCGAATCTCGGGCAAGTAACATACCGATGACAAAGGGAACGACGTATGTTGTTATGCAGTCTGACCGATAAAGATCTTCGTAGAATATGTAGGAGCCAATATGGGCATCCAGGTCCCGCTATTGGTTATTGACCGGAGACATGTCTCAGTCATGTCTACATTGTTCTCGAACCCGTAGGGTCCGCACGAATAAGGTTTCGATGACAGTTATATTATGAGTTTATGAGTTTTGATGTACCGAAGGAGTTCGGAGTCCCGGATGATATCGGGGACATGACGAGGAGTCTCGAAATGGTCGAGACATAAAGATTGATATATTGGACGACTATATTCGGACATCGGAAAGGTTCCGAGTGATTCGGGTATTTTTCGGAGTACCGGGTAGTTACGGGAGAAGCAATGGGCCTTGATGGGCTTTAGTGGGAAGAGGAGAAAGGGCCAAGGGGTTGCTGCGCCCCCCTCCCCTCTAGTCCGAATTGGACTAGGGAAAAGGGGGCCGGCCACCTCTCCTTCTCCTCCACTTCCTTGTCCCTTCCTCCCCTCTTGGTGGACTCCTACTAGGACTTGGAGTCCTCGTAGGACTCCACATCCTGGCCGCACCAACCTTGGCCGGCCTCCTCCTCCTCCATCCTTTATATACTGAGGCAAGGGGCACCCCAAAGACACAAGTTGATCCACGTGATCTATTCCTTAGCCGTGTGCGGCGCCCCCAGCCACCATAGTCCTCGATAATACTGTAGCGGAGTTTAGGCGAAGCCCTGCTGCTGTAGTGCATCAAGATCGTCACCACGGTCGTGCTAACGGAACTCTTCCCCGACACTTTGCTGGATCGGAGTCCGGGGATCGTCATTGAGCTGAACGTGTGCTAGAACTCGGAGGTGCCGTAGTTTCGGTGCTTGATCGGTCGGATTGTGAAGACGTACGACTACATCAACCAAACGCTTCCGTTGTCGATCTACTAGGTATGTAGATCACACTCCCCCCCTCGTTGCTATGCATCACATGATCTTGCGTGTGCGCAGGAATTTTTTTGAAATTACTACAAAACCCAACAATTATATGGTCACTGGCTCAGCGTATAGCTCCGTATTTGTCTGGTTGACCAGTCAAACAGTCCGCATGCGCCTCATCAGCTCGTGTTCTTTATCTATCTACGTGGACCTACCTATCAATGGAGAAAGAAATACTGTAAAAACCAAAATTATGCTAGAGTCTGGACCGCTTCCGGAGCCCGCTCTCACCGCCCTGACCCCTCAAGACGCCAGCTGCCCGCCGCATGCATGCATAGCAAGTAGTACTCCTTATGTGGAGGAGAGATAGGCATTGACAAAGTCAAGGAGTGGGCTCTGCAAGAGCCCGTCTCTACACGTGCTCGTAGGTATAAAAAAATAATTCTAAAAAAGGCATAAAACAATTGTTTCTTTAAAAAGAAAGGTAAAAACATTTGAGAGGAAATAGATAGAGAGAAAGTGAGAAAAAGCTGTAACCTGGGCATTACATGAGGAAGGAGGGAGTGGTGCACATGCCAAGTTCACTGGGCTGCCGTGTTTCACACTCCTCCGTCGTAACAGTGGAGACAATAGCTTTCATCAAAAATAAACAATGAATACTCATTGCTCGTCCTCTATATCGGAAAGAATACTTTCATTTGCCGACATGTGGGACGTCGACCATCCTGGTCCACCTGCCATGCACAAAATTATCCTGGTCTACCCCGGTCGTATTGCAGGCCCAACCTTTCCCACTGTAAGTTGTTCGGACGAAGGAACCATCATGACTTCGTTGAATTCCGCTTCTTCAAGAAAACTTACTGTACCCGCAATACTGCTACCACACACGAAGACTGGACGGCACTGTAACACATCATATCACTGAAACCCACTAGGGCAAACTAGCCCGCCTAGGTCATCTATTTTGGAAGGGAGGGAGTAAGTCTCTGCATTGCTATGATTTTGTGTTGCACGTCATATCACTGAAACCCACTAGGCCAAACTAGCCTGCCTAGGTCATCGATCGCTAAGCCTACAATTTTAGGAGCTAGGGCTATTGGTCGATCGACGAGGGATAAGTATAAGCGTACCATGAGCTCATCAGCCCCAACGTTTCTCTTCGGTGAGTGTTTTTCAAGTACTATAGCTCGCACAGTAGCTAGCCTACTAACACCAAGAATCATCAAACAAGCACTGCTGATATGATAAACAGTTCAAACTTACATCTAATCATGCCATATATTACATCAAAAGCTGGTGAGGATACATCTGTTTCCATAACTCAGAGAGGGTTCGCATGATTCACTATCAAACAAAAGTAGCAAGATCTTCCCACACAAGACAGTGCACTAGCCCTAAGATGGTTTGATAACACGCATCGTTCTGGTAATTAAACACAGGGCAATGCAAACTACCCTGAAGGATTAGCGCGACCAACTATTTCTTGTCATCAATCTCTCGGGCAATGACCACAACACGGACAGCGGCATGGGAATCGATTTCTGGGGTGATGTCCGCAGGACTGACCGCGACATCGGAATCGATCTCTGGGGTGATGTCCACAGGATGGACAGCGGCATCGGAATCGATCTCCGGGACGATGCCAACAGGACGGGCCACGACATCGGAATCATCAAGGACGTCCACCGGCACCTGCACAACCCTAACATATTAGCAAGCACATTGCAAATAATCAAAAACCACAACTATGGTAATAAGCCATTATTTTTTACCTTGTGCAGCTCACCGGGGGATCTCATCCCTCCGGGGGCCATCTCCTCGTCCTCGATGGGGGCCATCACCTTGCCAGGGGAATACTACTTCTCAATGGCGACTATCTCCTCAAACTCGGTCTTGAGCCTCACATAGGTGGCAATCAGAGTTCCTGGGGTAGGCACGATGGGGCCCTTGTCGTTCTTCCAACTTCCTTTGAGGAGTTCGTCCGCCAACGTCCTCAACTCTTTGGCCAATGCTTGTTTCTTGGAGTTCTTCATCTCCATGGGTTGGCCCGCCAACATGGTCAACTCGTTGGTCGGTGCTCGCTTCCTGGAGATCGCTGTCTCCAGTGGGTTGTCCGCCGGCAACTCTTTGCCTAGTGCTCCAAGATCCATCAATGAACTGACAAACAAAAAGCAATCGAAAGGAAACCACAATCACAATGAAAACGGGAAAAGAATAGGATGTGAGAATCGGTCGGTGCTTCGCAAAAAGAAGATTCTTGGAATGAAAATATAGTAGCATAACTGATTCGCCCACCTTTCCTTCGTCGATACAGAAGAAAAATGGCAGAAGTGAGTAGCCTGGAGTGAGGTTTTCTTCAACAAAGGGAAGAAAGGGCTTGAACGAGCGTTCCAGTGAAATGATGGTTGCTTCGTCCAGTCCAACTTGGAGGCCACCTTACCACTGCTGGTAAAGGTGTGGGTTTTGTGATATGATGGGTCATGACGGCCACACCGGGGTTACAGGTGAGTCTCGACTGTAGCACCTCGCTGTGATTTGGTGGATGGCACGCGGGCCCGGATGCTTTGAAATGTCCCGCATGTAGATAGAGCGGCTAGTCATATAGTTTTGTAAAGTACGAGATACATTCCTCCAATCGCAAAATGCCTTGGTTCATGAGATTTGAGATTTGATCCCTATAAACCGGAAGGGAGGGAGTACTGCACATGGTGTAGTCTAGTCACTTGTTGAAATCTCTAGAAAGGCAAATACTCCTTTTCGGTTTACAGGGCTATACTACTCCCTCCGTCTAGGTGTGTAAGTCATCTTACGAAAACCAAATAGTCCCAAAAAACTTAGGCGCGATGCATTAACTTCTACCTTGTTTCTTGTTTCTTGACATATCAACCAATAAGAGATGAGAGGTGTGCATGCTTTTAATGACTTGCAATGGCTAGTTCATTGCATGCAATGTTATTAATTAGCAAATAAACATTGGTGACCCCAGGAGGAAATGGTGCTAAGCGTGTGGACCTATGCAGAATGAGTATCAACCCATGGATAATGGATTTTAATTGTTAAACAATAGCAATTTTGTCTCATGCAAGAGCCTGGCTAGACTCCAAGGAACCGCACCACGTGAGCGTTCGCAACTGCCATGTTCGGGTTGCGCTTGGCTCTTGGCCTCTTCGAGAAGACGAACAATAATGATGTTACTCCTACTTCTACAGTATCGAATCCACTGCTGCATGTCCGTCCACCTCGTGCGGGAGGGATAGCGAAAGCTTCAACTTACTGCTCCTGCCTTTGCGTCCATGACAGGTGGGCCCAACAGGTGGTTGGCCCTCCTGTCATCCAGCCAAAGGCAGGTGCAGTTAAGGCACCGGAGCTCAGTCTGCGAGGGAGAGGGCGTTGTAGTAATCAAATTTCTCGGTCTTGTACGAGTTGACGAAGATAGGGGTTGCTTGCTTGCTAGGGTTGCTCACTACGTATATATAGGCCGGAGCCTCCGCGCTTGCTTGCTAGGGTTGCTCTATTCACACACTCTCATCCTCTCCAGATTTAAACAAGATAGGGGTAGTAACACTGTCTTTCTCCCTTCAAAAAACACTGGCTTTCTATCCTCACCGCTGGTTACAAATCCGGACGTATCCCCCTCCGCCAGTGAAGGGGAGGAGGGGCAGCGTTTAGGCCGTCGTCGACAGCGAGGGAGGAGACCCACTGCCGGCCGCACCGTTATCTCTGGCTGAGCGCCAGCGCGGGAGGTCCTCCGGTCCCTTCGTCGTTGCCTGTGGGCGGATCCGGCCTCCCGCCGCCCACCTATCCACATCCCGACGACCTTCAGGTATATCTTCGTTCGAAACCGCCTTAGCTCTACTTCCACAGCTCGCTACGTCGCTGCATGTGCATCATTTTCTACCTCTCAGCCCCTCTCGATCGGATGGTCCAACGTCACATATTTTTCTTCTTCTATTGTTAGAGGTAAAGCTACTTCATAGAGTCGAATCTTGTACTCCCTCCGTCCGAAAATACTTGTCATTGAAATGGATGTATCTAGATGTATTTTAGTTCTAGACACATCCATTTTGATGACAAGTAATTCCGGACGGAGGGAGTACTTGGTTCAAACAAGAAATAAAGTGGGGGTGGGGGAATTTAGTATGTACATCGAACTTGGTACAAACAGGAAGGAAAGGGGGTGAAAGTAGTACAGACTGGTCATCCAACCGGTCTCTTGGTCGAAAAGGGAAATATAGGGGTAACGCTGTACACAGTGGTATGACCAGGAGTAGATTTGCTATCCACACATAGGAGTAGGTGGCTAGAGTGAACAAAAATGGGACCAACCCAGATATGTTTCTTGGATGTTTGTTTCTCGGGGCAACAAACTATGAATCACCACTTTATGCCCATGTTTACGTACATGGTGCTGGACTGCTGGTGCACCCACTGTTATAAGCCATGACAAGTTTAGACAAATGTTTTTGCCTGTAATTGTTTGAGACTCTGACTGTTTCCTTTGTGCCTTTTTGTGCAAACAGGGATATCCAATTCACCTGGTTGCTGTTGTGAACTTTTGGTGCACTGCACAAAACTCTTCTTAAAAGAAGTGACTTTTGTGTTGTTTAACTGGAATGTCAGAATGGAACAGTTGGTTCATTTTGGTGGAACTGCACAAAGGGAGACCTGTGTTCCAATCATCATCATCCATATTGGTGCCATAACCTTCCTTTAGGTAAGAATGATATTTAATGCATGTGTTCATCTCTATTTTCCGACTGCCATGAGAAAATAATGCTGTTTTTTACTAGTACACTTGTACTCCCTCACTGACAAAACCAATTCTGAATTAGAAGGACAATCATGTACTTGGTTTCACCAATTGGTGAGGAGAAAGAGAAACAAAGCATGAAGAGGAAGAAGAAGAAGAAGAATAAACAGTGCCAAGGCGGTCTTGCTGAAGCCAGAGGCCTCAGTCGAGGCCATTCAAGGGCTCCAGCAACAACTACCTTACATGTGAGACGATCCTCCAGGGAGCCCTTCCACTTCTGCTGTCTCACTTAATTAATTAGGAGTACTTAAGTACCACTAATTTATTACTGCCTAATTTTCCTGTTGGAGTTAAACAAATCTTTAGTAGGACCCTATGATGAATCATGTACGTGTGTATGTTTGTCTATGGAGGTGAATCATGTGGTGGAGCAGGGAGGGAATATTATTAGTGTCATGACATAATAGTGCTATTGTTTTGCATGTCAATTTATTGCCATTGGTTCAATGAGGCAATGTTTTGCGTATTGTCCATCATGAATTTGATGCTACTGGTTGAGTAATATGCCAATGTCTCCCTATCCTTTCTCACTAAGCTAATGAAGATTTCACCTTGTTCCTACTTGTGCAAACAGGGATCATGTTGTGCCAATCATACATTAAATGGAACTACACAAGACAATACAATGAACTGTATCCCAGCCAGTGCTTTAACTCTGCTGGAAGTTCTTGATAATCTTTCGATATAATCTCAACACTGGTAAACAAGAGTGATTTCAACCATACATTTGAAGTGCACAAAAATATATACTATTGTGTGATTCCAGTGAGTGCTTTATCATCTCTTATGGGACTACATGAATAAGCTTTTTTCTCAGTTTGGTACGGGCCTAAGGCCTTCATCCATATTAGTTTGATGTCATCTCTATTTGTATCGTGCTACTGTCATGAGAAACTCCTTTATCTTTGCACGTTAAAGTTTTGCAACCTATGATAAATGGCAATGCTTTGAGTGTTGAGTTGAGCTAATTGGCACTGATTAAATAAACTAATACCTCTCTTTAAGCAAGACTACTATGTTGCCAACTTTACCCATTAATATAATGAGGGTGCTTCTATTTGTTAGTGTATGTTTCATAAACTAGTCCCACTATTACAGTAATCTCACTCTCTCAATATATGTGCCAACAGGGATGCTCAATTTTGGTGGAACTGCACAAAAACTTTGGGTGCTTCATTGCCTCGATAGCTTCCGTCCTTTCCTGTCAGTCGCTAAACTCCACATGCTTTATTCCTTTGTTGTCAGTCACTTGGCTTATCTCGGCTTCCAGTCAAAGGAAATAGTAATTGATATGCTACCTCACACAGGTTGGTACTGGTCTTTATCCTGATTATTATGCCTGTCATATGTATTGGTAATTTGGTATTGTGCTACTGTTTGCCGATTTCATAAAGGAGTAATTTGGAGCCTGAACTTGCACGCAAATCATTACATCGGGTGATTTCAGTAGAACTGCACAAAATGATCAGATGGACAGGTACTTATGCTGCTGCTATGTACTCCAAAGTTCACTCGGACAAGCATCGGTGTTGACAAGAAGTGCCTATATTCATTTGAGTATCAACCAACATCAACTAATTGTCAAACTCCAAGTGTTAGGAGAGTGAACGCCAAAAATATTGCTTGGTGCATAGCCCAGAAAAACGCAGTCCAGTCTTTGGTCCCAACTTGTGCCTTTTGGTTATCGGCACATATGGTAGCGAACTATATGGCATGGAGTCTAAAGATTCCAGACAAGTTGGTTGACGCGTATATTCATCTGGCACTTAATCAGTCTGCACGCCAAGGATGCTCCATTTCAGTTGAACTGCACAAAAAATTTGGGTGGTTCATTTTCTCAACCGCCTCCTTTCTCGTCTTCAATGTAGAATTTTGGCGAGATACAGGACCAAGATGACCCAGTAAACTGGTTGGATGAAAGTAGTGGCCAAGTTGCTCAAACCTCCCTCGGCATGAGGCCACTATTTGAGGATAAACCTACAAGCAAAGTTCAGATTGTATGTGCTGCCTCTTATGTACTCGAAAGTTTACTCGTACAAGAACTAATTTTAGCAAGAAGTACCTCCGATTGAACACTGATACGTCTCCAACGTATCTATAATTTTTGATTGCTCCATGCTATATTATCTACTGTTTTGGGCAATATTGGGCTTTATTATCCATTTTTATATTATTTTTGTGACTAACCTATTAACCGGAGGCCCAGCCCAGATTTGTTGTTTTATGCCTATTTCAGTGTTTTAAAGAAAAGGAATATCAGATGGAGTCGAAACGAAACGAAATCAACTGGAGAAGTTATTTTTGGAAGGAAACACACCTGATGGACTTGGACCCCACGTCAAGGAAGGAATGAGGTGCTCACGAGGGTGGGGGCGCCCCCCTAGGGCGCGCCCCCTGTCTCGTGGGGCCCTCATGGCTCCCCTGACGTACCTCCTGCACCCATATATACCTACGTGACCTAAAACTTCCAGAACGCACAATAGATCGGGAGTTCCACCGCCAGAAGCCTCCGTAGCCACCAAAAACCAATCTGGGGGGATCCTTCTCCGGTGGCCATCTTCATCATCCCGGTGCTCTCCATGACGAGGAGGGAGTAGTTCTCCCTCGGGGCTGAGGGTATGTACCAGTAGCTATGTGTTTGATCTCTCTCTCGTGTTCTTGATTTGGCACGATCTTGATGTATCGCGAGCTTTGCTATTATAGTTGGATCTTATGTTTCTCCTCCCCCTCTTCTCTCTTGTAATGAATTGAGTTTCCCCTTTGAAGTAATCTTATCGGATTGAGTCTTTAAAGACTTGAGAACACTTGATGTATGTCTTGCCGTGGATATCTGTGGTGACAATGGGATACCACGTGCCACTTGATGTATGTTTTGGTGACCAACTTGCGGGTTCATGAACCTATGCATAGGGGTTGGCACACGTTTTCGTTGTGATTCTCCGGTAGAAACTTTGGGGCACTCTTTGAGGTCCCTTGTGTTGGTTGAATAGATGAATCTGAGATTGTGTGATGCATATCGTATAATCATACCCACGGATACTTGAGGTGACATTGGAGTATCTAGGTGACATTAGGGTTTTGGTTGATTTGTGTCTTAAGGTGTTATTCCAGTACGAACTCTAGGGCTGTTTGTGACACTTATAGGAATAGCCCAACGGATTGATTGGAAAGAATAACTTTGAGGTGGTTTCGTACCCTACCATAATCTCTTCGTTCGTTCTCCATTATTAGTGACTTTGGAGTGACTCTTTGTTGTATGTTGAGGGATAGTTATGTGATCCAATTATGATATTATTGTTGAGAGGACTTGCACTAGTGAAAGTATGAACCCTAGGCCTTGTTTCCTATCATTGCAATACCGTTTACGCTCACTTTTACCGCTCGCTACCTTGCTGTTTTTATATTTTCAGTTTACAAAAACCTATATCTACCATCCATATTGCACTTGTATCACCATCTCTTCGCCGAACTAGTGCACCTATACAATTTACCATTGTATTGGGTGTGTTGGGGACACAAGAGACTCTTTGTTATTTGGTTGCAGGGTTGCTTGAGAGAGACCATCTTCATCCTACGCCTCCCACGGATTGATAAACCTTAGGTCATCCACTTGAGGGAAATTTGCTACTGTCCTACAAACCTCTGCACTTGGAGGCCCAACAACGTCTACAAGAAGAAGGTTGTGTAGTAGACATCAAACACCATTTACCAATCTGTACCCTAGGTAATTAAAGTTTATCTATGGATCATATTGGCTGTGATCTCAATCATTTGGATGCATAAACATACTGAACATGTGTATATCTGAATCTTTTTGTAAATTATGTATGAATATTGTCGTGTGATCTATCAATCATTTGGATGCATAGATATGCTGAGCTTGTGTATATATGAATCTTTTGAGTTGTTGATTGTGAATGTTGGCTATGGATATGAACGTGTCCTGTGAACCTGAGTTTGATATGAATGCTTACCTTTTCTGTTGTATTTGTGTGTGAACTTGTTAGTATGCCTACTGTGGGGTATAAAACGCAAGTCTCTTATAAAAGTAATGTTGTGTCCAATTTATGTTTTCCCTTCTAACCACATTATATATATTTATATTATTACTATTATCGTATATTTCATAGAGACTTATATATACATTATAAAAACATCCCAACTTATAAAAGTAAATGTTTAACGGAAGTTGGCAAGGAAAATCATGGTTGTTTTTGACTCACAGGCAAGGAAAATCCTGGTGATTGCGTACAAAAGCTTGCAAAGATTTTAAGGACCAATTTAATAATAACGCGCTCATTTTTATTTTGAGCAATAACTCGCTAATTTCTTAATTATATATATAATGTGCCTCTCCGGTTTATTCTTTGATATTAATTGCTCCTTCTAACATAACATTATACTCCCTCCGTCCAAAAATACTTGTCATCAAAATGGATATAAGGGATGTATCTCATCTAGATACATCCCTTTTATCCATTTTGATGACAAGTATTTCCGGACGGAGGGAGTATATATAACGAGCCCATCTAATACGTGTATTTCAAGGAAGTGCAAATGGGCTGGGATTTCTTAGAAAATATAAATGGGCCTGATTGACGCGAAATTATTTGTTCACCCAGCCCAGCAAATGGACTGTACATTCTAGAAAACACGGGTTAAATATATGCCACATTTTTGCAGGCTGACATGTGGGCCAATAGGTCAAAGCCTACGGAGGGCTTTGTCAACTTGGTCAACAAATGATTATGTCATCCACAGTCATTGGATTTATATCCAATGGCCGGCATGCACCTTCAATTTCTCGTCTTCTTCCTCCAGCGTCGCCAGGACCGCCTGGTCCGGCCTCCGGCGGCTAGCGGCTCTACTTAGCACGCATCGCTGCGAAGCGCTACCCCACCGCCGGCCAGGCTATCCCTCCACCCCTCGACACCTCCTGTTATTCTCCACAAACTACAGCCCCATGCCGCAACAGAACCAGTTATAACCCTTCTCCTCCTCTCAATCTGTGACTCCACTGCCGCGTTTTCCCATCTCCGAGTCGTTCCTGTCCGGGGCCTCGCCGTCGTCCACCGCCTCGCTGCGTTCAGTGCGGCGTGGTCAACAAAAGAGAGTCATCGGAAGAGGACTTTATGTGGAGAGCCTGATGGCTGGGACCCACAAGGTCCATGGTCGCACGCAAGGAAAGTTCCTCCTTATTAAGCCAAAAAAAATGTTTCCTCCACCTGACAGCTGGGACCCACCGGTTGTATCTTCGCACGGAAGGAAGTGCCTCCTTGTTTTGCAAAAAAAATTATTCATCCTGTTGACAGCTGGGACCCGTTAGATTTGGTGACTGACTTGTGGGCCTACTAAGCGGACGTGTACGCACGGCTTTGTCAACTTAATCAACAAATGATTCTAGCAGCTGGACCGTTGGATGTTAATCCAACAGCCGTGCTCCTTCTTCAACCTCTGTTCTTGCTCCTGTCTCCCGTGAGCGGCACCGCGGCTGTGTTGCCGCGCACCCGAACCAGTGAAGTTTCCCACTCTTCTCCATCTGCGACTCCACTGCAGCTTAATAAATAGTAACGTCTTCGGTTTTAGCCCGGTTTTCCGTAGATTAACCAGGCAATTCTCTTCTTCTTAATTAATCAGCGAGGCAATTCTTTTTCCTCCATTTCGAAAAAAATAAATAGTAACGTCTAACTGAGCCAGTTAGTTAGATGCGTACACTTGGTGTAATAGGATCTTTATTTATTTTGATGCATACACTTGTTCTTTTTTGGTAGCCCTTTTGTAATGATGGCTGATGTTTGGTTTGGAAGAGAGAGCTGCGTCTTCACTCTTCTAGCCTGCTTACTGCTTCTGTTGCACCCCCAGCCCTGGTTGCTGCTGCTGCTGTTTTCAATGTACAATCAGTAGTATATTTCATCTGTTGGTTGAATAAATGTGTTGTTAGAATGACAAACACAATGTTTTGGAAGTCGTTGCACGGTTCGATCCTTTAGTGCCCCGTACCGTACGTAGCGCATGCTATTTATCGTACGGAACACTTTTTTTGAAACTCGGAACACATTTTCCACTTGTTGATAACATGCAGCCCACTGATGAAGGCTCAATAGAGAAGCCCATAATTAACTGGAAGGGAGGCTCTCACATGAATCCGGCCCAGGTACATGCTCATGGTCCCCTAAATATAAATAAGTAAATAAATAAATAAAGCTAAATGCTCATGCACCAGTTCTTTGGGAAAATAGGTAGCCCAGTATTTCGTTTTGAAGAATACCCAAGCTAGGCCTATTTGTTTTCTCCGAATTACTGGGCTGCAAATCTTTCAAGACGAGGAGGGATGCATTCCGGCCTGGCTTAAGAGTATAGTGAATGTCTGTTAAAAGTAATATCAAAAGGGGTTGAAAATTCCAAAAAATTTATAGCAAATGGGATATAAGTTTCTTTTTTGTTTTTGTTCTTCACTGATATCTTATACGTATTTCATTGGATTTAACATGACATAGTACTAATTTATTTTTAAATTTGTTTTAGTATGGCTATTAATTTTTGGATTAAGAATATTTCGTTCCCCAGCAAAAATTTACAAATTTTCAAAATTTCCCACATATTTAGTTAATTTTTTGATCCTGGTACTGACTAGAAAATGGCCAGCAATTCTAAAAATGGAAAACGGGGTGCAATAAATTCCATACGAATTAGAAAATGAGTAAAAATTATAAAAATAATAGCAAATGGGCTGTACACGCCACAGATTTCGAGGCTGACTTGTTTACGCAAGGCTTTGTCAGTGAACACACGATTCTAGCAGCAGTTAGTCTTAGATGTCCATCCAACGGCCGACGTGCTTCTTCAATCTCTGATCTTCCTGCTCCAGCCGCCTAAACTAGCGCCGGCGGGACTGCCTGCTCCCTCCTCTTGTGGCCTGCTATGATGCCGCGCAAGCTTCCCCGGCCCACCCTACTCCCTCCACTGGCCTAGCCGCACGCAATCAACTGCCTCCTTATTACGCGAAAAAAATGATTCCTCCCACTGACATCTGGGGAGCACCGGTTGGGAGGCTGACCTATGGGCCTACTAAGTTGACGCGTACGCAGGGCTTGTCAACTTAGTCAACAAATGATTCTAGTAGCAGTAACCGTTGGATTTGAATCGAACGGTCCTGCTGCTTCTTCAATCGCTGCTCTTCTTGCACCAGCCGCCCAAACCAGCGCCGGGGAGACCGCCTGCTCCTGCCTCCAGTGGCCGGCTGTGCTGCCGATGAGGCCTCATCGCCCCCTACTACTCCCACCGCTAGCCAGGCCCTGCGGTGACGACAGCCTCACACCGCAGCCAAACCAGTGAACCCTCGTACTCCTCTCCGCGTGGGCATCCACTGCCGCGTCTTCCCCGGCTCCGCGTCGTCCCCTTCCTAGGCCTCGTCGTCGTCCACCACCTTGGTGCTCTCGGCGCGGCGTGGTTAACGTGGTCAACGACATTCCATCGGAAGAGTATTGTACGTGGAGAGGCTGACAGCTGGGTCCACGGCCACAGCCCAGTTTTTTGTGATTTGCCAAGTAAGTCGCTTTGTGAGGCCTGTTGGGCTGCAAATCTTTCAAGACGAGGAGAGCTTTCATTCGGCTGGCCAAGAAAATGGCCCATCAGTAATGAGAAATGGGATGTACATTTTTAAAACACATCAAACCGGCAATTAGTTTCAAATATCTTTTTTTCATTTCAAGATTCGAAATTACATTAATTTTTATGCGTGGAGAATTTGTTGGATTTTATATTGATATACATTTATTTTTAAAATCAGTTTGAATGTGAGTCGAAATTTCGGGATTAAAAGCAGTTCAGACCGCACCAAAATATGCAAAATTTCGTATAATTTTTTAACCGTGGCCATAATATGGGCTGTAATGCTAACAAAAAGAATATGGGCTCCAAAAAAACCTTAATGATTAGCAAATGGGCTGTAAATTATTAGAAATAATGGTAGATGGGTTGTATGCTGTTTTCCACAGATTTGAGGCTTTCCTAAAAAAGGTTGACGCACAATCAGTGACTGTTGGATGGCCATCCAACGGTCGTCGTGCTTCTTCAATCTCTGCTCTTCCTGCTTCAGCCGCTCAAACAGGCGCCGGCGGGACTGCCTGCTCCCTCCTCCCCGCGACCGGCTCTGCTGCCGCGCAGGCCTCACCGCCCCACTGTACTCCCATCGCTGGCCTAGCCATCCCTCTACTCACCCACACATGCTGTTATTCTCCGGTGACGGCAGGCGAACCAGTAAACCCTCGTACAGTCGTACTCCCCTCCGCGTGGGAAACAACTGCCGAGTCTTCCCTGCCTCCGTGTCGTTCCCTTCCTAGGCCTCGCCGTCGTCCACCGCCCTGGTGCTCTCGGCGCGGCCTGGTCAACGTGGTCAATGACCGACATGCATCTGAAGTGGACTTTACGTGGAGAGGCCGACAGCTGGGTCCATGGCCGCACGCAAGGAAATGCCTCCTTATTACGCGCAAAATAATGATTCCTCCACTTGACATCAGTGACCCACCGAAAGGGCCTCTATATTTTGTGAAAAAACGTTACCGCCGCTGACAGCTCAGACCCACCAGCTATATCTTCACACACAAGGAAGTGCCTTCTTATTACGCACAAAAAAAATGAATACTCCCCCTGTTAGCTGGGACCCAGTATAGTGGCAGGCTGACTTGTGGGCCTACTAAGTTGACGGGGACGGAGGGCTTTGTCAACTTAGTCAATATGCACGATTCTAGCTCCAGTGACAGTACGATGTCCATCCAACGGCCGTAGTGCTTCTTCAACCTCTGGTCTTCTTGCTCCAGCCGCCCAAACCAGTGCCGGTTGTGCCTCGTGCTCCTGCCTCCCGTGGCCGGCTGCGATGTGGCGGAGGCCTCACCGCCCCCTACAACTCCCACCGCTGGCCAGGCCATCCCTCTACTCACCCACACCCCCTGTTATTCTGTGGCGACGGCAGACTCACACCGCAGCGAACCAGTGAACCCTCGTACTCCTCTACGCGTGGGCATCCACTGTCGCGTCTTCCCCGGCTCCGCGTCATCCCCTTCCTAGGCCTCGCCGTCGTCCACCGCCCTGGTGCTCTCGGCGCGGCGTGGTCAACATGGTCAAGGAACGGCTTCCATCGGACGTGGACTGTACGTGGAGAGGCTGACAACTGGGTCCACGGCCGCAGCAAGGAAGTGCCTCCTTATTACGTGCAAAATAATTATTCCTCCACCTGACAGCGGAGACCCATCGGACGGGTGATGACCCACAAGTATAGGGGATCTATCGTAGTCCTTCCGATAAGTAAGAGTGTCGAACCCAACGAGGAGCAGAAGGAAATGATAAGCGGTTTTCAGCAAGGTATTCTCTGCAAGTACTGAAATAAGTGGTAACAGATAGTTTTGTGACGGGATAAATTGTAACGAGCAACAAGTAACAAAAGTAAATAAAGTGCAGTAAGGTGGCCCAATCCTTTTTTAGCAAAGGACAAGCCAGAACAAACTCTTATAATAGGAAAAGCGCTCCCGAGGACACATGGGAATATCGTCAAGCTAGTTTTCATCACGTTCATATGATTCGCGTTCGATACTTTGATAATTTGATATGTGGGTGGACCGGTGCTTGGGTGCTCTTCTTACTTGAACAAGCATCCCACTTATGATTAACCTCTATTGCAAGCATCCGCAACTACAACAAAAGTATTAAGGTAAACCTAACCATAGCATGAAACATGTGGATCCAAACAGCCCCTTACGAAGCAACGCATAAACTAGGGTTTAAGCTTCTGTCACTCTAGCAACCCATCATCTACTTATTACTTCCCAATGCCTTCCTCTAGGCCCAAATAATGGTGAAGTGTTATGTAGTCGACGTTCACATAACACCACTAGAGGCTAGACAACATACATCTTATCAAAATATCAAACGGATACCAAATTCACGTGACTACTCATAGCAAGACTTCTCTCTTGTCCTCAGGAACGAACATAATTACTCACAAAGCATATTCATATTCATAATCAGAGGGGTAATAATATGCATATAGGATCTGAACATATGATCTTCCACCAATTGAACCAATTAGCATCAACTACAAGGAGTAATCAACACTACTAGCAACCTACTAGCACCAATCCCGGACTTTGAGACAAGAATTGGATGCAAGAGATGAACTAGGGTTTGGAGATGAGATGGTGCTGGTGAAGATGTTGATGGAGATTGCCCTCTCCCGATGAGAGGAGCGTTGGTGATGACGATGGTGATGATTTCCCCCTCCCGGAGGGAAGTCTCCCCGGCAGAACAGCTCTGCCGGAGCTCTAGATTGGATCCGCCAAGGTTCCGCCTCGTGGCGGCGGAGTCTCGTCCCGAAAAGTTCCTCCTTATTTTTTTCTCATCGAAAGACCTCATATAGGAGAAGATGGACGTCGGAGAGCCGCCAGGGGGCCCACGAGGTAGGGGGGCGCGCCCTAGGGGGGCGCGCCCCCACCCTCGTGAGCAGGGTGTGGGCCCCCTGGCCTTCATCTTTGGCGATGATTTTTCTTTATTTCTTTTCAGATGTTCCGTGGAGTTTCAGGACTTTTGGAGTTGCGCAGAATAGGTCTCTAATATTTGCTCCTTTCCCAGCCCAGAATTCCAGCTACCGGCATTCTCCCTCCTTATGTAAACCTTGTAAAATAAGAGAGAATAGCCATAAGTATTGTGACATAAAGTGAAATAACAGTCCATAATTCAATAAATATCGATATAAAAGCATGATGCAAAATGGACGTATCAACTTCCCCAAGCTTAGACCTCGCTTGTCCTCAAGCGAAAAGCCGATAACAATAGATATGTCCTCATGTTTAGAGGTAGAGGCGTCGATAAAAATAAAATACGGACATGAAGGCATCATGATTATTCTCATAGCAGCAACATATATAGATTTTGTCATAGGATTACTTATGTTCAAGTGATGATCTATTCACAATGCAAGAGTATAAATCATAAACCTTATTGGGCTCCGACAAACTATAATCTCAGTCATTGAAGCAATTGCAATTTATCATAACATCGGAAAGAGTCTATGTCAGAGCTAAAAAGCAAGTCCACATACTCAACTATCATTTAGTCCTCCATAATTGCTAACACTCACGCGATACTTGTGGTTACGGAGATTTAATCGGACACAAAGAAAGATAGGGGCTTATAGTTTTGCCCCACAACCTTTTACCTCAAGGGTAATGTCAACAATAATGGTTCATGCTCCCCTACATCCAATTAGATATATATATATCATGTTCTTTCCAACATGCTGAGCTTGCCAAAGGATAAAATGAAAAAGAAAAGGTGAAGATCACCATGACTCTTATATAAGGTAGAAGATAATAATAAAGGATAGGCCCTTCGCAGAGGGAAGCAGAGGTTGCCATGCGCTTTTATGGTTGGATGCATAAAATCTCAATGCAAAAGAACGTCACTTTATACTGCCCCTTGTGATATGAACCTTTATTATGTAGTCCGTCGCTTTTATTACTTCCATATCACAAGATCGTATAAAGCTTATTTCTCCCACACCAATCAATCATACATATTTAGAGCAATTTTTATTGCTTTGCACCGATGAAAACTTACTTGAAGGATCTTACTCAATCCATAGGTAGATATGGTGGACTCTCATGGCAAAAGTGGTTTAAGGGTATTTGGAAGCACAAGTAGTATTTCTACTTGGTGCTGAGAATTTGGCTAGCATGAGGGGGAAAGGCAAGCTCAACAAGTTATAGGATCCATGACAACATACTTTATCTCAGATATAAGAAAGACATAACTCATTACGTTGTCTTCCTTGTCCAACATCAACTCTTTAGCATGTCATATTTTAATGAGTGCTCCCAATCATAAAAGATGTCAATGATAATATATCTATATGTGAAAACCTCTCTTTCCTTATTACTTCCTATTAATTGCAACAATGACCAAAGCTATGTTTGCCAACTCCCAACAACTTTTAATCATCATACTCTTTCTATGCGAAGTCATTACTCTCGATAAGATCAATATGAACTCTTTGTTTCTTTTTATTCTTTTTATCTTTTCTTTTATTCACCCAAGATCATGGCAAAATAATCAAGCCCTTAACTCAACACTACTCTTTATTATAGATAGCTCACGGACTCGATTACATAGAGAGATCATAAAGCAAAACTCAAAACTAGATCATGCCATAAACTTTATTCTACTAGACCAAGATACTACTAATAGGATCAAACTAAGAAAAATGGTAAAGATAGGAGCTGTGATTGTGATACGATACCGGGGCACCTCCCCCAAGCTTGGCAGTTGCCAAGGGGAGTGCCCATACCCATGTGATTATATCTCCTTGGTTGGTGAAGAAGGTGGAGGTGACGGATAATCGCACATCGAGCGTAAGAGGTCCTCCAGCTTGCGAATAATGCCCTTGAGTGCAACAATATGCTCCTTCAACAAAATATTTTCTTGTGTGAGATACTTGTTTTGTATACGAGCTAACTCAATCATCTTGAAAGCTTCGATCTCAGTTGGGGTAAGAAGGTTATGATCAATTTGGAGGGTGTCTTTCGCTGCTGGAGCTTGATCCTCCGTGGCCTTCTTGATCCTTTCATCCTTGTTGACCTTCGTGGGTTCTTCCCTCTTCAGATCTATCTTCATTAGCCAAGCATCATTGTCACCATTGTTGGAGGAGGGAGACGATATGATGCCTAGCCTGGAAAACCCTGACAGAAAATAGCTCGAAACAAGAACAGAGGAGGTTTGCGTGATACGGGAGTCAAAACCTTCGGGAGAATATATAATGAATTTTTACCGACCAAAATACGTAACGTGCAAGAAAACGGAGTCCAGAAGGCACACGAGGTGCTCACGAGGTACGGGGCGCGCCCAGGGGGTAGGGCGCGCCCACCACCCTCGTGGGGCCCTCGTGTCCTTCCCGGACTGCTACTTATTTTTCTATTTTTCTAAATATTCCAAAACGAAGAAATATTGCCTTGAAAATTGTTTTGGAGTCGCTTTACTTACCGTACCACATACCTATTCCTTTTCGGAGTCTGAAACGTTCCGGAAAGTGTCTCTTATGTATTCCTCTGGGGTTACGGTTTCAATAATATTGGTTTCAACATTTATGGGATTACCTGAGATATAATGTTTGATTCTTTGACCGTTTACCACTTTCGGATTTGTGCCCTCGAAGTTGTTGATCTTTATGGCACCGGAACGATAGACCTCTTCGATAACATAGGGGCCTTCCCATTTAGAGAGAAGTTTTCCTGCAAAAAATCTTAAACGAGAGTTGTATAGCAATACATAATCACCTACATTAAACTCACGCTTTTGTATCCTTTTGTCATGCCATCTTTTAACTTTTTCTTTAAACAACTTGGCATTTTCATAAGCTTGGGTTCTCCATTCATCAAGTGAGCTAATATCAAATAACCTCTTTTCATCGGCAAGTTTAAAATCATAGTTGAGCTCTTTAATAGCCCAATATGCCTTATGTTCTAGTTCGAGAGGTAAGTGACATGCTTTTCCATAAACCATTTTATACGGAGACATACCCATAGGATTTTTATATGCAGTTCTATAAGCCCACAATGCATCATCAAGTTTCTTAGACCAATTCTTTCTAGACCTATTAACAGTCTTTTGCAAAATTAATTTGAGCTCTCTATTGCTCAACTCTACTTGACCACTAGACTGCGGGTGATAAGGAGATGCAATTCTATGATTAACATCATATTTAGCAAGCATTTTACGGAAATCACCATGAATAAAGTGTGAACCACCATCAGTCATTAAATATCTAGGGACTCCAAACCTCGGGAAAATAACTTCCTTAAGCATTTTAATAGAAGTGTTATGATCAGCACTACTAGTTGGAATAGCTTCTACCCACTTAGTAACATAATCAACAGCAACTAAAATATGTGTGTATCCATTAGAGGCAGGAAAAGGTCCCATATAATCAAAGCCCCAAACATCAAACGGTTCAATAACAAGTGAATAATTCATAGGCATTTCTTGACGTCTACTAATATTACCAATTCTTTGACATTCATCACAAGACAAGACAAACTTACAGGCATCCTTGAAGAGAGTAGGCCAATAAAAACCAGATTGCAATACCTTATGTGCAGTTCTATCTCCAGCGTGGTGTCCTCCATAAGACTCGGAATGACACTTGCGTAGGACCTGTTCATGTTCATGCTCAGGTACACAACGTCTAATAACACCATCTACTCCTTCCTTATAAAGATGTGGGTCATCCCAAAAGTAATGTCTTAAATCATAGAAAAACTTTTTCTTTTGCTGGTATGTGAAGCTAGGTGGTATAAACTTAGCAACAATATAATTAGCATAATCAGCATACCATGGAGTACTACGAGAAGTACTTATAACATTTAATTGTTCATCAGGAAAGCTATCATTAATAGGTAGTGGGTCATCAAAAATATTTTCTAACCTAGACAAGTTGTCTGCAACGGGGTTCTCAACTCCCTTTCTATCAACAATATGCAAATCAAATTCTTGTACCAAGAGAACCCATCTAATAAGTCTAGGTTTAGCATCTTTCTTTTCCATAAGATATTTAATAGCAGCATGATCAGTTTGAATAGTTACTTTAGAATCAACAATATAAGATCTAAACTTATCACAAGCAAATACAACTGCTAAAAGCTCTTTTTTAGTAGTAGGATAATTTCTTTGAGCATTGTCTAGAGTCTTACTAGCATAATGAATAACATTTAATTTCTTATCAACTCTTTGCCCTAGAACAACACCTACAGCATAATCACTAGCATCACACATAATTTCAAAGGGTAAATTCCAATCAGGTGGCTGAACAATAGGTGAAGAGACTAATGCTTTCTTAAGTATTTCAAATGCTTCTACACAATCATCATCAAAGACAAATGGTATATCATTTTGCAATAAATTAGTCAGAGGCTGAGAAATTTTTGAGAAGTCCTTAATGAACCTCCTGTAAAATCCGGCATGACCAAGGAAACTTCTTATACCTTTGATGTCCTTGGGACATGGCATCTTTTCAATAGCATCAACCTTGGCTTTATCAACTTCAATGCCTCTTTCAGAAACTTTATGCCCCAAGACAATACCTTCATTAACCATAAAGTGGCACTTTTCCCAATTCAATACAAGATTAGTTTCTTCACATCTCTGCAAAACTCGATCAAGATTGCTCAAGCAATCATCAAAAGAGGAACCATAGACGGAAAAGTCATCCATGAAAACCTCAGAAATCTTTTCACAAAAGTCAGAGAATATAGCCATCATGCATCTTTGAAAGGTAGCAGGTGCATTACATAAACCAAAAGGCATACGTCTATAAGCAAAAGTACCAAAAGGGCATGTAAAAGTAGTCTTTGATTGATCTCTAGCCGACACAGGTATTTGAGAGAAACCAGAATAACCATCTAGAAAGCAATAGTGTGTATGTTTGCATAATCTTTCTAGCATTTGATCAATAAAAGGTAAGGGGTAATGATCTTTCTTAGTAGCTTTATTTAATTTGCGGAAATCAATTACCATCCTATAACCTGTGATAATTCTTTGTGGAATCAATTCATCTTTATCATTAGGAACAACAGTAATACCTCCTTTCTTAGGGACACAATGGACAAGACTTACCCACTCACTATCAGCAACGGGATAGATTATACCTGCCTCCAGAAGCTTTAGTATTTCTTTTCTTACCACTTCTTTCATTTTAGGATTCAGACGTCGTTGAGGATCACGAACTGGTTTGGCATCTGCTTCCAAATTTATTTTATGTTGGCATAGAGTGGGACTAATGCCCTTAAGATCATCAAGAGTATATCCAATAGCAGCACGATGCTTCTTCAGAGTTTTCAATAATCTTTCTTCTTCATGCTCTGAAAGGTTAGCACTAATAATAACAGGATATATCTTCTTTTCATCAAGATAAGCATATTTAAGATTATCAGGCAAAGGTTTAAGCTCAAACACGGGATCACCCTTGGGTGGAGGAGGATCCCCTAAGATTTCAATAGGCAAGTTGTGATGCAGAATAGGTTCCTGTTTAAAGAATACTTCATCTATTTCCCTTCTTTCATTCATGAACATATCATTTTCATGGTGTAGCAAATAATGTTCTAAAGGATCACTAGGAGGTACAGCAATAGAAGCAAGACCAATAATTTCATCCTTACTAGGTAATTCTTCCTCACGATGTTGTTTACTAAATTTAGAGAAATTAAACTCATGAACCATATCATCCAAGCCAACAGTAACAACATTCTTTGTGCAATCTATGGTATCATTGACAGTATTTAAGAAGGGTCTACCAAATATAATGGGACAAAAGCTATCTTGTGGAGAAGTAAGAACAAGAAAATCAGTAGGATATTTAGTTTTCCCACACAAGACTTCAACATCTCTAACAATTCCAATTGGTGAAATAGTATCTATATTGGCAAGTTTAATTGTGACATCAATATCTTCTAACTCAACAGGTGCAATTTCATTCTTAATTTCTTCGTATAAGTCAATAGGTATTACACTAGCACTAGCACCCATATCACATAATCCATGATAACAATGATCTCCTATTTTAACAGAAATAACAGGCACGCCTACCACAGGTCTATGTTTATCTTTATCACAAGGTTTAGCAATTCTAGCAATTTCACCTTCGAACTGAATAACATGCCCATCAATATTATCAGACAAGAGATCTTTAACAATAGCAATATTAGGTTCTACTTTAACTTGCTCAGGAGATGTATAAGTTCTAATATTGCTTTTACGAACAACAGTTGAAGCTTTAGCATGATCCTTTATTCTAACAGGGAAAGGTGGTTTCTCAATATAAGAAGTAGGAACAATAGGATCATTATAAGTGATAGTCTTTTCTTCAACTTTAATAGGTGCAGCTACTTTTACTTCTATAGGAGGATGATATTTAAACCACTTCTCCTTAGGGAGATCAACATAAGTAGCAAAAGATTCACAGAAAGAAGCTACTATCTCAGAGTCAAGTCCATATTTAGTGCTAAACTTACGGAAAATATCGGTATCCATAAAAGATTTAACACAATCAAACTTAGGTGTCATACCTGACTCCTTACCTTCGTCGAGGTCCCAATCTTCAGAGTTGCGTTTAATTATATCCAATAAATTCCATCTGAATTCAGTAGTCTTCATCATAAAAGAGCCAGCACAAGAAGTATCGAGCATGATGCGATTGTTATCAGAAAGCCGAGCATATAAATTTTGAATAATCATTTATCTTGAGAGCTCATGATTGGGGCATGGATATAACATTGATTTAAGCCTCCCCAAGCTTGAGCGATGCTTTCTCCTTCGCGAGGCCAGAAATTATATATATAATTGCGATCACGATGAACAAGATGCATAGGGTAATACTTTCGATGAAATTCCAGCTTCAATCTTTTATAGTCCCATGATCTCATATCATCACATAGCCTATACCATATCAATGCGTCTCCCTTCAAAGATAAAGGGAAGACCTTATTCTTAGCAACATCATCGGGTATACCTGCAAGCTTAAATAATCCACAAACTTCATCCACATATATTAAGTGCTCATCAGGATGCTTTGTTCCATCTCCTGTAAAAGGGTTAGCCAGCAGTTTTTCCATCATACCCGAAGGAAATTCAAAAGGAGTTTCATTTTTAATAGGTTCAGTAGGTTGAGGAGCAACTCTTTGCTCTACTGGACGGGGTGAAGATACCCCGAACAAGCCCCTCAGAGAATTACTTTGCTCTAAGTGACAGTAAATTTCAGCACACTATATAAATTTTTCCTTACCAAATCCCACCTACCAAAAGCGCTACACTCCCTGGCAACGGCGCCAGAAAAGAGTCTTGATGACCCACAAGTATAGGGGATCTATCGTAGTCCCTTCGATAAGTAAGAGTGTCGAACCCAATGAGGAGCAGAAGGAAATGATAAGCGGTTTTCAGCAAGGTATTCTCTGCAAGTACTGAAATAAGTGGTAACAGATAGTTTTGTGTCGGGATAAATTGTAACGAGCAACAAGTAACAAAAGTAAATAAAGTGCAACAAGGTGGCCCAATCCTTTTGTAGCAAAGGACAAGCCGGAACAAACTCTTATAATAGGAGTAGCGCTCCCGAGGACACATGGGAATATCGTCAAGCTAGTTTTCATCACGTTCATATGATTCGCGTTCGATACTTTGATAATTTGATATGTGGGTGGACCGGTGCTTGGGTGATGTTCTTACTTGAACAAGCATCCCACTTATGATTAACCTCTATTGCAAGCATCCGCAACTACAACAAAAGTATTAAGGTAAACCTAACCATAGCATGAAACATGTGGATCCAAATCAGCCCCTTACGAAGCAACGCATAAACTAGGGTTTAAGATTTTGTCACTCTAGCAACCCATCATCTACTTATTACTTCCCAATGCCTTCCTATAGGCCCAAATAATGGTGAAGTGTTATGTAGTCGACGTTCACATAACACCACTAGAGACTAGACAACATACATCTTATCAAAATATCAAACGAATACCAAATTCACGTTACTACTCATAGCAAGACTTGTCCCTTGTCCTCAGGAACGAACGTAATTACTCACAAAGCATATTAATATTCATAATCAGAGGGGTAATAATATGCATATAGGATCTGAACATATGATGTCCCACCAATTAAACCAATTAGCATCAACTACGAGGAGTAATCAACACTACTAGCAACCTACTAGCACCAATCCCGGACTTTGAGACAAGAATTGGATGCAAGAGATGAACTAGGGTTTGGAGATGAGATGGTGCTGGTGAAGATGTTGATGGAGATTGCCCTCTCCTGATGAGAGGAGCGTTGGTGATGACGATGGTGATGATTTTCCCCTCCCAGAGGGAAGTCTCCCCGGCAGAACAGCTCTGCCGGAGCTCTAGATTGGATCCGCCAAGGTTCCGCCTCGTGGCGGCGGAGTCTTGTCCTGAAAAGTTCCTCCTTATTTTTTTCTCATCGAAAGACCTCATATAGGAGAAGATGGACGTCGGAGAGCCACCAGGGGGCCCACGAGGTAGGGGCCGCGCCCTAGGGGGGGCGCCCCCACCCTCGTGAGCAGGGTGTGGGCCCCCTGGCCTTCATATTTGGCAAGGATTTTTCTTTATTTCTTTTCAGATGTTCCGTGGAGTTTTAGGACTTTTCGAGTTGCGCAGAATAGGTCTCTAATATTTGCTCCTTTTCCAGCCTAGAATTCCAGCTACCGGCATTCTCCCTCCTTATATAAACCTTGTAAAATAAGAGAGAATAGTCATAAGTATTGTGACATAAAGTGAAAGAACAGTCCATAATTCAATAAATATCGATATAAAAGCATGATGCAAAATGAACGTATCAACGGGCCACCGTATTTCGCCCCCCTGACTGCTGGGACCCACCAGCTACATCTTCGCATGCAAGGAAGTGCCTGACAGTCAGGACCCACCTGGTCGAAGTGTACGTAGCGTTGTCATTCTGATCGCGAACGTGTACGTACATATATACTGGTGGATGTAGAGGCGCGCACGTGTCGTAGTAGAGGCGGCCAGGGTGCAAGAAAGAAAATACGGTCATGTATGTTTACATACAGGCGGGGTCTCAAACGCCTAGTCGCGCATACGTACGGCCAGAGCTCGTGTACATGGCTAGGTTGGAACGAAAAAACAGCGTCGTCGTCGTGTTCATGGGGAGGCAACGGAATGCGTCGTGTTCATGGGGAGGCAACGGAATGCGTCGTGTTCATGGGGAGGCAACGGAATGCGTCGTGTTCATCGGGAGGGCTTGGACGGAACAGGCGATGGAAACGAGGCCTGGCGTACCGCAGAACGGAGGAAACGGCCTTGTGTTCGACCAACCACGTTCGAAACGGGACCCTGTTCATCGGGAGGGGTCTGGCGTACCGCAAAACGGAGGAAACAGACCTCCTACGGTCGAAATGGGGGTCCTGTTGATCGGGAGGGGTGTGGCATACCGCAAAACGGACGAAACGGACTTGTGTTGGAGCGCTACGGTCGAAAGGGGGGTCCTGTTCATCGGGAGGGGTGTGGCGTACCGCAAAACGAGACTCCACAGGATACTGTTCATCTCCACCATCGACCCCCTCCAGCCTCCACGAGCTACTGTTCATCCACCGTCGACCTCCTCCAGCCTCCACGTGCGACTGTTCATCCACGGGCTCATGTTCATCTAGCCTCCACCGCGCGCTACTCCACCGGCTACTGTTCAACCAGCCCTCTCCACGGGCTTCTATTCAACCACCCCTCCACGGGCTACTGTTCATCCTGCCCTCCACGGAGTGGTCCTGTTCATCCAGCCCTCCACGGGATCCTGTTCATCCAGCCCCAACCGGCTCGATCGATCGGGGTCCTGTTCATCCAGAGGCAACACCACGGGGTCCTGTTCATCCACCCCCCCGAGGCAGCATCGATCGGCTTCAGTTAGCAGCAGTAGCGAAGGAATTGCTCGATCGGGTTCAGTTAACAGCCATCGATCGATCGCTCGGGTTCAGTAACGCGTAGCCTGCAGTGCAATCGCTCGGGTTCAGTTAGAGCTCAACGCCTCGCTCGGGTTCAGTTAGAGCCAACGCCTTGCACATACGCGCGTACGTGTACGAGAGAAGCGCGCATCACTCGGCCCCCGACCTCCCACCGTAACCGGGAACTCCCCAAAATTTTCCTCGCCCTCGCTTCTACCACGGTTTTTTCCGTCATGGACGGCCCAAAGAATGTCATGCAGCTGCGTCTCCGGCCCGCCCAGGACGAAAAGCCCATTTTCTGTCATGATTTTTTGTCATAGAAGTAGGAGCCCACCACACCTATGATGATACCGGGTTTTGTCACAATTATCGTCATAGAAGTGTCATATGTATGACAGAATTTTTTTTCGTTCGGCCCAAAATGTCACGGATGTGTCTTTTTTTGTAGTGATTAGACGATGACAAATAATATATTTTTATACAGTTTTGCTAAAGCACATCTAGATGTGCCATAAGTATTGCACATCTAAGTCATATGTCATTGATCTTACATTGAGATTCATGTGAATATTTTCTTTCTCTTTTTTCTTTTTCTCTTTATGCTTGATTCACTCACTTAGATGTGCAATAATTAGAGCACATCTAGATGTGCCCTAGACACACTCATTTTTATACGCTTCCTTTCATTCATTTTTCTCATATAAATTGTTCTTTTGTTTGTTCAGAACGTTATTGTTGTTCTTTTATTACCGCACCCTCTCGCGTCACTATCTACTCAAGACTTAATGAATTGACATGGATGCAGGGGCGGAGACAGGCCCCAGGCCCCCAGGGCCTAGGCCCGGGGCATGAGGCCCTACTCCTTTGGTGACCGGAGCATTACTAAGATGTGAGGCCCAAATCCAGTAACAGTTCTTCAACGCGGCCCGGGGCCTGCTACCGGCCTGGCTCCGCCCCTGCATGGATGGTGCACATCAACGACGATGGAGTTAACAACGACGATTTATGGTCTACACATGCTTCCTTCACACATTTTCGACACATATCATACATTGACAAGTGATATATAGGTGTCCGTATTTCCAGCAGCACTATCGATTTTCTCGGCCTCTTTGTGTGGGCGTGAAGGTTTGCTACTCATCAAATCCAGCCTTAGCCTTAATTAGTTCAGTTGTCAAGAGAGATGAGTTTTTTCAAGCAATGGAAATATGGAATATTCTTGTTTAAAAAAGGAATATTGCAAAGCGTGTACCCAAAATCTGAGACATATAAAATATAGCATGGATAAGAACGTTTGCGTGCCTTACAAGGAAATAAGCACTATCTTCGCCTTTGTACACAAACCAAACGCTCCAACATTTGAGCAAGCACATGCATCCCGAATTAAACTCGAAACCTCTTCCCATGGATCTTCTCTTATGGCTCATGCATCTACGGAAATTTGTACCTTGATGGACAAATCAAAATTTATTTTCTGTTGAGCAAAAAGCAAATATATGGACGGAAAAAACAATTCTTAAAATCTACATGTTGAGGGCTTTACTTGCAACCACTGAATGATTTTGTGATCCTTCCTACCATTTCTTCTATGTCTGCCACCTTGGCCTGGATGACATACATATCCGACCATCTTCCTTGTTGGCGAGTTTCCCCCCTCCTTCCATCCGTTAGTAATGCACACAAACTATAAAAATGTGCAAATCAAAGGCAACGTCTCTGTGGCGCAGCCTGAACATATTGAAACACAACAATCATAGATAAAGAAAAGCAAATGGTCTCCATGTTATATTTGTGATTGTCTTATATCTACTCTTATAAAAAACATAGTTGGTGATGATGGTGTGCCTGCCATCCTGCAATATAGACCGTCCGATTTATATCTGATGGATAGGAAGGAAACTATGGCAATTTTGCAAAAAGATACCCACACCCCTCTTCACATTTGCAAATAAGGCCTTCCCTCGTTCATCCTTTTCTTTCACAAGATAAACTACTTATACAAATGCATCTTGGTGTTCCGTGCAACGCACGAGCATCTTGCTATTGTATGGTAAATGACTCAACCGCAGAAACAACTTGTAAATTTTTGTTTACCTGTAAGACCAATGGAACCTTTGGTCTTTTTTGCAGCGAGGAACCTTTGGTCTTTGATTGATGATAGACATGGCATCAACAGAAGACGTCCCTCTATAAATGGGACGAATAAGAATGGTCATCATACAATTGTCAACCTTGATTTGAAAGGTGATTTTGTGTGATAGGAATATGTGTGAGAATAGGTTGATTTTTAACCTTGAACTTGTAGATGAAATATTCGGCTAGGGAGCGCACACAAATTACCGTTTGTACATAGGTAGTACATTATTTTTCAGAATGGGGAAAGACATGTCTTATCTTTTCTGTTTTGCACATATTGAACGCCCCCTTGCCTACCTAGTATTGTTAGCTAGGTATGCACCCAGAGCTTCTTGTTGTCTTTGTGTAAAATATACGGATTTGCTATTTTACAGCTGAGTGTTTTGCAATTCGTCGTCATTCGAATTGTTGTCTGTCCGTTTTTACGTGGAGATTCGTGCTGGTTTTGTTTTTTGTTCGGGTTCGTTTCCGGGTCCGCTTTTTTACCGGGCGCGGTTTTCTGTCCGCCCGTTATCGCCAGCCCGGCTCTGTTCGGTTTTTGTCTTGTTTGAATTTGGGAGAGCGTGTCTTTTCCCCTTTCCCCATTCTGGACGCTCTGTTTCGATAAGCTTGAGGGCGAGCTCGAGCGGCGCAGCACAGCAGGCGATTCTCTCCGTCCATGGCGATTCTTGCCGGTCGATTTTGATTTCGGTTCCCTTTCTTCTTCGATCCCCGGTGTCGCGCTTGGTTGTTCCTCTCTCCCGCTCTCTTTCGCTCTCTGCCCGTGTGCTTTTTGCTTGTGTTTGGTTCCAGATCTAGGTGAGTTCATGTTGTCCCTGTCGTCTCGCACATTGTTGTAGTTGTAGATGCATGATGTTGTTGACTCCCTGTTGAAGGTGGAGATGCCTGATTTGTGTGTGCCGTCGAGCACCTGCTTGTAGTTGTAGACGCATGATTTTGTTGACTTCCTGCCGGAGTTGGAGATGCGTGATTTGTGTGTCTTCCCGAGCACCTGTTCTGTAGTTGGAGATGCATAATAGATGCATGATTTTACGGTTGACTCCCTGCTGGAGGTGGAGGTGCGTGATTTGTGCACCTCCCCGCGCCGCTGATGCAGTTGCAGATGCGGTGGTTGTTTCCTGTCTCCTGTCCACGGGTTGTTGTAGTTTGGGGGATTATGTAGATGTGACCCCCCCCTGTAGGTGCGTGATTCCGTGAATTTTTGTGTTCTGGTCTATTATGTCCTGATGCTTGCTGCGGTATGCAGCTGTGTAGCTTGCTTTTGTGCCTAAGATGTTTGTATGATGTTTTGAGTTCAAGCAGGCATGTGTTTTTGAGTTTAATTTCAGTGTAATTTGTGCCAGCGCATTCAGCGTAATTTTCTGAAGGAAGTTGGGGGATTATGTACATGCCCCCCTTCATGTATAGAACTTTTCAGTGTATTCTAGCCAACTTTTATAGTGTAATCCTAGGGTAATTTGTACCAAGTTTACAGTGTAATGTACCCAATGTTTACAGTGTAATTTGTCCCAAATTTACAGTGTAATTTGTCCTACACTTACAGTGTAATGTATCCAATTTTTACAGTGTAATTTGTCCCAAGTTTACAGTGTAAGCTACACATTTATTTACAGTGTAATTTTATCCCAGTGTGAATTGTCCCCGACTCCTAGTGTAATTGCAGTGGATTGAAAGTGTAGTTTGAATGTAGTTTTACCCAACAATTTCTCTGTACTTGGATTGGTACTATAGGACTTTTTCAAATGCTTCAGCTAACTTTATTTTTCGCCAATTTTGCTCTATAATTTCTATGGTTCAGTATTGTATTTGTCAGTTAGATTACAGTGGTTTTTTATGTTTTAATCGGATGCCTTTCAGTGTTATTTAACTTCTTTTCTTCTTTTTGTCCTCCTTCTTGTTTATAGGTTTAAACGGGTAAGCTACGGAAAGCCTCTCGTCGGGATGTTCCTTTAGTATTGTCTTTAGAGAGTGCAGATTCTGGAGCCGAACCTTTCGTGCCTAATGATTTTGCAGAAGATGGTTCTTATCCTGTGTCTCTGGTAATTTTTTATTTCTATTTTAGTTGTTGGTTGATTTATTTATGTTGGTTTGTCTTATTTTTTTATATTTTTGCAGGAATTATCTGGTGATCAAGGAGGGTTTGACAAAGCTCTTTTGAAGTTCTATCTTAATCTTTATCTTGGACTTTTCATTTTATTTTTATTTTTTCGTTTTTTTACCTTTGGGTGATGGTTCTGTTTTTGTCCCTGTATTTTTTGAAATGCTTCTTTCTATTGGGAGAGGGGCAGCAGATAGTCCCTGTATTTTGTTAGGGATTTTGCACTGCAATTTACTAGGTACTTACAGTGTAAAAACCCTTAGTTTTGCACTGGATTTTTACATGTTTAATTTCACACTGGAATTTCTGGGGGTTATACACTGTAAGTCTGCATTTACAGTTTAATTTACTATGTAATTTACACTGTAAGTACATCATTTGTCTTTGCTGCATTTTTTACTCTGTAAAGTGTACTTTCAATGTAATTACACCATTTTCTTTACTCTAGAATTTATGGGAAATCTACACTTGAAATTTCTAGGTACAAGACTAGTTACATGGGATTTACACTGTAATTTTCTAAGATTTTACACTTGATTTTGACTAGATTTACACTGGATTTGCATGGGGATTTTTTACACTGTAACTACATCTTTTGTCTACATGCTTACAGTGGAATTACATGATTTACACTCTAAATTACATCTTTTGTCTACATGCTTTCACTGGAATTTACATTGTAATCCTAGAATTTACACTGGAATTATATGATTTACACTGTAACTACATCTTTTGTCTACATGCTTACACTGGAATTTATGGGGATTTAACAGTGTATACTTTTCATGTAATTCCATCATTTCTTTACTCTCGAATTTATGGGATTTTTTTACCAATTTTCTAGGTGCAAGACTAGTTTACATGGGGATTTACACTGTAATTTTCTGGGATTTACACTGGAATTTTTGACTAGTTTACATGTGGATTTACACTGTAATTTCTAGGATTTTACACTGGAATTTTGACTAGTTTAAATGGGGATTTACACTGGAATTTTCTGGGATTTACACCGGAATTTTTGACTAGTTTACATGGGGATTTACAATGTAATTTTCTGAGACTTTAGAATGGAATTTTGACTAGTTTAAATGGGGATTTACACTGTAATTTTCTGGGATTTACACTGAAAATTGACTGGGTTTACATGGAGATTTACACTGTAAATTCTAGGATTTACACTAGAAATTGACTAGTTTACATGGGGATTTACACCGTCTCTCCCATGGGCGGCTCCCAGATTTGTTCTAGCCCTGTTAGGTGAGATCTGTCTAGTGGTTGAGGGGGGAGGGGCCTGTTTTGTGGAGGGATTTGGTCTCTGCGTGCGTTGCAAGCTTGCTGGCATGTGCCATGTGATCCCTGATGGGGTTTGTTTGTCCAGGACGAACCAGGTGAGATGTTTACCCGACCCGTTTAGGCGCTCTTTTCTTTTTTTTTTGGTGATTTTCCTGCTAATACAGATGTACTGTGTTGATTGGTCAGGAAATTTTTTCAAATTGAAAAACAGTCAAATGTCAAATAGACAGAATATATGGCCTTTGAACGCACACGCAAACAAAGAAGGTTCATGGAGCTATTTTGTTTTATAGGGAAGGTTCGTAGAGATAAATCCTGGACCCTTTTTTTTTTTGAGGCAACCTGCCGATAATGCTGGACTAGTTTCAAAAACTTTCAGCTTTGTACTTGCTGGGCCCGCCATTACCGGTGAAGCCACATTTGGGCTGTGGGCAGCCAGCAGCCCAGCGCAGAGAAAAATCATCACTCGACCCACGCTCCCCACGCCCCCACCCATGTGGCCATGTCGTCACTTTCCCCTTCTCGTCGAGGGTTTCCTCTGCCCTGTTACGTTCCCCACTCCAATCCAATGGCGACGACCAGCAACAAGAAAATGGCGTCGCCGTCGCCTATGCCGGACATGCCCGACCAGCTCCTCGCCGAGATCTTCCTCCGGCTGCCCACCCCACAAGACCTCGCCCGCGCCTCCGCCGTCTGCACCACCTTCCGCCGAATCTCCACCGACAGGTCCTTCCTCCGCTGCTTCCGCTGCCTCCACGCGCCGCCACTCCTCGGATTCCTCGACCGCGACGGCTTCCACCCAGCCCTACCCTCCACCCCCGCCGTCCGCGCGGTCGCCGCCGCCGCCGATTTCACCTTCTCCTTCCTCCCCCACCACCGCCGCTGGACCGTGCAGGACGTCCGCGACGGCCGCGTCCTCCTTTCCCGCAGCACCGGAAAACTTGGGCAGCCCCCGGTCTTCAGAGATCTCGCGGTGTGCGACCCCTTGCACCGGCGCTACGTCCTGCTCCCCCCGCTACCTCACGACCTAGCTGCTTTGCTTGGGCACCCGTTCCCCCCGGTAACCGAAGCCTGCTGCAAGCGCTTCCTCGTTCCCCTCGGCGAGGAGGAGGCAGCGGCTGGAGACACAACATTCAGAGTCATCTTGATGGCGTATTGCAAAACCAGCCTGGCTGCCTTTGTCTTCTCTTCCAGCAACGATCAATGGCGAGCTACTGCATCCAAGGATTTGAGTGATTTGGCCCTTGACGAGGGCAACATGGAGGAGATGTCAAGGGTCCAGCCTTTCATTCCCATGCGCCATTATGCTTATGGCTGTTTCTACTGGGACTGGGTGCAATTCGGGATGAAGAAGTTGCTCTTGCTTGACACCACGAACATGGAGTTCTCCGCTGCTGACCTCCCACCAGGAGAATGGAGCAAGGAAGGTATAGCCATTGTGGAGGCCGGGGAAGGCAGGCTCGGGATCTTTGGTTTCCGTGGTGAACTTGCATCCAGTCTCAGCTATACCACTGCACGGACCAAAGGCGAGAGTCCCAGCCAGTGGCAGATGGAGAAGACAATCTCACTAGATTCTGGCTACAAATATTGTATCAGAGATGCAACACAGAGGTACTTGCTCTTGACAAGGATAGAAGCATCATCCCTAAATAATCACCTTGTTGGATATTTCTCAATGGATATCAAGACGTTGCAGCTTCAGAGGGTTTATGAGAAACAGCACTATTCTAATCAGACATACACATATATCAACTTCCCACCATCATTGTTGTCTTCAAGGAGAATATGAAGTGGTAAAGTTTCTATTGCTTCCAAGTATCTCCTTCACTTCATAATTATCACATGACTTGTCTATTGCTTCATGCTCATTATGGCAATCGGTAATTCCTGTCTTTTTAGTACTGTTTAATTTATTGTGCTCATCGGAAAACTAGAAAGCTCGGGAACATAATTGTGTTTCTTGTCTTGTTTGTCTCGGTCGCCTTTTAAAGAGAATGGGGTTAGTAGGAGAAATGATCTTGTACACTACAAGTAGCTTATGCATGAGTGAGTCCTGATGGAAATCTGGAATCGCTAAAAATACCAGGTCATTATAGTTATTTTAGAGGAGTAGTTTTGATGATCAAGATAAAGTAGGAAGGAATACAACTTTATTTCTGGTTTACCTTGAATTGATTCACCATGAGAAAATCCACTCAAGTCAAAGACAGCCCATTTTGTACACTTTTTCTTCAGATGTATAATTTTATCTTGCGATGCTGTTTCGAGGTAAACCTGTATGGTCACAAATAAGATCCTGAGTCACTGCTGTAAATAAGAAGAGCTTGTGCTCACAGGCAACTGAATTGTTATCCTGTGATGTTGTTTTATCTGAATCAACCTCATAAGATTGAAGGGAGTGCTTATCACGGGCAACTGAAATTGTTCTTTATTGCAGTCATTGTCTCCACCACTGTTAGATCCTCAGTATCATGGTTGTGCTCTGAATCTCCAAGCAAATCATATTGGTTGAGATGATTGACTGAAACTTAGAGTTGTCAGGTGATTGTATTGTTTCTCGCTGCCAACACCCTGAGCTACATATTCACGTATATGTTGTTCTAGTTTTTATGGTGCTTGTAGCTTCAGTTAATGTGGCTGCTGCTGTCCCAGCGTAAGAGTGAGTGTGATCATGAACTTTAACAGTTTCAATCGACCAACAATTGTGGTTGAGCTAGCTAGCTGAGGCATATTTCCATGTCCCATTTTTTTCTCAACTAGTATTTATTAGAGTTATGATCTCGTTGAGGATGAATACAATACACGTTGATTGTAACCATTAAAAGCCTTTGCATTCTATCGAAAGTGAAGGAGTGTCCCTATTTTTCTTTTTTTGAGTTTGAAGCTAGAGCTTTATTAGTAGTAGGAAACAAGTTGGTGCATAGCGCCCATGATATCACCAGCAATAAACTCTGGCACATCGAACTCCCATTTTACCCTACCAGAGCCTACAGGTTTAATTCCAAATTTACTTAAGCCTTGTTTGTCTGTCGACTGCCTGCAGACAGACAAGTCGCAACTGGACAAGCACAGTCGGTTGTGTGAACAAGTTTTCTGCAATTAACTCTACTATGCAGTTGAAATTCTTTTTTATTGCAGTCAATCTCCACCACTCTGATATCTTGATATGATGGTTGTCCTAATCTGAGAGCATATCCTATTGGTTTTGATATAATTGAATGAATCTTAAAGAGTTTCCAGGTGATTGTGTATTAGCAATTTTGTAGGATGAATTTGAGGGGACAACCAGGTTTCTTTTTGTTCCTTTATGTGCATCAGTTTGTGCCAGGATGGAATTAAGTTTTTCAAGACTCGTTTATGTTGATGTGCCTCTGTCTGGCTATGTATTCCAACCTTTTAATTTAAATTCCGATGCTAGGCACACTGGAGCGAGTGTCTGCAGTCACATGTTTCGAATTCAGTTTAGATAAATATTACCAATGTGATAATGCTATTATGTATCTTCCTCTACCTAGTTACATATAATTTGTTCCTTTTAGCTCATAAACTCTCAAATATGTGTGCAATAGAATTCTTATTTATTGCAGTCAATCTCCACCAGTCCTAGGTCCCAGTATCATGGTTTTTCTCCTTATCCCAAAACAAATCATGTTGGTCGAGATGATTGACTGAAACTTAAGGAGTTTTCATACGATTATGTATTAGCAATCCTGTAAGATGAATTGGAGAGGGCACCTAGTTTTGTTTTTCTTTCCTTTTGGGGACTCATTTTTGTACTTGGATTGCTGACAGCAGCTAGTGCGTTGATTCTTGCTACCAATGCCCCAGTTTCTCTCCATGTTTTGTAGTTGGAAGTTTGGTATACTGCTAGGTGTCTGGGTAGTATATGATTTCGTGCTGTCCTGTAACATGGAGGTACCACTTCAAGTTCTTCACGACTCATTTCTTTATGTTGACTGGCCTGAGTGCAAACTACAATTCTAAACACACTAAAGCGAGTGTTTGCAGTCACTTGTTTCGAATTCGGTAATCAAGATTACCAATGTGACAAGGTTATTAATTACTGAAACTTAAGTAGTTATTAGGTGATTGTGCATTAGCAATTCTGTAAAGACCACCCAGTTTTGTGTTCTTTCTTTTCTTGTGTGCATTATTTATGTACTATTAGGATGGCAGTCGGCAGCTAGTATGTCGGTTCTCACTAGCAATACCTCGAGTTTCTTTACTCTTTTTAAGCTAGAAGTTTGTTATACTGCTAGGTGCATATATACTAGGTAGTATGAGGACTCCTACAACACAAATGTACCAATTCTGTATTACTTAAGTTTTCCACGTCTCGTTTCTTTATGGTGTCTTGCCTCTGTCTGGCTATGTATTCAAACTTGTATTACACATTCCAGTCTAAGCACACTGAAGCGGGTGTTCGCAGTCACATATTTTCAAATTCGGCTGAGACCAATATTACCAATGTGACAACGCTATTATGCAATATTTCTTCTCTGGTGTCTAAACTTCTATCTTGTCTGTTCAGGTTTGACAGAGCCGTACGTAATCATATCAGCATTCTTAATTCAAAGCGACCATGGTTTCAACAGCTTGGAGTTCTCACATACTGACCACTTAGACTACAGAACAACATGATCTACATTGCCTTGCTTGGTGGTGGCCATGTCAATGTTTCGGTTATTAGGTCTAACATCAATGTGGAATTTCCCTGCCTAAGAATGTGACTTTGATATTAGGAGTTCAAGTCAATTTTTTTTCTTCATTATTAGTTAAGAGTTGCTAAAACAGGTACAATCTTGGCAGAACGATCACAACGGAACTGATAACCAACGTAAGGACAATATAAGCAGCACCGGCATGCAGCTGGAGGGACTTGTTCTTTGTTGTTGCTGCTGCTGCTGTACGGTGAAGGGTAGGCAGCAAACAAGGTTTGTAGAGCTGTAGAAAGAGGTGAGTGGAAGTCCTAAATGGTGCTCATGTTTGGATCGCCGAAGTACCGATAATTTGTGAAATCTTGAATATGCTGTATGATCTTGAATACTGAGTCGACAATTTTCTCTGCTGTATGATCTTTTGTCCCTTTTTCTTCAGATTTGATGGAGCTGTAATCAGATCGCCCCAGCGTAAGTTGACAATCCAAACGCATGCTCGGCTAGTCGGCTGCAGAGTGAATCAACATGTACACAGATAGGAGTAGTATATACTACTGTCACCAAGTTGGTTGGTTTCACCTGCCTGTTATTAGCAGCAAGAAAAATTAAGAGATGACTTTTGGATCGCTTGGTCTCGGGTCCTGAGGACAAAACTGCAACCATCAGGGCTTTCGATTGATTTGTGAACGCAGGTGCGGGAATTGGCGAAGACACACTCGTTGGCGCTATGGTCAGTTGGTCGTTTCAGATTAGTAAAGGTGCCTCTAGCTAAACACGCTTGTCCATAGTTTTTTAGGCGACTCTGGTCTGGTCCATGGTTTGTAGCATGGTGACACTAAGCTGATCTTAACATATGAAGGCTTGCCCCGGGTTTGGGCTAATCTCCGTTGTTTTGGCATTCTGTTGCAACTTTGTGGCGGTTTGCCAATAGGGCCGATGCTTTTCTTTTTCTTTGATCTTCGGATCCACCCCATGTTATTCTTCCGTTGCTACCTGCTAAATCTGAATCAAGCCAACAAATTTGCTGGATCTTTCCAAAAAAACAAAACTTTGTGGCGGTTTCTTGAAGGGAAACCAAGTCGTGCTTGTTGTTTTAAAAAAACACATACGAAGGTTCCAAGGAGGCCTGCCATGAATGCAATTTTCTCACTTCTGGCGAGATGGTGTTCTCCTATTTGGTGCACAGGTCGCTCGCGCCCGCGAGCGACCTGGCGCGTACCTCCCCGCACCCGCTACGTACAAAATCCGGGCCGGTTGAAACTAGATCCATTCTGGTTTTGGGAAAGTTCTAAAACCTTCCTAGACAAATTGTTTTGGTTATGCATGCAATTTTTTTCTACTTTTTTTTTCATTTCCTTTCTTTCTACATTTTTTGTTTTTCTTATTATTTTTCCTTTTAATATAATTTTCATTTATATTTTTCTTTATTTTAATTTTTAAATATTTTATTTTATTCCCAAATTTCACGAACATTTTCTAAACTCCAGGCACATTTTTTAAAATTGGTGAAAAAATTTTCAAATCAGGAAGTTTTTTTGGAATTCGCCCTATAGTGAGTCGTATTACAATTCACTGGCCGTCGTTTTACAACGTCGTGACTGGGAAAACCCTGGCGTTACCCAACTTAATCGCCTTGCAGCACATCCCCATTTAAAAATCTGTTCATCAAATTCATAAAATATTCATCGTATTGGTGAAATTGCATATATTTTTTTTGAACTCATGAACACATTTTTTGCATAGGCGGACTTTTTTTTGTAAATAGTGAAGAACTTTTGAAATCCATAAACATTTTTTGTTTTTGATGAACGTTTTTTGAACTCATGAATATTTTTTGAATAAATGAACATTTTTAAAATGTTCTAAACATTTTCTAAAAATTTGCAAACATTTTTAGGAATTCGCAAACAGTTTTTTTAATATTTTTAATATTGTATATAATTCATGAACATATTTTTAAGACACGAATCCTTTTTTTCTTCTGAAATCACGTGTTTTTCGAAAATCCATGAATATTTTTTGAATTCACACTTTTTTTGGTTCAAATTCACAAAACAATTATGATTTCTGGAACATTTTTCGAAAGTTCAGGTTTTGAAATTTAGAAAATTTTCAATATCTTTAATTATTTTAAATATTAAACAAAAAAGAAAAAAAGAAAAAAAAATGAAAACAGAAAAGCTGGGGGCCTAATAGGGGTGCGCGCTGACTCATTTGCCAGCGCGTCACACGCCATATATAGCGGGCGCCCCTATATCCCGCCTTCAGCGAGTCCAGCTTCGGACTCGCTGAAGGGGCAAGTGAGATCGGCAGCCCATGCAAGCGGTAGACCATAACCTCTTTTTTATTTTTCAACCTGATGTTTTATGTTTAGTTTTTTGCTTTATTTTTGTATTTTTATTTCTACATTAAATATTGTAAATATTATATATATATATATATATATATGATAAATGTTAATGAGTCATTCAGAAAAAATTTAAATGTGTATAGAAAAACTGTTGATCATATATTAGGAAAATGATGTTTTTTATCATGTATATAAAAATATTAATCAAGAATTTTGAAAAAAAGTCCAACAAGTATTTGAAAAAAGCATTACAAAAGCATTTAATTTGTATTGGAAAAACGTTAGAGGTGTATTAGAAATATATTGCTGACACATACAAGAAATGTAGAATAATAACCAAAGAACAAAGAAAACCGAAACAAAAAGCAAAATCAACAAATTAAAATTGTAAATGGAAAAAAGAACAAAGTGTAAAGAAAGAAAGAAAGAAAGAAAGAAAGAAATGGAGAGAAAAACAAAATAAACAAAAGAAAAAGAAAAAAACCTTGAAGAAAACTGGCTCGAATCGCCTCAACTAGGACGCACCACCACGACCCTATTTGTTTTGGATTCTGGGATCAGATTCAGCTTTGCTAGTAAAGCCGAATATGGAATCTGAAACAAACATCTTTTTGGAATTAGTTTTGCCAGTGAAGCTGAATCTGGATTTGGGCCATTTTTAGTGCAATTTCCTGAAGCATCTCAAAGTGTACTTTGGTGGTGAAGTTGATTCCCATAGGTGATTAAAATCTAAGCGAAACTAAAACAAACAGGGCCTACTAGTTACCATGAATGGGACCTAGGCGGAGTGGCTAGCAGCGCCCGGGATCGATCCCTATTTCTCCCCTTTCCTCTGCTAGTTTTACTTGCTATGCGTGCATGAATGGGCCGGCCCAATACTATGTGAAGGAATGGAAAACCTTTAGCGAGAGCTGCTACCAACTCGCTTAATGCGACACCATTTTTTTTTGAGATCACACATTTTTATAAAATACACAAATATTCTTTGAATACACGAAATTTTTCAACATAATAAAGATTTCTTAACGACCAAAAATTTATAATTTCTGGAACATTTGTCCAAAGTTCAGTTTTTTAAATTTGGAACTTTTTAAAAATTGAAACAGAAAAACTAGGGTGTTCTAGCAACGTTCATGGGCGGGCCCAATAGGGGTGCTGACTCGTTTGCAGGCGCGTCATACGCCAAATAGGAGCTCGCAGAGAGATGAGAGATCCTAGCTGACGCTCATTAGCGCCAAACAAGCGAGCTCTCACGTAGGGCTAGTAAAATCACCAAAACATGATGATTTGTTGAGTAAGCCAACTCGCACCTGTACGATAGATGGTATTTGCTCGTTACCAGTTGAGCTATCGAATGTTACTGATTAATAGACGTGTGAACATTTAAGAACTAACCGCAATGCCAGATAAAAAAAATAAAAAAAATTCGACCACAGAGCATTTTGTGATATATACCGAACAAATTTTAAATACACATTGAACATTTCCCTGATACATGTTAAACAATTTTTAAATACACATTGAACGTTTTGTGGTGTACGCTGAACATTTTTATAACACATGTTCAACTTTCTCATAAATACAGGGCGAACATTTTCTTAAAATACGATGGACATTTTTGTAATACGTGGTGAACTATTTATATAACACACAAAAAAGAGAACAAAAAACAAAAAACAAAAAAAAGGAAAAAGAAACAATAAAAATAGAACAAAAACCACTGCAAACCGCAGGAAACATTTAAAAATCCGGGAAGCTGCAACCAAATGAAGAGCAGGCGCCTGTACGTGGGGCGGCCCGAACAGAGGCACGACCTTTTGAGGCAATTCCTATTTGGCGCTTAAGACATCCATTACTGTGTGTTTTGCAAACAGATGCCCGAAGCGCCCTCACGCTAGACCGGCCCATGTAGATTCTTTTATGTGTTTTAATCCTGACAAAAAAATGTGTGCTAATTTTCAATCAAACCAGCGACCTCCCTCATCGAGATAAGTGATGCAACCGCACCGCCACATAGCGGGATCAGTAAGTTACAACTTTTTCCTTCTTTTATTCTTCCTTGTTTTAATCCCGACAAAAAATGTGTGCTAATTGTCAATCAAACCAGCGACCTCCCTCATCGAGATAAGTGATGCAACCACACCGCCACATAGCGGGATCAGTAAGTTACAACTTTTTCCTTCTTTTATTCTTTCTTGTTTTTGTTTTTTCCCTTTCCCTTTCCTTTTTCCCTTTTTTCTTTTTCCTTTCTTTTTCAACGAATTGTTTGCAAATACCTGAACTTTTTCTTCAAATTGATGATTATTTTTTAAAATTTTCAAATTTGATGATTTTTTTTTCAAATTCAATGATTTTCCCCCCAAATTTGATGATTTTTTTTAAATTTAGTGTTTTTTCAAATCTACGAACTCCTTTCCATTTTCGATGAACATTTACAGAATTTGGTGAATGTTTTCAAGTATATAAGCATTTTTCAAAAACATGATTGTTTTTCAGAATTTGAGAACATTTTTTAATTCAGAATTTTTTTCGTTTACAATCGATTTCCCTCTAATTGGCCCGCCCACTAGCGTTTGAACATTATTTGTTTTCTTTCCTGGTTCTTGTTATTTTTTCTTTTTCCGTTCGGTTTTCTTTGCTTTCTCTTTTTGTTTCTTTGTAGATTTTCACTGGGTTTCCTTTTTTTAGCAAACATCTAGTTTTATTTAGTACAATTTATACATTTGCAGTGCAGATTTAACCAATTTTTGATATATGTGGAGCTTTTTTCAAGTACACAATGTGCATATTAATTTTAATACATGTTTTGAACACTTTTTTGAATACACTGTCATGATTTTCTATACTAAGCTAACATTTTTTTACATTGTTTTAATATTTTTTTCAAATGTCACAAAAATTATTTTTGGATCACGAGAACATTTCTTTAGTATGATACATACATTATTTGTTGGGACTTCCTCCGATCCATATTATTTGTCTTAGATTTGTCTATATATGGACGTATTCAAACACGTTTTAGTGTTAGAATACATTCAAATCTAAGACAACTAATACAGACGGGAGGGAGAACATTTTTATACTATACAATCATTTTTTACATTGTATTAAAATTTATGAAAAAATCACATTGGTTTGTTTGAAACACAAGAATTTTTTTCATGTCAAGAACATTTTTTATAAAAAAATTACACCATGTTAACACTTTTTTTCTTCAAATTGACGGGATTCGGTTTTTTAATTAAATCTAAAACTTTAATATATATTCATTTAAAGTATAAATAAAATAGAAAGAAAAGTAAGTAAAAAAGTGCGACGCCAGCGGGGTGGGCAAGCCCATGTCATGCCTGCGCGAAGCGTTATTGCTGTGCTTGATTGTCCCACTATGGCTCCGCTTGACGCGAGGCTGCCCTACCTCTCGCTATAAGTAAGATATAGGGGTGCCCCATCCATCTCAAAATCTAAAACCTGCGTATTCTGAAGCTGGACGATGACAGAAATGTCCTAGAAGGACCGATTCAGGCCAACTCAGAGAAGATGGGTCCATCAGATATGGGAATGATGCTCATACACCGAGCTTTCTTGGAAACACCATTGTTTTTCTACTCGCATTTAGGTGGTTGTTGTGTAGTAAGCATTATGCAATCACCTTGTTCTTGGGTGCAGCTATGTGCTGCTTATAGCGAGGTGCATGGATGCCGCTTATTTCATGGTGGGCCAGCCCAGTAGCATGTGGCTCGTCCTGTCTACGTCAGCCTAATTTCATTTTTCTTCTTATTTTACTTTTATTTCTATTTTAATATAAGTGCATATAATTTAGAACATAACTTTAGTTAGTAAATTTTTTAAAAAAATTGTAAAAAGCATTATCATAGTATAAAAATTTGTTAGCATGGTTTTAGAAAATGTTGATAACTTAAAATTAATGTTAAAGACAATGAAAGAATGTTCCGCTGTTTCGAAAAATGTATGTGGTTTAAAAAATATTGTGTATACAATGTAAAAGAATATGTTTGCTAATATAAAAAATGTTTCGTGTCATTAAAAAAATGTATGTCACATTTGATGAAAATACTCCCACGTTTCAAAAAATGTTCGTTTCTAGTATTTTTCGTTCACGAGAGTCACGGTTTTGCTTCCGCGAGAGGAACGGTTGTGCTTTCGAGAGAGTCACGGTCGTGCCTCTCGAAAACGAAAAAAACGCGTTTTTTATTTTTTTCCTTCCACGAGAGTCACGGTTTTGCTTCCATGAGAGGCACGGTTGCGATTTCGCGAGAGGCACGGGCGTGCCTCTTTCGGAAAGGAAAAAAACCGTGCTCCCGGTTTGGTTTTTTCGCCCGGTTTTTTGCGTTCGGTTTTTTCATGAATTTTTTTTGTCAAAACCTATCAATATGGGATCTAGTTTTGAAAATCTTGACGCGAGGAATCCAATGATGAAAACGGTTCGAGATTTGGACGCACGGTTTAAGAGATAAAACATTTTAAATAAACAGATCTACGAAAAAAGGGAAAATTCCTAGGTTGCGACAAGTGGCGCGCTGTATGTGCGCCACTTAACGCGACCTGAAAAAGTAAAGTGTTTTTTGCAACGAGTACTCCTTAATTAATGATTTCGCAGAGAAATAACCTATGTGCGATATGAACGGCAGCAAACCAAGCGCGCTAATGGGCCTGCCCGCGAGTCGTCGCCCGTAGGCCTTTCCTATTAGAAAATCGGTAGCTCTAGTGCTTGCTCCACGCCGGCTGAATTAACCTGTTTCGCTCAAAGAAAATGGTTGATTGGCGAAATTACTAATTAAGGGCTGCTCCTCGTAAATATCACTCCTACCTTCTCAGGCGAAGACAAATGATGCGTTGCATGCGCGCCACTTCTCGCAACCAGAGTGTTTCCTTTTTTCCTTTAGATTTGTTTATTCAAAATATTTTATCTCTTGAACAATGCGTCCATATCCTGAGTCATTTTAACTGTTAGATTGCTCGCGTCGAGATCTTCGAAACTAGATCCAACTTTTGTAGGTTTTGGCAAAAAAAATCATGAAAATAAAGCCCCCAAAAACAATAAACAAAAAATTGATAAAAAGGAAACAAAAAAACCAATGACATAAAAACAATAGAAGGAAAAAACCGAAGTAGAAAGCACGATTGTGACTTTTCACTTTTTTCTCTTTTTCGAGGGGTAGGGCTTGCTTTTCGCGGAATCAAATATGTGCTTCAACGAGAAGCAAATATGTGCTTCTTATGGAAGCACTGTTTATTTTTTGTTGAGAAGCACATATGTGCTTTTCACGGAAGCAAATCTATCCTCCACAAGAAGCAAATGTGCCTCTCGTAGAAGCACATATTGTTCCCTTCTGTGCTTCTTGTGGAAGCACATATTTTTCCTTTCCGATAAGCATAACTGTGTTTCTCGCGGAAGTAAATGTGTGCCTTCGCGAGAAGCAAGTCTGTGCTAATGGGTCCATGCTGGCATCAACACTATTCCATCTCCATTCCGTTGTACTACCGAACCCTAGTGGATCCCTACGTGTATTACTCTGTTTTATCATCCATGTTCACCACCGTTATTCGTATGATGCCTGTTATCTCCATGTGTGAGTAGTTCCCTAGTTCTCGGGGATATGAATGCCCCTTAGTATGTAAAGATGCTGAACGCTTATAAAGATATGAGATACTAGACTAGATTTTTAATAGCTTTCATGAAAATTGTGAAGGGCCCACTCATCATTTCCATCTTGTATGGCCACGAAGCATATTATTGTTGTTGTAAAGATTAGGGTGCAGAGGTGATTCAAGGTGGAGTAACGAAGAGCCCTTGGAGCGACCACGTCCACGGAAAACCCTTAATTAGCATTGTGAGAACTAGAGTGCCAAAACTATTGTAGTGCCGTGCGTGGTACAAAGTATACCTAGAGTAGAACATATTTCGTACCTGGATCCGTCCAGTTACAAACATCAAGGGTGGCTTAAATATCCACCTAGAACCATGCAATAGTATACATTACATTAAACACATACCGTTGGGAGTATCCCAGACTCTCCGAGAACGCTTTAATCTACTTGTTGATTGCATCGCTTATTCACCTCGCCGCTCTTTTATTACTTTTAGGAGCACCGTGACATCCAACAGATCATACTTTATAAGGGTCGAATGCATAATCCGTGAAAGAGGGACGACCGGAGCGATAACAGATAACGAGAAGCCATTCACAAACCCTATCGCCACCATTTCCCATCTCATCTCCATAGGCATCACCATCATAGTCATTCTCCCCGAGATAGCCATACTTGTAATCGGTGCATCGCAATCAGCAACATTGTAAGACTATTTATCAATCAATCATTCATCTTTATGTCGTCTTCAATGATTTCTTCTTGTAATCTGATCATGTGTGTCAATAATTCCGTAAGGCAATGGGTTGAGGCAAGGCATTGCAACCCTATGCATTTGTGCATGGGGTTGTTGGAGACTTTGCTTAATTGACGTTATATGTATGTGTGATTCACAATGGAGTTGTCTTTTGTCTTCTTCTTGTTCTAAGGCCCCTGTAGGTACCCGGGATCCCATAGATCGATCAAGTAGGAGGCAAGAAACAAGGACGTGTGGAATGCTATTCTGAAACGAGTAACACAAGCGATTAGTACGGTAGCGAAAAGCAATTCCTTGGGGATAAATGAGGTGTAGTCATTAAAAGCTCAATGCTCTTGTTTGGATAAATCCTTAATAACCGAGGTAACCCTATGATACGGTAAGGGCCAGCAGTTGGACAACCGACTGTCGATGCAGGTCATGACCGGCCGTGATGTACTTTGGACACACGCCCCACTACATCTCGCTGTGAGCACATCGTAACGGATGTCTAAAAGAACCATGTTGTAGATCAAGACGAGATCCCACGCACAAGTACAAAGCTTAAAGTGTAAGTCTTAATTTCCATGCCTATTTCCATATCATTGTTTACACCTAAAAGATTGTTTGAAGGTCTGGAAAACTGGAACATTTTGAGAGAACAATAACTTGCTTGAATCTTTATCACATAGCACATCTTTGTCAACAACCTTGGGGAAAAGGTAAGGAACTTTCTACAATCTAAAACTGGATCATAGAGGATCATCAAACGCCTTACCGCTACTGCAATTTTCATCGCTTTTTCATTACTTATAATCTTGTGCACTTTGATTTCTTGTCAGACCACTATTGCAATATTCCATTTTCGCATTACTTTGCTTGAGACGACAACTAACTTGTAGGCATATTGCAATGAAGCAAACTATTTACTTATCTCTCTTTGGGAATTGATTCTCTTACTTTGAAAAAGGTTACAAGCAAACCCTGTGCACTTGTAAAAGATCAGTATACTCCAAGAATCTAACTTGGGAACCATCCGTGACAAAGAAACAACCAAATTGAAAAAACAACATTAGGTTTCATCAGGCCAATCCAAAAATGGGGTCCCGTGGTTTCCAGTGGAGTTGAGAAAAATGACATTGAATCCCACGTACTTATAACAAATGATTTCCTACCACACGTCTTCTCCACTAAAAAGTTTGCTTGACGATTTACATAGAAGTGCAATACTTTTTTTTTATCTCATGACCGTGAGTACTCAAGCCACCTTGAATTTTAGGGCGGCACATGACACTCCACTTAGCAAGCCGATATTTCTTTGTTTCACTGTCAGTATGTCACTTTGCTAGAAAAGTAAGGATTTAAAGTAGTCCAGCCTCTGCAGGACCCCTTTTGGTAAGTGTAAGAATGATACCGTGTACAAAACCATGTTGTTGAGGACGAAGTTAATTCAACCAATCACCCCCCATATGACAGGAGTTTACTCTTTCAGCTAGTAAGGCGTTTCTCAAGTCAATCTTCCACGTACATTTCCAAGTCCGTGGTAGTGGATTTGAGTACCAATGTACCTAATTGGGAACTGCCCGAGGCAACAACCAAAGATATCCGATCTCTGAAGGAGAAAAAATTACTCTAATGAGAACTAACTTAAGATCGAAAAGTTTCTCAAAAGCACATAAAAGCAACTTGAGGTTAGTCATGGTCCATAAGAGAATGGTGTTATTATCGGCATATGATAGAGTGGATAGATCATCTTCTACTGATGAGAAATTACCCCACTAATATGTCCAACCATTTTAGTGCGTACAACTAGTATATCGAGCATGCCCGCTACAATGTTGAACATGATAGGGGATAGCGGGACACCATGACGAAGTCCCTTTTGGAAGTAGTTGCTCATGTCATCATTTATTCTGATGGTGACACTATCCCAAAGACAAAACTCCCGACCCACGTGCATCATTTTAGTGAGAGCCCCTACATGCGAAGAGTTTAGGGAAGAATTGAGTCACTTGACTTTATCGTAAGCTTTCTTAAAGTTGATTTTTAAGATGACACTGCTCATCTTTTTTTGGTGAAGCTCATTTATAGTTTCATGTAGGACACCAACCCTATCAAGTATATCTCATCCTTCCATGCATGATGTTTGAGTGAGATGGACTACATGATCAGCCATGCCATTCCACCGATTAGTCGCCAACTTCGGAAAAATCTTAAAGCTGATAGTCGCCAACTTCGTAAAAATCTTAAAGCTGATAATCATGAGACAAGTTGCCTGATATTGTTTGATCCGACTTGCATCCATCGTTTTAGGTGGTAAAATATATTTTTTGAAGTTTAAACAACGATATTGTCGGATTAAAAATAATAATTACTCACGAAACATTGCATTAAAAATAACAATATATTACAACTCTAGATCGGTCCATCTAGCATAGCAGCTAGTTTTATTCGTCTCTGTTCTCTTTCGAATCGTTCTCTTGTCTATTGGGAGTTGAGGGTGGTTTGGCTCAGCCGCAGCTTGCGCTCGTCGGAGAGCTTCTTGGCAAAGTGAGCCAACGCCTCTTCATTGGTGCCCTCATTGTCGACGGGCTCGTACACCCCCGTGTCGATGTTCACCCGGGCCACTTTCTTCTTGAGCAACATGTTGCCGATCCCGATGAGCGCCTCCATGTTGGCCTTGGTGGAGATATCCACCGAGGACGTGTGGCCCGTGAGGGAGTCATCCTGGATGCGTAGGTAGTTCTTCTCAATGTTGAGAGCCTGGAATAATATAGCAGCGTGGATGTCGACCATGTCGGCGCTTGCATGGGAGAAAATGTCGATAAGTGGGGTGAAGCCACCGTCATAGAGCCAGCGGAGGACGCCCCATTTGGCGCAGTCTGGCGCGGTGTACTTCTCCGCCTGCTTGGCCGTCCCTGTGCCGATGGAGATGATGAGGTACCTGTGGTACTCGGCGGGCTTGCCATGCGTGAAGTCCGGGTTCCGGCGCAACACTTCCTTGGTGATCATGGACATGGCGGCCATGGTCGGGTTGTTGGCGGCCACGCCACCGTCGATGAGGTGGTACTCACGGTCCGGCAGCTTGCCCGCGGGGTCATGGGTCGTGAAGTAGTGCGCCGGGAAGTAGGTGGGTGCCGCCGACGTGCTGATGCAGATGTCGGAGAGGTGCGCGTTCTTGAGCGGGTCCACCTTGGCCTCGTACGTGTTGAAGATGACCGGCTGCAGGTACTTGATGTCGAACGTCGGGACGATGATGTTGGTGACGGTGTCGGCGACGGTCACGTCGTTGGTGAGGCACTTGATCTTGTCGTGCAGGAACTTACCGTCGTACTTGGGACCCTTCACGGCGCCGAACAGGTTCGCCATCGGGGTCAGGAACCCCAACCTGCACGTACGTGAAGCAACGCCGGCGTCAACATCGCCGCTGAAGAGAAGGGACACCGTGCGTGCGTGCGTGAGTACGTACCTCCTCTGAGGGAAGATCTTGGGCCCGTTCTCGAGGTAGAACGTGTTGATGTCCTTGGCCTCGAAGAGCGGCCGCTTGTTCTCGCCCGGCGCAGCAAGCATCGACGTGACCAGCGCGCCCGTGCTCGTCCCGGCGATCACGTCGAAGTAGTCCGCGATGCGCGCGTCCGGCCCGTCCAGCTCCTATCAAACACAATACACGTCACAAAAAAATCAATCTAGGACGACGAAGATGCAGCTATAGACAATCGAGCTGCAGACTGACGTGCCTGGAGCTTGGACTCGAGACAGGCGAGGATGGTGGAGGGGATGAGACCGCGGATGCCGCCGCCGTCGATGCTCAGCACCGTGATGAGCCGCCCCTGCGACGGCGGCGGGCACGTCAGCGTGGGGTCCGCCTGGCTGCACATGCTTAGCTTCGCACGGGGTGTGCCCTGCACTGCGCTTGAGCTCTAGCTAGTGCTAGCAGTGGGAGAGCCTTTAATTTGAAACAAGACCCAGCTCGCTCCCGTCAAGATTTCCCGGGCGTGCTCGTAGCTCTGGTGTTCTTGCGCTTTCCGATCTGGAGCCTCTACCGCCTACCGGGCTATTTAACTCCAAATTTGGCGCCAGTGGCTAAGATGGAATCATTTTACTTTACACTTATTTTATGGCGCGCGTTTGTCACGTTTGATGGGTACCGATGACCAACTTCTCGAGTCCCTGCTCGCTGTACCGGTCGACAGCATGATTTGTTGGCGCAACGAAGAGCAGCGACGATGCTTGGTCGCACCAGATTTTCTTCAAAAGTTACACGTTACATCCTAATAACAAGACAAAGAGAGCGGAAGGGAAAGAAATCATAATAAAGTTAAATGGTAATGATTCAGCGAACGTTCGCTGGGATGACATTCGCGAACGTTTTTCACGAACATGGCAATTCCTTAAGGGAACACGGCAAATTTCATAGCAAAATCCCTTGTTTGCATAATTTGCGATGTGTTTTGAAGAAATTGCCATGGGTGTTCGAAGAAATTGCCATAAAAATGTTGGCAAATGTCATGCTTCTCAAGGAAGGCTATTGTGATCCAAGTTAAAACGAACACACACCTGTCCCGAATCTCTTGGGCGAGTTATATCAGTATACTTCTTTTCGGGCGCGGTTTTCTGTTATCAATTTGACTAGAAAAATATATGCTATATGCCACAAAAGGTATATCTTTGGATTCTTCGTTGAATGGAATTACTAACACATTTTTTTTGGGCATGTTACACAATGTTCGTTTGGTCAAACTAAAGAGCTAGAAACCCGTGCTCCACTTATATTTCTCTCTGGAGGAAGTAGTGCACTCAGCGCCGCATTTCTAAGACTTGAACACGCACAAGTGCATTTCAGTTTACTCAGGGTTTTTTTAGGACGTATTAATTATTACCCGCAAACAAAAATTACTTGTTGTCTATCAAGAATTACCAAAGCAAGAGAGGACTGACGCGGCTCGGTCCTCGCGTTGCCCTCCTATTGTGACTAGGAGGGACAACTAGCTCAAACCGACCTCTCCTTCCCTATTTTTCTCCCACCCTTGCCGCTGCCAAAGAAGGCCACCTGCAAGCCCTCACCACTCTCGCAAAGGGCTTGGGACATCGGGGTAGCGGGGTAGCGGCCCTGGTTAAAGATGGTGGTGTCGACCCAGTGGCGAGTGGCTACTGCGATGATTGGTCAATTCCTTGGCTAAGTGGGTGGTGGGGTGTCTATGGATGGCGTGCTTGTTGGCAGTGGCGAAGCTTGCAACAAAAACATGGGTGGGCCAAACTGCAATAGATTGTTCATGACTGGCTTTTGTGGCCCCATGGGTTGGCTATAATAGGAGCAAATGCTACAAAGTTGTGAAGGAAATATGCCCTAGAGGCAATAATAAAGTTATTATTTATTTCCTTATAATCATGATAAATGTTTATTATTCATGCTAGAATTGTATTAACCGGAAACATAATACATGTGTGAATACATAGACAAACAAAGTGTCACTAGTATGCCTCTACTTGACTAGCTCGTTAATCAAAGATGGTTATGTTTCCTAACCATGAACAATGAGTTGTTATTTGATTAATGAGGTCACATCATTAGTTGAATGATCTGATTGACATGACCCATTCCATTTGTTGGAAATATGCCCTAGAGGCAATAATAAAAGCATTATTATTATATTTCCTTGTTCATGATAATTGTCTTTATTCATGCTATAATTGTGTTATCCGGAAATCGTAATACATGTGTGAATAACAGACACCAACATGTCCCTAGTAAGCCTCTAGTTGACTAGCTCGTTGATCAACAGATAGTCATGATTTCCTGACTATGGACATTGGATGTCATTGATAACGAGATCACATCATTAGGAGAATGATGTGATGGACAAGACCCAATCCTAAACATAGCACAAGATCGTATAGTTCATTTGCTAGAGTTTTCCAATGTCAAAGTATCTTTTCCTTAGACCATGAGATCGTGTAACTCCCGGATACCGTAGGAGTGCTTTGGGTATACCAAACGTCACAACGTAACTGGCTGACTATAAAGGTAGACTACGGGTATCTCCGAAAGTGTCTGTTGGGTTGACATGGATCAAGACTGGGATTTGTCACTCCGTATGACGGAGAGGTATCACTGGGCCCACTCGGTAATGCATCATCATAATGAGCTCATAGTGACCAAGTGTCTGGTCACGGGATCGTGCATTACGGTACGAGTAAAGTGACTTGCCGGTAACGAGATTGAACGAGGTATTGGGATACCAACGATCGAATCTCGGGCAAGTAACATATCGATTGACAAAGGGAATTGCATACGGGGTTGATTGAATCCTCGACATCGTGGTTCATCCGATGAGATCATCGTGGAGCATGCGGGGGCCAACATGGGTATCCAGATCCCGCTGTTGGTTATTGACCGGAGAGTCGTCTCGGTCATGTCTGCTTGTCTCCCGAACCCGTAGGGTCTACACACTTAAGGTTCGGTGACGCTAGGGTTGTGAAGATAAGTATATGCAGTAACCCGAATGTTGTTCGGAGTCCCGGATGAGATACCGGACGTCACGAGGAGTTCCGGAATGGTCCGGAGGTAAAGAATTATATATAGGAAGTGCTGTTTCGGCCATCGGGACAAGTTTCGGGGTCACCGGTATTGTACCGGGACCACCGGAAGGGTCCCGGGGGTCCACCGGGTGGGGCCACCTATCCCGGGGGGCCCCATGGGCTGATGTGGGAGGGAACCCAGCCCATAGTGGGCTGGGGCGCCACCCCCCCAAGGGCCCATGCGGCTAGGGTTTGGGGAAACCCTAAAGGGGGGCGCCCCCTTGCTTGGGGGGCAAGCCCCCCACCCTAGGCCGCCGCCCCCCCTAGTAGATGCCATCTACTAGGGCCGGCGCCCCCCTGGCACCCCTATATATAGTGGGGGAGAGGAGGGACTTCATACCCCAGCCCCTGGCGCCTTCCCTCTCCCTCCCATGACACATCTCCCTCCTCCCGCAGCGCTTGGCGAAGCCCTGTTGGAATCCCGCTACTTCCACCACCACGCCATCGTGCTGCTGGATCTCCATCAACCTCTCCTTCCCCCTTGCTGGATCAAGAAGGAGGAGACGTCGCTGCTCCGTACGTGTGTTGAACGTGGAGGTGCCGTCCGTTCGGTGCTAGGATCATCGGTGATTTGGATCACGACGAGTACGACTCCATCAACCCCGTTCTCTTGAACGCTTCCGCGCGCGATTTACAAGGGTATGTAGATCCACTCCTCCCTCGTTGCTAGATGACTCCATAGATTGATCTTGGTGATGCGTAGAAAATTTTGAATTTCTGCTACGTTCCCCAACAGTGGCATCATGAGCTAGGTCTATGCGTAGTTTCTATGCACGAGTAGAACACAAAGTAGTTGTGGGCGTTGATTTTGTTCAATATGCTTGCCGTTACTAGTCTTATCCTGATTCGGCGGCATCATGGGATGAAGCGGCCCGGACCGACCTTACACGTACTCTTACGTGAGACTGGTTCAACCGACTGACATGCACTAGTTGCATAAGGTGGCTAGCGGGTGTCTGTCTCTCCTACTTTAGTCGGATCGGATTCGATGAAAAGGGTCCTTATGAAGGGTAAATAGCAATTGGCATATCACGTTGTGGTTTTTGCGTAGGTAAGAAACGTTCTTGCTAGAAACCCATAGCAGCCACGTAAAACATGCAAACAACAATTAGAGGACGTCTAACTTGTTTTTGCAGGGTATGCTATGTGATGTGATATGGCCAAAGGATGTGATGAATGATATATGTGATGTATGAGATTGATCATGTTCTTGTAATAGGAATCACGACTTGCATGTCGATGAGTATGACAACCGGCAGGAGCCATAGGAGTTGTCTTTATTCTTTTATATGACCTGCGTGTCATCGAGAGACGCCATGTAAATTACTTTACTTTATTGCTAAACGCGTTAGCCATAGTAGTAGAAGTAATAGTTGGCGAGCAACTTCATGGAGACACGATGATGGAGATCATGATGATGGAGATCATGGTGTCAAGCCGGTGACAAGATGATCATGGAGCCCCAAGATGGAGATAAAGGAGCTATGTGATATTGGCCATATCATGTCACGTTTATTATTTGATTGCATGTGATGTTTATCATGTTTTTGCATCTTGTTTACTTAGAACGACGGTAGTAAATAAGATGATCCCTCATAACAATATCAAGAAGTGTTCTCCCCTAACTGTGCACCGTTGCTAAAGTTCGTCGTTTCTAAGCACGCTGTGATGATCGGGTGTGATGGATCCTTACGTTCACATACAACGGGTGTAAGACAGTTTTACACATGCAAAACACTTAGGGTTAACTTGACGAGCCTAGCATGTGTATAGACATGGCCTCGGAACACAGAAGACCGAAAGGTCGAGCATGAGTCGTATAGAAGATACGATCAACATGAAGATGTTCACCGACATTGACTAGTCCGTCTCACGTGATGATCGGACACGGCCTAGTTAACTCGGATCATGTAATACTTAGATGACTAGAGGGATGTCTAATCTAAGTGGGAGTTCATTAATAATTTGATTATATGAACTTGATTATCATGAACTTAGTCTAAAATATTTTACAATATGTCTTGTAGATCAAATGGCCAACGTAGTCCTCAACTTCAACGCGTTCCTAGAGAAAACCAAGCTGAAAGACGATGGCAGCAACTATACGGACTGGGTCCGGAACCTGAGGATCATCCTCATAGCTGCCAAGAAAGATTATGTCCTACAAGCACCGCTAGGTGATCCACCCGTCCCACAGAACCAAGACGTTATGAACGCTTGGCAGACACGTGCTGATGACTACTCCCTCGTTCAGTGCGGCATGCTTTACAGCTTAGAGCCGGGGCTCCAAAAGCGTTTTGAGAGACATGGAGCATATGAGATGTTCGAAGAGCTGAAAATGGTTTTTCAAGCTCATGCCCGGATCGAGAGATATGAAGTCTCCGATAAGTTCTTCAGCTGTAAGATGGAGGAAAATAGTTCTGTCAGTGAGCACATACTCACTATGTCTGGGTTACATAACCGCTTGTCTCAGCTGGGAGTTAATCTCCCGGATGATGCGGTCATTGACAGAATCCTCCAGTCGCTTCCACCAAGCTACAAGAGCTTCGTGATGAACTTCAACATGCAGGGGATGCAAAAGACCATTCCCGAGTTGTTCTCAATGCTGAAATCAGCGGAGGTAGAAGTCAAGAAGGAACATCAAGTGTTGATGGTCAATAAAACCACTAAGTTCAAGAAAGGCAAGGGTAAAAAGAACTTCAAGAAGGACGGCAAGGAGGTTGCCGCGCCCGGCAAGCAAGCTGCCGGGAAGAAGCCAAAGAATGGACCCAAGCCCGAGACTGAGTGCTTTTATTGCAAAGGGAAGGGTCACTGGAAGCGGAACTGCCCTAAATACTTAGCGGACAAGAAGGCCGGCAACACCAAAGGTATATTTGATATACATGTAATTGATGTGTACCTTACCAGTACTCGTAGTGACTCCTGGGTATTTGATACTGGTGCCGTTGCTCATATTTGTAACTCACAGCAGGAGCTGCGGAATAAACGGAGACTGGCGAAGGACGAGGTGACGATGCGCGTCGGGAATGGTTCCAAGGTTGATGTGATCGCCGTCGGCACGCTGCCTCTACATTTACCTACGGGATTAGTTTTAAACCTCAATAACTGTTATTTAGTGCCAGCTTTGAGCATGAACATTGTATCGGGATCTCGTTTAATTCGAGATGGCTACTCATTTAAATCTGAGAATAATGGTTGTTCCATTTATATGAGAGATATGTTTTATGGTCATGCTCCTATGGTGAATGGTTTATTCTTAATGAATCTCGAGCGTATTGCTACACATATTCATAGTGTGAGTACCAAAAGATGTAAAGTTGATAATGATAGTACCACATACTTGTGGCACTGCCGCCTTGGTCACATAGGTGTCAAACGCATGAAGAAGCTCCATACAGATGGACTTTTGGAGTCTCTTGATTATGAATCATTTGACACGTGCGAACCATGCCTTATGGGTAAAATGACCAAGACTCCGTTCTCAGGAACAATGGAGCGAGCAACCGACTTATTGGAAATCATACATACTGATGTGTGCGGTCCAATGAGTGTTGAGGCTCGCGGTGGCTATCGTTATGTTCTCACGCTCACTGATGATTTAAGTAGATATGGGTATATCTACTTAATGAAACACAAGTCTGAAACCTTTGAAAAGTTCAAGGAATTTCAGAGTGAGGTTGAAAATCAACGTGACAGGAAAATCAAGTTTCTACGATCAGATCATGGAGGAGAATACTTGAGTCACGAGTTTGGCACACACTTAAGAAAATGTGGAATAGTTTCACAACTCACGCCGCCTGGAACACCTCAGCGTAACGGTGTGTCCGAACGTCGTAATCGCACTCTATTGGATATGGTGCGGTCTATGATGTCTCTTACTGATTTACCGCTATCTTTTTGGGGCTATGCTTTAGAGACTGCCGCATTCACTTTAAATAGGGCTCCGTCGAAATCCGTTGAGACGACACCGTTTGAATTATGGTTTGGTAAGAAACCTAAGTTGTCGTTTCTGAAAGTTTGGGGATGCGATGCGTATGTCAAGAAACTTCAACCTGAAAAGCTCGAACCCAAATCGGAAAAATGCGTCTTCATAGGATACCCAAAAGAAACTGTTGGGTACACCTTCTACCTCAGATCCGAAGGCAAGATCTTTGTTGCCAAGAATGGGTCCTTTCTAGAGAAAGAGTTTCTCTCGAAAGAAGTAAGTGGGAGGAAAGTAGAGCTTGATGAAGTATTACCTCTTGAACCGGTAAATGGCGCAACTCAAGAAAATGTTCCTGAGGTGCCTGCACCGACTAGAGAGGAAGTTAATGATAATGATCAAGATACTTCTGATCAAGATCCTACTGAAATTCGAAGGTCCACAAGGACACGTTCCGCGCCAGAGTGGTACGGCAACCCTGTCTTGGAAATCATGTTGTTAGACAACGGTGAACCTTCGAACTATGAAGAAGCGATGGCGGGCCCGGATTCTGACAAATGGCTAGAAGCCATGAAATCCGAGATAGGATCCATGTATGAAAACGAAGTATGGACTTTGACTGACTTGCCCGTTGAACGGCGAGCCATAGAAAATAAATGGATCTTTAAGAAGAAGACAGACGCGGATGGTAATGTGACCATCTATAAAGCTCGGCTTGTCGCTAAGGGTTATCGACAAGTTCAAGGGGTTGACTACGATGAGACTTTCTCACCGGTAGCGAAGCTGAAGTCCGTCCGAATCATGTTAGCGATTGCCGCATTCTATGATTATGAAATATGGCAAATGGACGTCAAAACGGCATTCCTTAATGGTTTCCTTAAGGACGAATTGTATATGATGCAGCCGAAAGGTTTTGTCGATCCTAAGAATGCTGACAAGGTATGCAAGCTCCAACGCTCGATTTATGGGCTGGTGCAAGCATCTCGGAGTTGGAACATTCGCTTTGATGAGATGATCAAAGCGTTTGGGTTTACACAGACTTATGGAGAAGCCTGCGTTTACAAGAAAGTGAGTGGGAGCTCTGTAGCATTTCTCATATTATATGTAGATGACATACTTTTGATGGGAAATGATATAGAACTCTTGGACAGCATCAAGGCCTACTTGAATAAGAGTTTTTCAATGAAGGACCTTGGAGAAGCTGCTTATATATTAGGCATCAAAATCTATTGGGATAGATCGAGACGCCTCATAGGTCTTTCACAAAGCACATACCTTGATAAGATATTGAAGAAGTTCAATATGGATCATTCTAAGAAGGGGTTCTTACCTGTGTTACAAGGTGTGAAATTGAGCTCAGCTCAATGTCCGACCACAGCAGAAGAAATAGAAGAGATGAGTGTCATCCCCTATGCCTCAGCCATAGGTTCTATAATGTATGCCATGCTGTGTACCAGACCTGATGTAAACCTTGCCGTAAGTTTGGTAGGAGGTACCAAAGTAATCCCGGCAAGGAACACTGGACAGCGGTCAAGAATATCCTAAAGTACCTGAAAAGGACTAAGGAAATGTTTCTCGTTTATGGAGGTGACGAAGAGCTCGTCGTAAAGGGTTACGTCGACGCTAGCTTCGATACAGATCTGGATGACTCTAAGTCACAAACCGGATACGTGTATATTTTGAATGGTGGGGCAGTAAGCTGGTGCAGTTGCAAGCAAAGCGTCATGGCGGGATCTACATGTGAAGCGGAGTACATGGCAGCCTCGGAGGTAGCACATGAAGCAATATGGGTGAAGGAGTTCATCACCGACCTAGGAGTCATACCCAATGCGTCGGGGCCGATCAAGCTCTTCTGTGACAACACTGGAGCTATTGCTCTTGCCAAGGAGCCCAGGTTTCACAAGAAGACAAGGCACATCAAGCGTCGCTTCAACTCCATTCGTGAAAATGTTCAAGATGGAGACATAGAGATTTGTAAAGTGCATACGGACCTGAATGTAGCAGATCCGTTGACTAAACCTCTCCCTAGGGCAAAACATGATCAACACCAGAATTCCATGGGTGTTCGATTCATCACAATGTAACTAGATTATTGACTCTAGTGCAAGTGGGAGACTGTTGGAAATATGCCCTAGAGGCAATAATAAAAGCATTATTATTATATTTCCTTGTTCATGATAATTGTCTTTATTCATGCTATAATTGTGTTATCCGGAAATCGTAATACATGTGTGAATAACAGACACCAACATGTCCCTAGTAAGCCTCTAGTTGACTAGCTCGTTGATCAACAGATAGTCATGATTTCCTGACTATGGACATTGGATGTCATTGATAACGAGATCACATCATTAGGAGAATGATGTGATGGACAAGACCCAATCCTAAACATAGCACAAGATCGTATAGTTCATTTGCTAGAGTTTTCCAATGTCAAAGTATCTTTTCCTTAGACCATGAGATCGTGTAACTCCCGGATACCGTAGGAGTGCTTTGGGTATACCAAACGTCACAACGTAACTGGCTGACTATAAAGGTAGACTACGGGTATCTCCGAAAGTGTCTGTTGGGTTGACATGGATCAAGACTGGGATTTGTCACTCCGTATGACGGAGAGGTATCACTGGGCCCACTCGGTAATGCATCATCATAATGAGCTCATAGTGACCAATTGTCTGGTCACGGGATCGTGCATTACGGTACGAGTAAAGTGACTTGCCGGTAACGAGATTGAACAAGGTATTGGGATACCGACGATCGAATCTCGGGCAAGTAACATATCGATTGACAAAGGGAATTGCGTACGGGGTTGATTGAATCCTCGACATCGTGGTTCATCCGATGAGATCATCGTGGAGCATGTGGGAGCCAACATGGGTATCCAGATCCCGCTGTTGGTTATTGACCTGAGAGTCGTCTCGGTCATGTCTGCTTGTCTCCCGAACCCGTGGGGTCTACACGCTTAAGGTTCGGTGACGCTGGGGTTGTGAAGATATGTATATGCAGTAACCCGAATATTGCTCGGGGTCCCGGATGAGATCCCGGACGTCACGAGGAGTTCCGGAATGGTCCGGAGGTAAAGAATTATATATAGGAAGTGCTGTTTCGGCCGTCGGGACAAGTTTCGGGGTCACCGGTATTGTACCGGGACCACCGGAAGGGTCCCGGGGGTCCACCGGGTGGGGCCACCTATCCCGGGGGGCCCCATGGGCTGAAGTGGGAGGGAACCCAGCCCAAAGTGGGCTGGGGCGCCACCCCCCAAGGGCCCATGCGCCTAGGGTTGGTGGGGGAACCCTAGAGGGGGGCGCCCCCTTGCTTGGGGGGCAAGCCCCCCACCCTAGGCCGCCCCCCCTAGTAGATGCCATCTACTAGGGCCGGCGCCCCCCTGGCACCCCTATATATAGTGAGGGAGAGGAGGGACTTCATACCCCAGCCCCTGGCGCCTCCCTCTCTCCCCGTTACGTCTCCTTTTCGTAGTATAGGCGAAGCCCTGCTACTGTGACGCCCTGCATCCACCACCACGCCGTTGTGCTGCTGGATCTTCATCAACCTCTCCTTCTCCCTTGCTGGATCAAGAAGGAGGAGACGTCTCCCGTCCCGTACGTGTGTTGAACGCGGAGGTCCGTCCGTTCGGCGCTGGTCATCGGTGATTTGGATCACGTCGAGTACGACTACATCATCACCGTTCTTTTGAATGCTTCCGTGCGCGATCTACAAAGGTACGTAGATGCATCCGATAGCTCGTTGCTAGTTGAACTCCTAGATGATCTTGGTGAAACGAGTAGGAAAATTTTTGTTTTCTGCATCGTTCCCCAACACCATTAGCTTAGCACCCGATCGTTTAGTATGTTGCTATTGCTTTCTTCATGACTTATACATGTTCCTATAACTATGAGATTATGCAACTCCTGTTTGCCGGAGGAACACTTTGGGTGCTACCAAACGTCACAACGTAACTGGGTGATTATAAAGGAGCATTACAGGTGTCTCCAAAGGTAGATGTTGGGTTGGCGTATTTCGAGATTAGGTTTTGTCACTCCGATTGTCGGAGAGGTATCTCTGGGCCCTCTCGGTAATGCACATCACTTAAGCCTTGCAAGCATTGCAACTAAATGAGTTAGTTGTGGGATGATGTATTACAGAACGAGTAAAGAGACTTGCCGGTAACGAGATTGAACTAGGTACTGGAATACCGACGATCGAATCTCGGGCAAGTAACATACCGATGACAAAGGGAACAACGTATGTTGTTATGCGATCTGACCGATAAAGATCTTCGTAGAATATGTAGGAGCCAATATGGGCATCCAGGTCCCGCTATTGGTTATTGACCGAAGACGTGTCTCGGTCATGTCTACATTGTTCTCGAACCCGTAGGGTCCGCACGCTTAAGGTTACGATGACAGTTATATTATGAGTTTATGCATTTTGATGTACCGAAGGTTGTTCGGAGTCCCGGATGTGATCACGGACATGACGAGGAGTCTCGAAATGGTCGAGACATAAAGATTGATATATTGGAAGCCTATGTTTGGATATCGGAAGTGTTCCGGGTGAAATCGGAATTTTACCGGAGTACCGGGAAGGTTACCGGAACCCCCCGGGAGCTAAATGGGCCATGATGGGCCTTAGTGGAAAAGAGAAGAGGCAGCCATACATGGTCTATGCGCCTCCCCCTTCCCCTAGTCCTATTAGGACTAGGAGAGGTGGCCGGCCCCCTCTTTCTCTTTTCCCCCTCCGCGAATCCTATTCCAACTAGGATTGGGGGGGGGGGAATCCTACTCCCAGAGGGAGTAGGACTCTCCTGGCGCGCCACACCTTGGCCGGCCAGCCTCCCCCCTCTAGTCCTTTATATACTGAGGCAGAGGCACCCTAGAACACACAAGTTGATCCACGTGATCTATTCCTTAGCCGTGTGCGGTGCCCCCTGCCACCATAGTCCTCGATAATACTGTAGCGGAGTTTAGGCGAAGCCCTGCTGCTGTAGTGCATCAAGGTCGTCACCACGCCGTCGTGCTGACGGAACTCTTCCCTGACACTTTGCTGGATCGGAGTCCGGGGATCGTCATCGAGCAGAACGTGTGCTCGAACTCGGAGGTGCCGTAGTTTCGGTGCTTGATCGGTTGGATCGTGAAGACGTACGACTACTTCCTCTATGTTGTGTCAGCGCTTCCGCAGTCGGTCTGCGTTGGGTACGTAGACAACACTCTCCCCTTTCGTTGCTATGCATCACATGATCTTGCGTGTGCGTAGGAATTTTTTTGAAATTACTACGAAACCCAACAGTGGCATCCGAGCCTAGGTTATTTATGTTGATGTTATATGCACGAGTAGAACACAAGTGAGTTGTGGGCGATATAAGTCATACTGCCTACTAGCATGTCATACTTTGGTTTGGCGGCATTGTTGGACGAGACGACCCAGACCAACATTACGCGTACGCTTACGCGAGACCGGTTCCCCCGACGTGCTTTGCACATAGGTGGCTTGCAGGCGTCTGTCTCTCCAACTTTAATTGAACCAAGTATGGCTACGCCCGGTCCTTGTGAAGGTTAAAACAGAGTCTATTTGACAAACTATCGTTGTGGTTTTGATGCGTAGGTGAGATTGGTTCTTGCTTAAACCCGTAGCAGCCACGTAAAACTTGCAACAACAAAGTAGAGGACGTCTAACTTGTTTTTGCAGGGCATGTTGTGATGTGATATGGTCAAGACATGATGCTGAATTTTATTGTATGAGATGATCATGTTTTGTAACCGAGTTATCGGCAACTGGCAGGAGCCTTATGGTTGTCGTTTTATTGTATGCAATGAAATCGCGATGTAATGCTTTACTTTATTACTAAGCGGTAGTGATAGTCGTGGAAGCATAAGCTTGGCGAGACGACAACGATGCTACGATGGAGATCAAGGTGTCACACCGGTGACGATGGTGGTCACGACGGTGCTTCGGAGATGGAGATCACAAGCACAAGATGATGATGGCCATATCCTATCACTTATATTGATTGCATGTGTTGTTTATCCTTTTATGCATCTTATCTTGCTTTGATTGACGGTAGCATTATAAGATGATCTCTCACTAAATTATCAAGAAGTGTTCTCCCTGAGTATGCACCATTGCGAAAGTTCTTCGTGCTGAGACACCACGTGATGATCGGGTGTGATAGGTTCTACGTTCAAATACAACGGGTGCAAAACAGTTGCACACGCGGAATACTCAGGTTATACTTGACGAGCCAAGCATATACAGATATAGGCTCGGAACACGGAGACCGAAAGGTCGAGCGTGAATCATATAGTAGATATGATCAACATAACGATGTTCACCATTGAAAACTACTCCATCTCACGTGATGATCGGTTATGGTTTAGTTGATTTGGATCACGTAATCACTTAGAGGATTAGAGGGATGTCTATCTAAGTGGGAGTTCTTTAATTAACTTGATTAACTGAACTTAAATTTATCATGAAACTTAGTACCTGATTAGTATCTTGCTTGTTTATGTTTGATTGTAGATAGATGGCTCGTGCTGTTGTTCCGTTGAATTTTAATGCGTTCCTTGAGAAAGCAAAGTTGAAAGATGATGGTAGCAATTACACGGACTGGGTCCGTAACTTGAGGATTATCCTCATTGCTGCACAGAAGAATTACGTCCTGAAAGCACCACTGGGTGCCAGGCCTGCTGCAGGAGCAACGCCGGATGTTATGAACGTCTGGCAGAGCAAAGCTGATGACTACTCGATAGTTCAGTGTGCCATGCTTTACGGCTTAGAATCGGGACTTCAACGACGTTTTGAACGTCATGGAGCATATGAGATGTTTCAGGAGTTGAAGTTAATATTTCAAGCAAATGCCCGGATTGAGAGATACGAAGTCTCCAATAAGTTCTATAGCTGCAAGATGGAGGAGAACAGTTCTGTCAGTGAGCATATACTCAAAATGTCTGGGTATAATAATCACTTGATTCAATTGGGAGTTAATCTTCCAGATGATAGCGTCATTGACAGAATTCTTCAATCACTGCCACCAAGCTACAAGAGCTTCGTGATGAACTATAATATGCAAGGGATGAACAAGACTATTCCCGAGCTCTTCGCGATGCTAAAAGCTGCGGAGGTAGAAATCAAGAAGGAGCATCAAGTGTTGATGGTCAACAAGACCACTAGTTTCAAGAAAAAGGGCAAAGGAAAGAAGAAGGGGAACTTCAAAAAGAGCGGCAAGCAAGTTGCTACTCAAGAGAAGAAACCCAAACCTGGACCTAAGCCTGAAACTGAGTGCTTCTATTGCAAGCAGACTGGTCACTGGAAGCGGAACTGCCCCAAGTATTTGGCGGATAAGAAGGATGGCAAGGTGAACAAAGGTATATGTGATATACATGTTATTGATGTGTACCTTACTAATGCTCGCAGTAGCACCTGGGTATTTGATACTGGTTCTGTTGCTAATATTTGCAACTCGAAACAGGGACTACGGATCAAGCGAAGATTGGTTAAGGACGAGGTGACGATGGGCGTGGGAAACGGTTCCAAAGTCGATGTGATCGCAGTCGGCACGCTACCTCTACATCTACCTTCGGGATTAGTATTAGACCTAAATAATTGTTATTTGGTGCCAGCGTTAAGCATGAACATTATATCTGGATCTTGTTTGATGCGAGACGGTTATTCATTTAAATCAGAGAATAATGGTTGTTCTATTTATATGAGTAATATCTTTTATGGTCATGCACCCTTGAAGAGTGGTCTATTCTTGTTGGATCTCGATAGTAGTAACACACATATTCATAATGTTGAAGCCAAAAGATGCAGAGTTGATAATGATAGTGCAACTTATTTGTGGCACTGCCGTTTAGGTCATATCGGTGTAAAGCGCATGAAGAAACTCCATTCTGATGGACTTTTGGAACCACTTGATTATGAATCACTTGGTACTTGCGAACCGTGCCTCATAGGCAAGATGACCAAAACGCCGTTCTCCGGTACTATGGAGAGAGCAACAGATTTGTTGGAAATCATACATACAGATGTATGTGGTCCGATGAATATTGAGGCTCGTGGCGGATATCGTTATTTTCTCACCTTCACAGATGATTTAAGCAGATATGGGTATATCTACTTAATGAAACATAAGTTTGAAACATTTGAAAAGTTCAAAGAATTTCAGAGTGAAGTTGAAAATCATCGTAACAAGAAAATAAAGTTTCTACGATCTGATCGTGGAGGAGAATATTTGAGTTACGAGTTTGGTGTACATTTGAAAAATTGTGGAATAGTTTCGCAACTCACGCCACCCGGAACACCTCAGCGTAATGGTGTGTCCGAACGTCGTAATCGTACTTTACTGGATATGGTGCGATCTATGATGTCTCTTACTGATTTACCGCTATCGTTTTGGGGATACGCTCTAGAGACGGCCGCATTCATGTTAAATAGGGCACCATCAAAATCTGTTGAGACGACGCCTTATGAACTGTGGTTTGGCAAGAAACCAAAGTTGTCATTTCTAAAAGTTTGGGGCTGCGATGCTTATGTGAAAAAGCTTCAACCTAATAAGCTCGAACCCAAATCGGAGAAATGTGTCTTCATAGGATATCCAAAGGAAACTATTGGATACACCTTCTATCACAGATCCGAAGGCAAGACTTTTGTTGCTAAATTCGGAAACTTTCTGGAGAAGGAGTTTCTCACGTCTCACGAAAAAAGTGAGTGGGAGGAAAGTAGAACTTGACGAGGTAACTGTACCTGCTCCCTTATTGGAAAGTAGTACATCACAGAAAACTGTTTCTGCGACACCTACACCAGTCAGTGAGGAATCTAATGATGATGATCATGAAACTTCAGAACAAGATACTACTGAACCTCGTAGATCAACCAGAGTAAGATCCGCACCAGAGTGGTACGGTAATCCTGTTCTGGAAGTCATGTTATTAGATCATGATGAACCTACGAACTATGAAGAAGCGATGGTGAGCCCAGATTCCGCAAAGTGGCTTGAAGCCATGAAATCTGAGATGGGATCCATGTATGAGAACAAAGTATGGACTTTGGTTGACTTGCCCGATGATCGGCAAGCAATTGAGAATAAATGGATCTTCAAGAAGAAGACTGACGCTGACGGTAATGTTACTGTCTACAAAGCTCGACTTGTCGCAAAAGGTTTTCGGCAAGTTCAAGGGATTGACTACGATGAGACCTTCTCACCCGTAGCGATGCTTAAGTCTGTCCGAATCATGTTAGCAATTGCCGCATTTTATGATTATGAAATTTGGCAAATGGATGTCAAAACTGCATTCCTGAATGGATTTCTGGAAGAAGAGTTGTATATGATGCAACCAGAAGGTTTTGTCGATCCAAAGGGAGCTAACAAAGTGTGCAAGCTCCAGCGATCCATTTATGGACTGGTGCAAGCCTCTCGGAGTTGGAATAAACATTTTGATAGTGTGATCAAAGCATTTTGTTTTATACAGACTTTTGGAGAAGCCTGTATTTACAAGAAAGTGAGTGGGAGCTCTGTATCATTTCTGATATTATATGTGGATGACATATTGTTAATTGGAAATGATATAGAATTTCTGGATAGCATAAAGGGATACTTGAATAAGAGTTTTTCAATGAAAGACCTCGGTGAAGCTGCTTACATATTAGGCATTAAGATCTATAGAGATAGATCAAGACGCTTAATTGGACTTTCACAAACAACATACCTTGACAAAATTTTGAAGAAGTTCAAAATGGATCAAGCAAAGAAAGGATTCTTGCCTATGTTACACGGTGTGAAATTGAGTAAGACTCAATGCCCGACCACTGCAGAAGATAGAGAGAATATGAAAGATGTTCCCTATGCATCAGCAATAGGATCTATCATGTATGCAATGCTGTGTACCAGACCTGATGTGTGCCTTGCTATAAGTCTAGCAGGGAGGTACCAAAGTAATCCAGGAGTGGATCACTGGACAGCGGTCAAGAACATCCTGAAATACCTGAAAAGGACTAAGGATATGCTTCTCGTATATGGAGGTGAAAAAGAGCTCGTCGTAAAAGGTTACGTTGATGCAAGCTTTGACACTGATCCGGATGATTCTAAATCGCAAACCGGATACGTGTTTACATTAAACGGTGGAGCTGTCAGTTGGTGCAGTTCTAAACAAAGCGTTGTAGCGGGATCTACATGTGAAGCGGAGTACATAGCTGCTTCGGAAGCAGCAAACGAAGGAGTCTGGATGAAGGAGTTCATATCCGATCCAGGTGTCATACCTAGTGCATCGGGTCCAATGAAAAATCTTTTGTGACAATACTGGTGCAATTGCCTTGGCAAAGGAATCCAGATTTCACAAGAGGACCAAGCACATCAAGAGACGCTTCAATTCCATCCGGGATCTAGTCCAGGTGGGAGACATAGAGATTTGCAAGATACATACGGATCTGAATGTTGCAGACCCATTGACTAAGCCTCTTCCACGAGCAAAACATGATCAGCACCAAGGCTCCATGGGTGTTAGAATCATTACGGTGTAATCTAGATTATTGACTCTAGTGCAAGTGGGAGACTGAAGGAAATATGCCCTAGAGGCAATAATAAAGTTATTATTTATTTCCTTATAATCATGATAAATGTTTATTATTCATGCTAGAATTGTATTAACCGGAAACATAATACATGTGTGAATACATAGACAAACAAAGTGTCACTAGTATGCCTCTACTTGACTAGCTCGTTAATCAAAGATGGTTATGTTTCCTAACCATGAACAATGAGTTGTTATTTGATTAACGAGGTCACATCATTAGTTGAATGATCTGATTGACATGACCCATTCCATTAGCTTAGCACCCGATCGTTTAGTATGTTGCTATTGCTTTCTTCATGACTTATACATGTTCCTATAACTATGAGATTATGCAACTCCCGTTTGCCGGAGGAACACTTTGGGTGCTACCAAACGTCACAACGTAACTGGGTGATTATAAAGGAGCATTACAGGTGTCTCCAAAGGTAGATGTTGGGTTGGCGTATTTCGAGATTAGGTTTTGTCACTCCGATTGTCGGAGAGGTATCTCTGGGCCCTCTCGGTAATGCACATCACTTAAGCCTTGCAAGCATTGCAACTAAATGAGTTAGTTGCGGGATGATGTATTACAGAACGAGTAAAGAGACTTGCCGGTAATGAGATTGAACTAGGTACTGGAATACCGACGATCGAATCTCGGGCAAGTAACATACCGATGACAAAGGGAACAACGTATGTTGTTATGCGGTCTGACCGATAAAGATCTTCGTAGAATATGTAGGAGCCAATATGGGCATCCAGGTCCCGCTATTGGTTATTGACCGAAGACGTGTCTCGGTCATGTCTACATTGTTCTCGAACCCGTAGGGTCCGCACGCTTAAGGTTACGATGACAGTTATATTATGAGTTTATGCATTTTGATGTACCTAAGGTTGTTCGGAGTCCCGGGTGTGGTCATGGACATGACGAGGAGTCTCGAAATGGTCGAGACATAAAGATTGATATATTGGAAGCCTATGTTTGGATATCGGAAGTGTTCCGGGTGAAATCGGAATTTTACCGGAGTACCGGGAAGGTTACCGGAACCCCCCGGGAGCTAAATGGGCCATGATGGGCCTTAGTGGAAAAGAGAAGAGGCAGCCCTACATGGGCTGTGCGCCTCCCCCTTCCCCTAGTCCTATTAGGACTAGGAGAGGTGGCCGGCCCCCTCTTTCTCTTTTCCCCCTCCGCGAATCCTATTCCAACTAGGATTGGGGGGGGGGAATCCTACTCCCAGAGGGAGTAGGACTCTCCTGGCGCGCCACACCTTGGCCGGCCAGCCACCCCCCCTCTAGTCCTTTATATACTGAGGCAGAGGCACCTAGAACACACAAGTTGATCCACGTGATCTATTCCTTAGCCGTGTGCGGTGCCCCCTGCCACCATAGTCCTCGATAATACTGTAGCGGAGTTTAGGCGAAGCCCTGCCGCTGTAGTGCATCAAGATCGTCACCACGCCGTCGTGCTGACGGAACTCTTCCCCGACACTTTGCTGGATCGGAGTCCGGGGATCGTCATCGAGCAGAACGTGTGCTCGAACTCGGAGGTGCCGTAGTTTCGGTGCTTGATCGGTTGGATCGTGAAGACGTACGACTACTTCCTCTATGTTGTATCAGCGCTTCCGCAGTCGGTCTGCGTTGGGTACGTAGACAACACTCTCCCCTCTCGTTGCTATGCATCACATGATCTTGCATGTGCGTAGGAATTTTTTTGAAATTACTACGAAACCCAACAAGTTGGGCATGCCATGGCCCGTGCAGCCTTGTTGTAGCTCCATGTCGATGTCAAAACCGGCGGATCTCGGGTAGGGGGTCCTGAACTGTGCGTCTAGGCCAGATGGTAACAGGAGGCAAGGGACACGAAGTTTTACCCAGGTTCGGGCCCTCTCGATAGAGGTAAAACCCTATGTCCTGCTTGATTAATATTGATGATATGGGTAGTACAAGAGTAGATCTACCACGAGATCGAAGAGGCTAAACCCTAGAAGCTAGCCTATGGTATGATTGTTGATGTGTACGTTGTCCTACGGACTAAAACCCTCCGGTTTATATAAACACCGGATAGGGTTAGGGTTACATAGAGCCGGTTACAATGGTAGGAGATCTACATATCCGTATCGCCAAGCTTGCCTTCCACGCCAAGGAAAGTCCCCTCCGGACACGGGACGGAGTCTTCAATCTTGTATCTTCACAGTCCAACAGTCCGGCCAAAGGATATAGTCCGGCTGTCTGGGCACCCCCTAATCCAGGACTCCCTCAGTAGCCCCTGAAACAGGCTTCAATGACGACGAGTCCGGCGCGCAGATTGTCTTCCGCATTGCAAGGCGGGTTCCTCCTCCAAGTACTTCGTAGAAGATTTTGAACACAAAGATAGTGTCCGGCTCTGCAAAATAAGTTTCCACATATTGCCATAGAGAGAATAATATTTACACCAATCTAATCTGCTGACGTATTCCGTGCGTGACACACCATGGCCAAGCCTTTATCCGAGTCGTTTCATTATCCCACCTTAGCGTGTTACGCGAGGCAGTTTCCTTGGCACGTCTTGTTAAAGCAGAGATCGTGTCCCCTTATCCCGGGATTCTCATCAATACGGGCGTGGATAAACCAACCGCTTCTAGGACTCCTAGATTATAGGCAAGTCCAAACGGACACGGAGAGGACGCTTGATATTCACCCTCTTTATAAAGGGGACAAGGCTTTTATTTTTCTCTCCCGTGCTCAATCGAATCCTTCCCCCACCTCAAGCTCAAACGCCCGAAGTTTAGGTCAGGTGCTCCGAACCTCCAGTCATGTCCGGATCTAGCCTTCAAGGCCGATGGATGCCTTCCTCCGTCATAGAAGAAGACATCAAGAAGTTGAGGGAGGCCAGATATCTGAGCGCCGAGATTTTGCATCGGCTGCCTCCCCGAGGGCAGGCCGTCCCCACCCCTGAACCCAACGAGAACGTCGTGTTCGTTTCCCACTTCCTCCGAGGTCTAGGCCTTTCCCTGGATCCTTTCGTCAGTGGTTTGATGTTTTACTACGGGCTAGATTTTCATGATCTAGCTCCGGACTCCTTTCTTCATATCACATCATTTATTGTCGTGTGCGAGGCCTTCCTCTGGGTTACCCCTCACTTTGGCCTATGGCTCAAGACCTTTGAAGTGAAGCCGAAGATGGTCGAGGGGCAACATGCAGCGTGTGGAGGTGCCTCAATATGCAAGATGACGGGAGCTCCGTGGCCCAAAGGTTCCATCCCAGAGGTGTCTGAATTGTGGCAACATGAGTGGTTCTACATCACGGCTCCTAGAAGTGCCAAGTGGGCGGCCCCACCCGCTTTCTGCTCGGGCCCTCCACCACAGCTGATGTCATGGATCAGCAGAGGTCTAAGCTGGGGTCCAGTCAAGGACGTGCCTATACTGCAAGGCCGCATTCGAGGTCTCTTCAATGGATATTTTAGTTTGGTTGCGGTAACACAGGTTATGCTGGTTCGTCAAGTCCAGCCTTGCAAACACCGGCCTCTTTGCCCGTGGGAGTTCAATCCCGAGGGACCGCATGCCGTTCAGAATTTTCTCGGCCTGACGCACGAGGAGATGTACAAGTCATTCTTCGGACCTCAGGTGGAGTGTCCGGAAATCACCGAGAACGTGGGCCTGAGTAGTAACCGCACCGCCGAACAGGTAAGGCATCTTCCGGCCGACCATACTCTCTCTACTTCGTTACGAAGCTATTTCTGAGAGTTCGCTTTTTGACCAGAACTGGCTAACAAAGGCGAAGTTGATTCGGTGTTCGGCCCCCCTCCCTGAGGGTTTGGAAAATCCGGTATTGGAAAATATGCTCCAGACCGCGCCTTGCCCGGAGCCCTTGAAGGAAGATACTGTGGAGGATAATGCGGGCGGACTCGGGCCCCCAACGCTGCCCATTCTAGCCGAGGGAGCGAGCGTCTCCATGAGGGAAGGCGACCAGAAGAGGAAAAGGACTGCGCCCGGGGATTCGGAAGCCGAAGCTTCCAAACGGGAGAAGAAGTCTCCCACAGAGGGTCCTACCTTGGGGGGCGCTGTTGCCGCACAAAGTCCGCGGGGGGATCAATTCTCCCTCGAGTCGTAAGTGACCTGAAATACTTTTAATAGTACAGATATGCCATCTTTTTCTTCTGAGGAAATAACCACCACATATATTTTTGCAGTTCGGGCCTTAGCCCCTCTCAAATGAGCTCATCTTCGGGGGATCTTCTTCCAGAGATGATGGAGAGCGAAACGCCTCCTCCGGATTCCTCCGCTCCAGAAGCGGGCGACCCTGAAATGTCGTCGCGGAGGGCCTCTCTGAGTCCGGTGAGGCCAGAAGATAATCCCATTGACCCCCGAAGCTCCCAGTGTCCGGCTCCCGAAGAGAGCAGAAAAAAGAGTCCGACACCGTCTAGTGTGCGATCGGATGTTCTGAGGGAGTTGGTGGGGCGAGCGGCCATCTCAGATGAACACCGTGTGATGATGAATACGGTGATGGAGAGAATATCGTCCACCGAAAGCGGATTGCATGAAGCTTTTATGAGTCTACAGACAGGCTTTGAGATACGTAAAAGAATGTATGATAATCCTGCACATGCTAGGTGTGCCCTGTGTAGATAGTAGCCCCTGAGACTCTGGTTGTCGTCGAAAACGACGACGAACAGAGGATCATATTCCCAGGAAATAACCATACCGCCTCTATGTGCAGGTGATGGAAGCTCCAGTGGCTAGCCGGACTAGCGAGTTTGCCCATTTAGAGCGGCAGTTGGATGCGGCAGACGCCGACATCGAGCTTGTGAACAAAAGGCTTGACGAGGCATAGGGTAAGTGTGAATATCTGGTAAATGCCACATAGGAAGAGCAACATGATGCCAGTATCTTTAATATGTTGTGACTGCAGATGGAGCTGCCACTGTTGAAGCCTTGCGGGCAGAACTTGCCCGAGCCAAGGAACAAGCGAGGTTGGGTAATGCGGCTGCTGTGAAGACGGCCGAAGAGTTGCAAGCCGAGAAGGCCGCGCATGGCGAGACCCGAGACAAGATGGCCAAGATGGCTATAGAATTAAAAGCCGCCGCCGACCGTTGCCGGGTTCTTGAAAAGGAAAACCAAGCGAAGGCATCGGATCTTGAGAAGGTTGCTGCGACGAAAAAGGATCTCCGCTCTGCTATGAGGGCAAAGAAGGAGGAGCTGCGGGAAGCCGGGGATATTGTAGCTGGGAAATCCTTTATGTTGTGGAGGAAATTCGGAGATCCACGGTATGCCCCTCTGGATCGGCTGTGGAGTTCGGAGGATGTGTATATGGATTTGGCGGCGAGCGCTGCCGATGCGGCCAAGTACTTCCAGGGTCAGACGGACCGTGGAGTAGACCAGCTATTTTGGAGACAATTCCATTCTCCCGAGCGTCCACTTTCATTGACTGACCAATTAGCCGAATGGGCCGAACTAAATAGGTTGTCCGGACTCTCTATGAGGTCTGTTGTGGATTAGCTATGGCCGGGAAGGTCAAAACCGAACAACTATTTTAGCTTGGTGCAGTAGGTCCTTGATGTGGTGCCGCGTATTAATGCGATGAGGAGGTCAGCGTGCATAGAGGGCGCACGGATGGCCTTTGCCCATGTTAAGGCATATTGGGCGGAGATGGATGCTACCAATGTTGCAACACGGGATTCGACTATAGGTCGAAAGGCTGCCGAGCACTACTTTGAAGAAGTTCTTGAGGGTGCCCGTTTGATAGAGACCCGGTGCTCAAAAAATATTATATTTGAGTGATATGTAATCTCATTGTAAGCGAAATGCTTTGATAAGTTTTTATAAGCCTATTTTTATACTTTTGCCTAAAATTAATATGATGCCTCCTGGACGGCCGTTTATGTATACATGTGTATAACCTGAACGACTGCAGCTGTCGGCTTCAACCCTCACGCATATAATGCGGAGGTGCTCATAGAAACACGCATTCACACTTAACCCAACATCTTGGTCCTATTAAGGAGGTGATAGCGGAGCGAGCGAGGCAACCGGACTATAATGCTTTAGCACTTTCACTTAGCCATAGGAGTTTGACAGTGGGGCTACCAGATAGCCCCTGGTGGCTCCGCACTCTCCCGATCTCGGGGTGCGTACATGCCTGGCCGGGAAACGGCCCTTTGTTAAGGCGGAGGGATTCTTGTTGGGGAACGTAGCAGAAATTCAAAATTTTCTATGCATCACCAAGATCAATCTATGGAGTCATCTAGCAACGAGGGAGGAGTGGATCTACATACCCTTGTAGATCGCGCGCGGAAGCGTTCAAGAGAACGGGGTTGATGGAGTCGTACTCGTCGTGATCCAAATCACCGATGATCCTAGCGCCGAACGGACGGCACCTCCGCGTTCAACACACGTACAGAACAGCGGCGTCTCCTCCTTCTTGATCCAGCAAGGGGGAAGGAGAGGTTGATGGAGATCCAGCAGCACGACGGCGTGGTGGTGGAAGTAGCGGGATTCCAACAGGGCTTCGCCAAGCGCTGCGGGAGGAGGGAGATGTGTCATGGGAGGGAGAGGGAGGCGCCAGGGCTCAGGTATGGTTGCCCTCCCTTTCCCCCACTATATATAGGGCCAAGGGAGAGGGGGGGCGCAGCCTTGGCCCTTCCTCCAAGGAAGGGTGCGGCCAAGGGAGGAGTCCCTCCTCCCCAAGGCACCTCGGAGGTGCCTTCCCCCTTTAGGACTCTTCCTTTTCCCCTTCTCTTGGTGCATGGGCTTCTTGGGGCTGGTGCCCTTGGCCCATATAGGCCAAGGCGCACCCCCTACAGCCCATGTGGCCCCCCGGGGTAGGTGGCCCCACCCGGTGGACCCCCGGGACCCTTCCGGTGGTCCCGGTACAATACCGGTGACCCCGAAACTTGTCCCGATGGCCGAAATAGCACTTCCTATATATAATTCTTTACCTCCGGACCATTCCGGAACTCCTCGTGACGTCCGGGATCTCATCCGGGACTCTGAACAACTTTCGGGTTACCGCATACTAATATCTCTATAACCCTAGCGTCACCGAACCTTAAGTGTGTAGACCCTACGGGTTCGGGAGACATGCAGACATGACCGAGATGGCTCTCCGGTCAATAACCAACAGCGGGATCTGGATACCCATGTTGGCTCCCACATGTTCCACGATGATCTCATCGGATGAACCATGATGTCAAGGACTTAATCAATCCCGTATACAATTCCCTTTGTCTAGCGGTATGATACTTGCCCAAGATTCGATTGTCGGTATCCCGATACCTTGTTCAATCTCGTTACCGGCAAGTCTCTTTACTCGTTCCATAACACATCATCCCGTGATAAACTCCTTGATCACATTGTGCACATTATGATGATGTCCTACCGAGTGGGCCCAGAGATACCTCTCCGTTTACACGGAGTGACAAATCCCAGTCTTGATTCGTGCCAACCCAACAGACACTTTCGGAGATACCCGTAGTGTAGCTTTATAGCCACCCAGTTACGTTGTGACGTTTGGCACACCCAAAGCACTCCTACGGTATCCGGGAGTTGCACAATCTCATGGTCTAAGGAAATGATACTTGACATTAGAAAAGCTTTAGCATACGAACTACATGATCTTGTGCTAGGCTTAGGATTGGGTCTTGTCCATCACATCATTCTCCTAATGATGTGATCCTGTTATCAATGACATCCAATGTCCATGGTCAGGAAACCGTAACCATCTATTGATCAACGAGCTAGTCAACTAGAGGCTTACTAGGGACATGGTGTTGTCTATGTATCCACACATGTATCTGAGTTTCCTATCAATACAATTCTAGCATGGGTAATAAACGATTATCATGAACAAGGAAATATAATAATAACTAATTTATTATTGCCTCTAGGGCATATTTCCAACAGTCTCCCACTTGCACTAGAGTCAATAATCCAGTTCACATCGATATGTGATTAACACTCAAGGTCACATCCCCATGTGACTAACACCCAAAGAGTTTACTAGAGTCAATAATCTAGTTCACATTTACCATGTGATTAACACTCGATGAGATCTGGGTTTGATCATGTTATGCTTGTGAGAGAGGTTATAGTCAACGGGTTTGAACCTTTCAGATCCGTGTGTGCTTTACAAATCTCTATGTCATCTCCTAGATGCAGCTACCACGCTCTATTTGGAGCTATTCCAAATAACTGTTCTACTATATGAATCCAGTTTACTACTCAGAATAATCTGGATTAGTGTCAAAGTTTGCATCGGCGTAACCCTTTACGACGAACTCTTTTACCACCTCCATAATCGAGAAAATTCCTTAGTCCACTAGTTACTAAGGATAACTTTCACCGCTGTCCTGTGATCCATTCTTAGATCACTCTTGTACCCCTTGACTGACTCATGGCAAGGCACATTTCAGGTGCGGTACACAGCATAGCATACTGTAGAGCCTATGTCTTAAGCATAGGGAACGACCTTCGTCCTTTCTCTCTATTCTGCCGTGGTCGAGCTTTAAGTCTTAACTTCATACCTTACAACTCAGGCAAGAACTCCTTCTTTGACTGATCCATCTTGAACACCTTCAAGATCATGTCAAGGTATGTGCTCATTTGAAAGTACCATTAAGCGTTTTGATCTATCCTTATAGATCTTGATGCTCAATGTTCAAGTAGCTTAATCCAGGCTTTCCATTGAAAAACACTTTCCAAATAACCCTATATGCTTTCCAGAAATTCTACGTCATTTCTGATCAACAATATGTCAACAACATATATTTATCAGAAATTCTATAGTGCTCCCACTCACTTCTTTGGAAATACAAGTTTCTCATAAACTTTGTATACACCCAAAATCTTTGATCATCTCATCAAAGCATACATTCCAACTCTGAGATGCTTACTCTAGTCCTTAGAAGGATAGCTGGAGCTTTGCACACTTGTTAGCATCTTTCAGGATTGACAAAATCCTTCCGGTTGTATCACATACAACCTTTCCTCAAGAAAATCGTCGAGGAAACAATGTTTGACATCATATCTGCAAGATTTCATAAATAATGCAGTAGTTGCTAATATAATTCCAACAGACTCTTAGCATCTCTACGAGTGAGAAAGTCTCATCATAGTCAACTCCTTGAACTTGTCGGAAAACATCTTAACGACAAGTCGAGCTTTCTTAATGGTGATACTTACCATCATTGTCCGTCTTCCTTTTAAAATCCATATGTACCTAACAGCCTTACGACCATCAAGTTGTTCTGCCAAAGTCTACACTTTGTTTTCATACATGGATCCTTTCTCGGATTTTATGGCCTCGAGCCATTTATCGGAATCCGGGCCCACCATCACTTCTCCATAGTTCGTAGGTTCATTGTTGTCTAGCAACATGACTTCCAAGACAGGATTACGTACCACTCTGAAGTAGTATGCATCCTTGTCATCCTACGAGGTTTGGGAGTGACTTGATCCGAAGTCTCATGATCAATATCATAAGCTTCCACTTCAATTGGTGTAGGTGCCACAGGAACAACTTCCTGTGCCCTGCCACACACTAGTTGAAGAGACGGTTCAATAACCTCATCAAGTCTCCACCATCCTCCCACTCAATTCTTTCGAGAGAAACTTTTCCTCGAGAAAGGACCCGATTCTAGAAACAATCCCTTATTGCTTTCGGATCTGAGACAGGAGGTATACCCAACTGTTTTGGGTGTCCTATGAAGATGCATTTATCTGCTTTGGGTTCGAGCTTATCAGCCTGAAACTTTTTCACATAAGCGTCGCAGCCCCAAACTTTTAAGAAATGACAGCTTAGGTTTCTCTAAACCATAGTTCATATGGTATCATCTCATCGGAATTACGTGGTGCCCTATTTAAAGTGAATGTGGTTGTCTTTAATGCCTAACCCATAAACTATCGTGGTAATTCGATAAGAGACATCATGGCATGCATCATATCCAATAGGGTGCAGTTATGATGTTCGGACACACCATCACACTATGGTGTTCCAGGCTGTATTAGTTGTGGAACAATTTCCACAATGTCTTAATTCTGTGCCAAACTCGTAATTCAGATATTCATCTCTATGATCATATCATAGATCTTTTATCCTCTTGTCACAACGATCTTTCAACTTCACCCTGAAATTACTTGAACCTTTCAATAATTCAGACTCGTGATTCATCAAGTAAATATACTCAACATCTACTCAAATCATCTGTGAAGTAAGAACATAACGATATCCACTACATGCCTCAGCACTCATTGGATTGCACACATCAAAATGTATTACTTCCAACAAGTTGCTTTCTAGTTCCATTTTACTGAAAACGAGGCTTTCAGTCATCTTGCCCATGTGGTATGATTTGCATGTCTCAAGTGATTCAAAATCAAGTGAGTCAAAAACGGTCCATTTGCATGGAGTTTCTTCATGCATATACACCAATAGACATGGTTCGCATGTCTCAAACTTTTCAAAAACGAGTGAGCCCAAAGATCCATCAACATGGAGCTTCTTCATGCGTTTTATACCGATATGACTTACGTGGCAGTGCCACAAGTAGGTGGTACTATCATTACTATCTTTTGGCATGAACATGTGTATCACTACGATCGAGATTCAATGAACCATTCATTTTAGGTGCAAGACCATTGAAGGTATTATTCAAATAAACAGAGTAACCGTTATTCTCCTTAAATGAATAACCGTATTGCGATAGACATAATCCAATCATGTCTATGCTCAACGCAAACACCAAATAACAATTATTTAGGTTTTAATACCAATCTCGATGGTAGAGGGAGCGTGTGATGCTTGATCATATCAACCTTGGAAACACTTCCAACACATATCGTCAGCTCACCTTTAGCTAGTCTCCGTTTTTTCCGTAGCTTTTATTTCGAGTTACTAACACTTAGCAACCGAACCGGTATCTAATACCCTGGTGCTACTAGGAGTACTAGTAAAGTACACATTAACATAATACATCCAATATACTTCTATCGACCTTGCCAGCCTTCTTATCTACCAAGTATCTAGGGTAATTCTGCTCCAGTGGCTGTTCCCTTTATTACAGAAGCACTTAGTCTCGGGTTTGGGTTCAACCTTGGGTTTCTTCACTAGAGCAGCAACTGATTTGCCGTTTCATGAAGCATCCCTTTTTGCCCTTGCCCTTCTTGAAACTAGTGGTTTCACCAACCATCAACAATTGATGCTCCTTCTTGATTTCTACTTTTGTGGTGTCAAACATCGCGAATATCTCAAGGATCATCATATATGTCCCTGATATATTATAGTTCATCACGAAGCTCTAGCAGCTTGGTGGTAATGACTTCGGAGAACCATCACTATTTCATCTGGAAGATCAACTCCCACTCGATTCAAGCGATTGTTGTACTCAGACAATCTGAGCACAAGCACAACAATTGAGCTTTTCTCCTTAGTTTGCAGGCTAAGAAAATCGTCGGAGGTCTTATACCTCTTGACGTGGGCACGAGCCTGAAATCCCAATTTCAGCCCTCGAAACATCTCATATGTTTCGCGACGTTTCAAAACCGTCTTCGGTGCCTCAACTCTAAACCGTTTAACTGAACTATCACATAGTTATCAAAATGTGTATGTCAGATGTTCGCAACATCCACAGACGACGTTCGAGGTTCAGCACACTGAGCGGTGCATTCAGGACATAAGCCTTCTATGAAGCAATGAGGACAATCCTCAGTTTACGGACCTAGTCCGCATAATTGCTACTATCAACTTTCAACTAAATTTTCTCTAGGAACATAACTAAACAGTAGAACTGAAGTGCGAGCTACGACATAATTTGCGAAGACCTTTTGACTATGTTCAGGATAATTAAGTTCATCTTATGAACTCCCACTCAGATAGACATCCCTCTAGTCATCTAAGTGATTACATGATCCGAGTCAACTAGGCCGTGTCCGATCATCACGTGAGACGGACTAGTCAACATCGGTGAACATCTTCATGTTGATCGTATCTACCATACGACTCATGCTCGACCTTTCGGTCTTCTGTGTTCCGAGGCCATGTCTTTACACATGCTAGGCTCGTCAAGTCAACCTAAGTGTTTTGCGTGTGTAAATCTGTCTTACACCCGTTGTATGTGAACGTTAGAATCTATCACACCCGATCATCACGTGGTGCTTCGAAACAACGAACTGTCGCAATGGTGCACAGTTAGGGGAAACACTTTCTTGAAATTTTAATGAGGGATCATCTTATTTACTACCATCGTTCTAAGTAAACAAGATGCAAAAACATGATAAACATCACATGCAATCGAATAGTGACATGATATGGCCAATATCATATAGCTCCTTTGATCTCCATCTTGGGGCTCCATGATCATCTTGTCACCGGCATGACACCATGATCTCCATCATCATGATCTCCATCATTGTGTCTCCATGAAGTTGTCTCGCCAACTTATTACTTCTACTACTATGGCTACCGGTTAGCAATAAAGTAAAGTAATTACATGGCATTGTTCAATGACACGCAGGTCATACAATAAATAAAGACAACTCCTATGGCTCCTGCCGGTTGTCATACTCATCGACATGCAAGTCGTGATTCCTATTACAAGAACATGATCAATCTCATACATCACATATATCATTCATCACATCCTTTGGCCATATCACATCACATAGCATACCCTGCAAAAACAAGTTAGACGTCCTCTAATTGTTGTTTGCATGTTTTACGTGGCTGCTATGGGTTTCTAGCAAGAACGTTTCTTACCTACGCAAAAACCACAACGTGATATGCCAATTGCTATTTACCCTTCATAAGGACCCTTTTCATCGAATCCGATCCGACTAAAGTAGGAGAGACAGACACCCGCTAGCCACCTTATGCAACTAGTGCATGTCAGTCGGTTGAACCAGTCTCACGTAAGAGTACGTGTAAGGTCGGTCCGGGCCGCTTCATCCCATGATGCCGCCGAATCAGGATAAGACTAGTAACGGCAAGCATATTGAACAAAATCAACGCCCACAACTACTTTGTGTTCTACTCGTGCATAGAAACTACGCATAGACCTAGCTCATGATGCCACTGTTGGGGAACGTAGCAGAAATTCAAAATTTTCTACGCATCACCAAGATCAATCTATGGAGTCATCTAGCAACGAGGGAGGAGTGGATCTACATACCCTTGTAAATCGCGCGCGGAAGCGTTCAAGAGAACGGGGTTGATGGAGTCGTACTCGTCGTGATCCAAATCACCGATGATCCTAGCACCGAACGGACGGCACCTCCACGTTCAACACACGTACGGAGCAGCGACGTCTCCTCCTTCTTGATCCAGCAAGGGGGAAGGAGAGGTTGATGGAGATCCAGCAGCACGATGGCGTGGTGGTGGAAGTAGCGGGATTCCAACAGGGCTTCGCCAAGCGCTGCGGGAGGAGGGAGATGTGTCATGGGAGGGAGAGGGAGGCGCCAGGGCTCAGGTATGGTTGCCCTCCCTTTCCCCCACTATATATAGGGCCAAGGGAGAGGGGGGGCGCAGCCTTGGCCCTTCCTCCAAGGAAGGGTGCGGCCAAGGGAGGAGTCCCTCCTCCCCAAGGCACCTTGGAGGTGCCTTCCCCCTTTAGGACTCTTCCTTTTCCCCTTCTCTTGGCGCATGGGATTCTTGGGGCTGGTGCCCTTGGCCCATATAGGCCAAGGCGCACCCCCTACAGCCCATGTGGCCCCCCGGGGTAGGTGGCCCCACCCGGTGGACCCCCGGCACCCTTCCGGTGGTCCCGGTACAATACCGGTGACCCCGAAACTTGTCCCGATGGCCAAAATAGCACTTCCTATATATAATTCTTTACCTCCGGACCATTCCGGAACTCCTCGTGACGTCCGGGATCTCATCCGGGACTCCGAACAGCTTTCGGGTTACCGCATACTAATATCTCTATAACCCTAGCGTCACCGAACCTTAAGTGTGTAGACCCTACGGGTTCGGGAGACATGCAGACATGACCGAGATGGCTCTCCGGTCAATAACCAATAGCGGGATCTGGATACCCATGTTGGCTCCCACATGTTCCACGATGATCTCATCGGATGAACCACGATGTCAAGGACTTAATCAATCCCGTATACAATTCCCTTTGTCTAGCGGTACGATACTTGCCCGAGATTCGATCGTCGGTATCCCGATACCTTGTTCAATCTCGTTACCGGCAAGTCTCTTTACTCGTTCCGTAACACATCATCCCGTGATAAACTCCTTGATCACATTGTGCACATTATGATGATGTCCTACCGAGTGGGCCCAGAGATACCTCTCCGTTTACACGGAGTGACAAATCCCAGTCTCGATTCGTGCCAACCCAACAGACACTTTCGGAGATACCCGTAGTGTACCTTTATAGCCACCCAGTTACGTTGTGACGTTTGGCACACCCAAAGCACTCCTACGGTATCCGGGAGTTGCACAATCTCATGGTCTAAGGAAATGCTACTTGACATTAGAAAAGCTTTAGCATACGAACTACATGATCTTGTGCTAGGCTTAGGATTGGGTCTTGTCCATCACATCATTCTCCTAATGATGTGATCCCGTTATCGATGACATCCAATGTCCATGGTCAGGAAACCATAACCATCTATTGATCAACGAGCTAGTCAACTAGAGGCTCTTGTCTGCGCGCGTTACTCCTTTAGGTCTTGACAAATAGGGGTGTGACCACTTATTTCCGTATAAATAGCGGCGCCGGGCTTGATTAGTTGTATCTGAGGTCTTCACGACCTATTGAATGCTTTCGTTTATCCGGGCGCCTTTATTGTGCGGCGGCCAAGGCAACCTCACTCTCTTCGGCGCGCATAGATCGCTTGATATTTCCGTGCACTGTAATGATGCCACGTGGACCGGGCATCTTGAGTGTGAGGGAGGCGTAGTGTGGTATTGCATTAAAGCGAGCGAAAGCTTCGCGTCCGAGCAGTGCTTGATAGCCACTTTGAAACAGAGCGATGTGGAAAGTTAAATGCTCGCGACGGAAGTTATCGGGGGTGCCGAATGTAACTTGTACTAGGAGGGAGCCCGTACAACGAGCCCCTGGGCCTGACATTACTCCTTTAAAGGTAGTATTGCTATGGAGAATTTGTGTTGGGTCTAGCCCCATCCTGCGGATTGTATCCTGATATATTAGGTTTAGGCTACTGCCGCCGTCCATCATGACCTTTGTGAAGTGATAGCCGCCAATTACTGGGTCTAATACCAGGGCAGCCCATCCTACGTGTCGGATACTTGCTGAGTAATCGCGATGGTCGAAAGTGATCGGTTGAGATGACCAGTGGCAGGACTTCGTGGTGATAGGCACTTGGGTATACTTTCCTGGGAGTGCCGCATTGTTTTTCCCTTGATTACGTGTAACATGTTTACTGTTTTGACTTCTGGTGGAAATTGCTTTTGTTCCCCCGTGTCTTGCTTGGGGGACTCGTCCTCGTCTTCACTTGGTGTGTCCTTCCCCTTGTGTACGGCGTTGAGCTTGCCGGACTACTTGAAGACCCAACATTCTCTATGGGTATGATTAGCAGGTTTACCAGGGGTACTATGAATCTGACATACTTGGTCCAGAATTTTATTGAGGCTGGACAATTCATCCCTGGTGCCTTTAGGGGGCGGCTTTTGGCCTGGCTGAGAGCTTTTGAATCCGGCATTTACTGTCGTGCCCTTCGTGTTGTCTTCTTTATTCCGGCGTTTGTTATTGCTGTTGCGCCGTGATTTCCCATTTCCATCTCTAACTTCAGATGTACTGGGGTCGCTGGTGCTGCATCTAGCTAGCCAGCTGTCCTCCCCCGCGCAAAAGCGGGTCATGAGGTTTGTTAATGCGGCCATCGTTCTCGGCTTATTTTGGCCGAGGTGTTTGGCGAGCCATTCGTCAAGGACGCTATGCTTGAAAGCTGCTAAGGCTTCGGCGTCCGGACAGTCGACAATCTGGTTTTTTTTAGTAAGAAACATGTTCCAAAGCTTTCGGGCTGACTCTCCGGGCTGTTGAGTTATATGACTCAAATCGTCCGCATCTGGAGGTCGGACATAAGTCCCTTGAAAATTTGCCCGAAAGGCGTCTTCGAGCTCTTCCCAACTTCCAATGGAGCTTTCGGGGAGGCCTTTGAGCCAGTGACGAGCTGGCCCTTTGAGCTTGAGGGGTAGGTACTTGATGGCGTGGAGATCATCTCCTCGAGCCATATGGATATGAAGGATGTAGTCCTCAATCCAGACCCCAGGGTCTGTTGTTCCGTCGTATGCCTCTATGTTTACGGGCTTAAATCCCTCTGGAAATTCATGGTCCAGCACCTCATCGGTGAAACATAGGGGGTGTGCGGCACCCCTGTAGCTGGGTGTACCGCATTGTTCAGATGTTTGTTGTGTTGCATTGTATGCTGGGGCGCGCTTGCGTGGTCCATAGATGGATCTTGTTGCACCGTCCTTTGGGTGCGAGCCCTCGCATTGGTTGCGTGTTGTATGGTGAGCGGCGTTGTATGCTGCTCTATGTTGGTAGAGGGGTCGTGTATCCGACTAGGTGGCTGCTTTGATATTTCATTATGGGGGGTCTGAGGCCTCCTCATCGAATTCGGGTAGCAGCTTCCGCTTTGGGTAGCTCTTGTAGGGGCGATTGTCGTCGTACCTTGCTGCTGTGTTGAGTATTTTACTCCATCTGATTTGGAGTGTGTCTTACGCGGCCTTGAGCCTTTGCTTCTATTTTTTCAGACTCCTCGCGGTGGCAACAAGCCTTTTACGGGCAGTCTGCTGCTCCGGGTACCTGTCCGACGTTATGTCGTCCGGACCATTATCCTTGATAGGATTTGTTTGTTTGGTTTGATTATCCGGATTGCCGTTGTGCGGCAGCGGTTCGCCCTGCTCCAACGCTGGCTCTGTGTGATCGCTATTTCTGTCGAGGCGGGATTTGGGGCGGCGCTTGCGTCGTCGCTTTGACTGCTTTTCAAGGGGACAAGCCTTCGGTGCGTCCTTCCGCTCCTCGTCGTCATCTTTTGGTGCGTCCATCATGTATACGTCATATGACGAGGTGGCGTTCCAGGGCCCAATAGGCGCTGGTTCTTCATCGTCTCCTTCATCGGCGTCCATACCGTCGATGTCTTCGGAGTCGAGGTCGAGCATGTCGGTTAAATCGTCGACAGTGGCTACAAAGTGGGTGGTGGGTGGGCTTTGAATTTCTTCATCGTCCGTACCCCAACCTTGCTGACCGTAGTTCGGCCAGGGCTCTCCTGATAAAGAGAGAGACTTTAGTGTTTTCAGAATATCGCCAAAAGGCGAGTGCTGGAAGATGTTCGCGGCAGTAAACTCCATACCGGCGCCCAATCGGATTCGATCGGCAGGGGCGCGGAGGGTTCGGAGTCCGGAGAGGAGTCCGGCTCCTTGGAGTCACGAGTCTCGCGGAGTACGGGGCTGGTGTTCGGTTCAATCGCCGTTGGGATCGCAGCCCCCGAGGTGGCGTCCAACCGCCCATCCTCGATCGGCGCGGTTGGCTCCGAATTAAGGGTCGAAGCCGATGCGGGTGCGGCCTCCAGGGCACTGTTCGGCGGCAGAGCTAGATCATGCTCGTCGGGACAATGCGGCGCGCTCGGCAGTGGCTCGAATCCGTCGAAGATCAAGTCCCCGCGGATGTCAGCTGTGTAGTTTAAACTTCCAAATCTGACCTGACGGCCAGGGGAGTAGCTTTCGATCTGCTCCAGATGGCCAAGTGAATTGGCCCGAAGTGCGAAGCCGCTGAAGACGAAGATTTGTCCGGGGAGGAAGGTCTCACCCAGGACTGCATCGTTATTGGTGATCGTAGGAGCCATCGAGCCTGACGGCGATGACACAGAGGAACTCTCAATGAAAGCATCAATGTCGGTGTCAAAACTGGCGGATCTCGGGTAGGGGGTCCCGAACTGTGCGTCTAGGCTGGATGGTAACAGGAGGCAAGGGACACGAAGTTTTACCCAGGTTCGGGCCCTCTCGATAGAGGTAAAACCCTACGTCCTGCTTGATTAATATTGATGATATGGGTAGTACAAGAGTAGATCTACCACGAGATCGAAGAGGCTAAACCCTAGAAGCTAGCCTATGGTATGATTGTTGATGTGTACGTTGTCCTACGGACTAAAACCCTCCAATTTATATAGACACCGGATAGGGTTAGGGTTACATAGAGTCGGTTGCAATGGTAGGAGATCTATATATCCGTATCGCCAAGCTTGCCTTCCACGCCAAGGAAAGTCCCCTCCGGACACGGGACGGAGTCTTCAATCTTGTATCTTCACAGTCCAACAGTCCGGCCAAAGGATATAGTCCGGCTGTCCGGACACCCCCTAATCCAGGACTCCCTCACTCCACCACTACTTGCTCGTGTTGGCATGGTGCTAAATCTGAGAACACCGACTCCCATCCGTGCATGTAGCCCTCTCAGCGGAATATGGATGGTGGTCGGATGGGAGTGGTGGGGTTGTTGGGACCAAGGGATCCCTAGGCTAGCAACGGAAACCACAATCCCTACATGGAAGATTATTTGAGGTTTCCCCCTGGCCGAACCTCCCCTTTTGATAGGCACAATGGTGTCCCAGTATTTTGATGAGAAACACATGATGAACTTGACCACCAAAGTCTAATACTTACAAGCAATCGGAGAACAAGAACTATGAAATGCAATCTAGTTACTGCGTATATAGATGAAGTACAAAACAAAATGGGGTTTCTCGACCTATATTGGCATGGTCATTGGGCATAAATGAAGTACACGGAATTGTAGCTACGACGAATTCTTAAATAGATAAAACCTAAGTCTAACCAGTGCCCTGGAGGCGGTATTTATGGAGGGACATGGGGAAATTTTGACCAACCACGGGAGTAGGACCGCAACCACCCCAAGTCAGTTTTCTCATGTATTCCGAGTTTACATTGGCTGGACCAAAATGAGGTGGCGCGACACCTATGAATGATTATAGGTGAAATTATGAATTTTTATACTGTATATTTTGTCAATCCCTTTGTGCGTATTTATGAAGGGGGATACCACATATTGCTAAAAAAATGGAAAACACCTTCCTTCTAGTATATTTGTTGTCATCTCCACGGTTGCTCGTGCTACAGTGCATGTCCCTCTTGTTCATGCAAGTTCCTTTATTCCTTCATAATACAAGCTTATTTGATTTAGGCATTATCATATTCTCATGAGCATTATCAAAAGTTCCTAGAAACGGAGGATCTAAAACATAAGTCTCTTGAGCAGGTGTGATTGGGAGGGGGGAGCAGGGATGTCCACATAACCAACTACTAGGTGAAAACCCTTGCCATTTGGGCGGCAACAAGACTGTTGCATCAGTTTCCTCCCTAGAAGCATGTGTGTGGATCTCGAGGATGGTAGCTGAGGATCCTTGTGATTGGTGTTTGTTGGTGGTGGCTCTGTTGACTTCTAGCTATGACTTCACCATGCGTCTTTTCATTGCATTCACTTACAACAGGAAACAACCACCAGCATTTGGTGCAACACTTGAATTTTGGTGCATTCGATTTATAGGCCTCTGGTTATCTTCCTCTTATCCACATGTACCATGTAGGTTGTAGAGTCTTCTTTTCACCTCTACGGCTATAGTGGCACATTAGGGTTGGTGAGAGCCTGCTGTTATGGCATGTCGTGTCCTTCTGTGGTGATGTGGCCATCCTATATTTGTTGTGTTTTCTAGGTTTGCGATATCATCATACAACGTGTGTCTTTTGAGTGGTTATGTCATGGGAGACAATGGATCTCATGACATTCTCAATTTGTGTGATGAGCTATTGTCGCACCCCCCAGCAACATGTTCGCCTATGGTTTGTTCGGGATTCTAGAGTGAAATACTCTGCATGTTGGTGGTGCAACATCTTTAGATTTCAGGTTAGAGGGCAAGGGCTCTTTTTGAATGGTGGAGACGTATGGGGTTGTGTCCAGGTTCAACCAATTAGAGTGAAAGGAGCTTGTTCCTAATAAGAACGTGCCTCCCTCGAGACCGGTGTTGCTTCGTTGATCTTGGCTGAAATGGTGGATGACAGGCTTGAGTTTCAAGCTGCATTTCTTTTCTTTCTTTCTTTCTTTCTTTTGTTTGCTTGAATTTTGGTCCAGGTATGGCTTCAGAGATGCGTTGTAAGCATTGTGCCTCAATTTTTTCAGGCTTTATTAATTTAAAAGTCGAGCATTCTACCTTCCTTATGAAAAGCAATTACTAGAAATTACCGTTGCCATTCCAAGAAACTGGGATAAGATGATCATTCTACCTTCCTTTTCGCTTCTCCTTATCCTCCTCCCACTTCGTACCCTAGTTCCTAGCCATCCTTTTGGTGGATCACTTGGCGATGGCGGTGGTCTTGACGGAATTAGCAACGATGTTGAGACACTTGGGGTGCGCATTCAACTTCAACCAATATGCATGAAGACTAAGTGCTTCTTCTCCATCCTACAGAACAATGTGCACGTAAAAACGACCTAGTAAGAAAAGGACATGATTAAAAAGTTGCCTATCCAACCAAATGACCCACACATAGAGCAAAAAAAAACTTATGATTGCGCCACTTGGCCACTAGAATTGCAGTTGTTTGTAAAAGACGCAATACTTGTTGGTGGCCTCTTGAATAGTGTACCATCGATGAGTGAGCGACTTTGAACTTTGATTACGGATCACTTCCTTGCGATAGCGATCATAGTGTTGCTCATGGAGCCAAACATGCACACTTGTCCAAATGGTTTTGCCCATTTTCTTCATGTGATGAATCGGATCAGTGCTTGTGGCAAACCACACATGAACCAACAATTCATCCTCCTTCATGTCGAAATTTTCTCCCAGCTTCTTCTTTCGGTCAGTACCTCGCGGCTAGAAGTCGTCCGGTGTCGGGTGGTGGGTGCGACATATGCCAACGGGTGGCTTATCTTTGTGGGAACCAGTAAGACATCGCCGGTGCCTGGAAGCGGGATGAGGCGAAGACATGCACGCCGGCGGATCTTACCCAGCTTCGGGGCTCTCCGAGGAGATAACACCCCTACTGCTGCTCTGCGGGGTCTCCGCATGCTCACTCGATGAATCAAGTAGCTACACAACGCTCCTTGAGCTATTTTTTGGGGGGAGGAGGAAGAAAGGGCACGGCTAGCCTGCTTCTTCTCCTTGTGTGGAGTCTAGAACTAGCAGGGGGTCCAACCCTTTGCATGGGTGCTCCGGGGGGTTTATATAGGCCTACCCCCGGGGGTACAATGGTAATCCGGCTGGGCGCGGGGCCCAGCCGTCTGTGACTGCGCTCGCCGGCTTCTGCGCCGGCTGCTGCGGCCCGCCGACTGGTGGGTCCCGCCGGCTGCCAACTCCCTGGTCGACAGGCAGGCCCCACTGTCCGGGGCCAGGTCGGCGGCTGGTCACTGTGGCTTCATCTTGTTGACGTGAGCTTCATCGTGGTAAGCGCGGCTACAGTACCGCCGCCTGTCGGACGATCGCTGTAGCCTTACCGCGTCTTGTCTCCTTAATGGGGCGTCTTCTTCGAGGGAGGCGGCAGGCCGGCTGCGGGGAGCCGGCCCTGTCTTGGGCCGGCTGGTTGGAAGCGTGGCCGCCTTCGGCCGTCTCTCTGCGCAAAGGGGCCCACCGCCTGTGGGCCGCGCTGGCGGCCCGTCGTGGGTGAGGCCAGGGTCAACATGGCAACAGTGCTGCACCGGACGGGTCATGCCTACCCCGTACGGCGCACTGTGCCAGGCGTGCCCCAGGATTCGAGGGTGGCAGGCTCTTCTGTAGCCACGCCCCGTCGCACCGCCGTTAGGTGGGTGCAAACTTTGTGGGTACGGTCTTGACTGCTTTACGAGGAGCCGGCTTCTTGGAGTCGGCCTTCTCATAGCCGGCTTCTTGGAGTCGGCCTTCTTATGAGGGCTAGAGCCGGACCGCCTTCCGAAAGCCGGCCTTGATCGCAGCCAGCTAGGGGAAGGCGGCCCCGCGTCTTGGATTCTTGAGAGCCAGGCGGGCTCGTAATTTTTTCAGAAGTGCCAGGGGAGGCCGGCTAGGCTACCCATGGCTATTTACTCCGACATCCGGTAGGTCGATGTCCAGCAACTCGGTGTGTGTCTGTTGGGTGTCCGACATCTAGGTGTGCTTCTACTGGGTGTCTGGCTCTCGATGGAAATCCTCCACTTGCCAGTCTTCGTGGTCGCCACTACCATGGGTGATGTTCGTCAGTGTCTCCTCTTCGTCTGTTGGCGCGCCCGGTTGAGACATTTCGACAAATAGAGACCGGGAACCAAAGCGTGAGGGAGTGACACGTCCGACATCAGCAGAATAGACAAGCGCTGACAATTGCGACCGAGGGTTTCTAAAGTTGTAGTCCGTGTTGTGGTCGATGCTAAATGACACGTGATGGCAGGAGGTGTCACTGGACATGGACTGCTGCTGCAGACTGAGCTGCTGGGCGGCGAAGTAGTATGGCAGATGCGGTTGCACCAGCCAGGGTGATAAGGCAATTGCACGACCAACACCAGCCAGACGGCATGCTTTGTCGGAGGAGGTGTTGGCCGACCGGCCACCGCCTCATCGCTCGCCTTCTTCTTTGACTAGCGACGTCAGCCATTGCGTTCCATGTGGTGACCTTCCAGATGGCCACCACCAACGGGTCCTTCGGTTCTGACGTTATTGCAACCGTCTCGATCGGCTCTATCACAATAACAAAATGGGCGGTAGCTGGGCGGTGAGCGGCGATGTCGGTGTCAAAACCGGCGGATCTCGGGTAGGGGGTCCCAAACTGTGCGTCTAAGGCGGATGGTAACAGGAGGTAGCGGACACGATGTTTACCCAGGTTCGGGCCCTCTTGATGGAGGTAATACCCTACGTCATGCTTGATTGTTCTTGATGATATGAGTATTACAAGAGTTGATCTACCACGAGATGATAGAGGCTAAACCCTAGAAGCTAACCTATGGTATGATTGTATGTCGTCTTACGGACTAAACCCTCCGGTTTATATAGACACTGGAGGGGGCTAGGGTTACACAGAGTCGGTTACAAGGGAGGAGATCTACACATCCGTATTGCCTAGCTTTCCTTCCACGCCAAGGAGAGTCCCATCCGGACACGGGACGAAGTCTTCAATCTTGTATCTTCATAGTCCAACAGTCCGGCCAAAGGATATAGTCCGGCTGTCCGGAGACCCCCTAATCCAGGACTCCCTCAGTAGCCCCTGAACCAGGCTTCAATGACGATGAGTCTGGCGCGCAGTATTGTCTTCGGTATTGCAAGGCGGGTTCCTCCTCCGAATACTCCATGAAAGATTTTGAACACAAGGATAGTGTCCGGCTCTGCAAAACAAGTTCCACATACCACCGTAGAGAGAATAATATTTCCACAAATCTAATCTGCTGACATGTTTTGACAGCATGACATCACGCCATGGCCCGGTCATTATGAACCGTTTTTCTCAACCAGTACCGCACATATCGCGAGGCGGTTTTCTTGACACGTCTTGTCAAAGCAGAGATCGTGTTCCCCTTATTACGGGATTCTCATCAATACGGACATGGGTAACCCAACCGCGCCATCAATTACGGCGCTTGGGGAATAAGCGATTTTGCCAGGCAAGTGGGGAGGCGCATCGCCTCTTCCGTCCTTATAAAGGGATTAGGATTCACTCTTTTTACCCACGCCTTCTTCCTACTTGCTTACCCATTCTCGCACACTCGAGCTCCAGCGCCCAAGTTCACGTCTTTCTTCTCAAACCACTCCAAGCATGTCCGGAGCGGGAGGCAAGTGGATGGTCTCCTCCGTTACGGAGGAGAACATCACAAAGTTGCGGGAAGCCGGATATCTGGCCGCGGATATCGCGCACCGGCTGCCAGATGCAGGGCAGATCATCCCTACGCCCGAACCCCATGAGAGGGTAGTTTTTCTTACCCACTTCGTCCGCGGACTGGGATTTCCCCTCCACCCGTTTGTCCGCGGGCTCATGTTCTACTACGGGCTGGATTTTCATGATCTGGCCCCCAATTTCATCCTCAACATCTCGGCGTTTATCGTCGTGTGCGAGGCCTTCCTCCGCATCAAGCCCCATTTCGGCCTGTGGTTGAAGACCTTCAATGTCAAACCAAAGGTGGTGGTCGGCCAGCAAGCAGAGTGCGGAGGCGCCATGGTGGGCAAGATGCCTAATGTCACCTGGCTCGAAGGATCCTGTGTGGAGACCATAAAGGGGCGGTAATCGGGGTGGTTCTACATCACCGAGCCGCGTGGCACCAACTGGGCGGCGGCCCCCAAATTTCGATCCGGAATCCCCACGCGGCTCACTTCCTGGAAAGAGAAGGGCCTGTCCTGGGGTTCTTCGGTAGAGATGACCGGACTCCAGACCTGCATCAGGAACATGATGAGCAAGAAAATCAAGCTCGTCAACGTGGTTTAGGTCATGCTCTTCCGCCGGATTCTCCCGTGTCAATGACGGGCATTCAATTTGTGGGAGTTCGACCCGGCCAAGCACCAGACGCTGCGAGAGCTCTACGACACAACGCACAAGGACGTCTGGAGGGTGCTGTTCAAGGGCGCCGAGGTACCTCCTTCCCTCACCGAGGACCGCGGACTCAGCGCAAAGCGCCATGCCAATCTGGTAAGTTTTGATATCTCACAGGGTATTTATTTGCCCCAGTTAAATCATGTGCGGGATCTAAGCTTCCATGTCATTAACAGGACTGGATAAAGACAACGGAGGAGCTTGATTGCCCAGCCCCCCTGCCTGAAGATCCTGCAGAGGCTCTCCTAACGAAGATGCTGGCTCCGGCACCTTACGACGTGCCGGCAAAGAAGGCCAAGAAGAAGGCCACGGGGACCCGAAAGGGTCTCCGACGCAAGGTTGTATCGGACTCATCGTCCGATGACTCCGACGTGCCCTCCTCCCATGAAAACGAGGAGGAGGAGGAGGAAAGTTCTCCCCCCCCCCAGCCGGGGGAGACAAGAAAAGGAAGGTCGACCCAATCGGGGAGGCCGAAGGGTCCAAGAAGGGAAGGAGGCGGCGACGAGTGGCTACCCAGGGTCAAGCCCCTGGCGAAGTTGTAAGTATCCGGACACCATAGTATTTCATGGTATGTTTTATTGCACTGCTTCTCCTCATGCCGAACATGATTATGCAGTCCGTCCTGAGCTCATCTCGACGTATCTTCGTCAAGCGGTTCATTGGACTCGTCGGATATGAACAACGGTTCTTTTCCGACCGCCTCCACCCCTCGCCCTACGGACAATGTTGAGGTGTTGTCTCGAAAGGCACCGAGCCGAGGTGGTCCTGGGGGTGCCTCAAGGCGACCTCCCAGACCCTGGGCGCAAAGGGAGCAAAACTCCCACGGGCTCTGAGTTCGGCCCCCAGCCGAACACTGCACCGGAACCTTCAATGGTTCCGGACTCCGGCAGGTGATCCCCCGTTAAGGGGGCCAGCCGCCCGTGCCGGTGTCCTCTGTCCATCTAGAGGCACCGGACAACTTGCTGGAAGCGCTTCGCGGCGCTTCCATCGACGAAGAGCACCGCACTATCATGAGTGCGGTCATCGAGAAAGTTTAGTTCGCCAAAAATGGACTGACCAAAGCTTGCGCCAGCCTCTTAACAGGCTTTGAGGTAAGCAATCAAAATATAAGAAAATATTACCGCATAGATAGTAGCCCCTGATGCTCTGTTCGGCGTTCGAGAAGAAAGGCCGAATAGAGGATCAAATGATGACTCAGGAGTCTAATCAGAATATATCTATGTGTATGTGTAGGCTTCACTGCTGGCCGCTGCCGCACGTACCGCGGAGGTCTCTACACTGAAGCAGGACCTGGAGCGATCCGAGAACGAGCTCGGCCTTACCAAGAGGCAGCTCGAGGAGAGCAAAGGTAAGCAATACCTTGTCTACGCTTTAAAAAAAAGTTCGGTTGTAGAATAATAGGATCATCATGAATTTGCCAGGGGCCATGACCGAGGTGGCGACCCTGAAGAAGGCAATGTCCGAGGCCGAAAACAAAGCGGCCAAGGAGCGCCTTGAGCGGGAAAAGCAAGAAGCCTGAGTAGGCGAGGTGCAGCAAGAGCTTGAGGCTCTCGCCAAGAAACACGAGTCCTTGGAGCTTGACTCTAAGACGCGAGAGTCCGAGCTTGAGAAGGCACTTGAAAGCGCCCGGAGCACCAAGGATGAAGCCCACAAGGCCCTCCAGGAGATTGATGCGGTGAAGAAGATAGCAGCGGGTAAGACATTCATTATGCAAAGCAAGCATGTGAAGGAAACTTTTCTTTTTCTTACCCGAGTTCAGAGCTCTCCAGGAGCGTTCGCAGATCTTCCCCGCAGTGTACTGGATGTCGCGGAGTTCTACCGAGCTGAGGAGGGGAGCTCGACGGAAAAGTTGTTCTGGTCTCAGTATACTGGGACCGAACACCCAATGCCCTTGAGTAACCAGCTGAAGCAACTGGTCGAGCTTCGCAAGGCGGCCGAACAGGGCATGAGGGGCCTTATAGTCCGGATGTGACCTGGCGAGCCCCTGTCCGGCAGCTACTTCGGTTTGGTGAGGCGGCTTGTGGATGCCTGCCCACGGCTTGAAGTCATAAAGTGGTCCGTCTACATCGAGGGTGCGCACAGGGCCTTTTCCTGGGCGAAGGTGCACTGGGCGAAGCTGGACGCCGTGAAGCTAGTGAAGGAGGGGCCGCCGGGGGGCAAGGAGCATCGCTGCCCCGAGATGTATTATGAGAGTGTCCTGAAGGGTTCCCGCCTTGTGGCGGATGAATGTGCCAGGGATGTAATTTTTGAATGAACATGCTCGTGTGATCATGTAATATGAAACAAGTTCATTCATGCCATGCGACGCTTTTTTAATTTAAAATATTACCTTGTGTGCGGCTGTTTATAAAATCTGAGAGTTGGCCAGTCGTCGGCTTCTGCCACCATGTAACTAGTACTGGGGTGTTCGGGATAAACCTGAGCACTCTTTACCCCAATTTTGGGTCCTTCAAGGGAGGTGTTCAGCGCAACAAACCAGGCAATCGGACTATAAGGCTTTATCACTCTCACTTAGCCATAGAAGTCTACAATTTTAAATTTTGGCAAAGCCCCTAGTATTCGGAAGGCCGAATTTGGGGCGCTATACACGCCTAAGCCGGACAAGGCTGACTCCTTGCCCGAAGCGGAAAAAGTCTTTAAGGACTTGAGACCTCTTGAACAGTGACCAGTCTCTCGCCTTATCATGACAGTCAGTTTTCGGCTTTCTCTACTGAGGTGCTCGTCCGGAAGAACCGAGACACAATCGTAGTAGTTCTCCCACCGCTACCTTAGCCGATATAGCGGAACGTAAGGTACCAAAGCATGGGAGCCGGGCAAACCCAACTATTGACCCAAGATATGATTCGGAGCTGATGCATATAGTGCTATAAGTTCGGGGTGCCGCACTATCGAAAGTGTTCGGTCTTCTCGCGCCGTATTATGGGGTAAACAAAAGCCCCTGGCGTACTGACCGTACCCGAATGTACGGGTGCGGATTGTCGTAAATGGACATATAAGGAAAAATGATAAATAATGCGATAATAGACTAATGCTATGCATTGTTATTTAAATAATACGTCGAAGCATACTGGTACAAGTAGTGCAATAAGCAGAAAGTAGGACTATTCGAAATGTCCTATCCAAGGGCAAGCTGCGTATGTATAGTAGAAACCGGGTATATCAATTATTATTAGAGACCACCTGGGGGTTCCCGGATACATCTTAGATTCTTGCCGCCTTGGTTGTTCCTTCCCGTAGTGTGTCCGGCAATCATACTACCGGAAAGGGCTTCCAGAGAGTTAGGCCCTGAAAGAGAAAAGAAATGATAAAGGTATACAACCCCTAGGGCGGTTAAGCCGCATTGCGGGACGTGCCCTGATCGTGCCCCCGCCTATGTCCATGGTATTTTCAGTGCATAGTTATGTACGCGTGGTACGGATTTCATCGCTTGACTGGGACTGGGACGGGGGCCGAATTGCTAGGCGAGCTCTTAACGTGCCAGGCGATCCTGTTGCAGTTTACTCCGGACACGCTTGAAGGTGTTCGGGGGCTGTATCGCCGAATTAGTGGTTTGCCTTAAAAGGCTGCTTTGTGCTTCTGCTGCGAGGGCCGCAGTGTGCTCTTCCATGCGGAGCGAGCGTTCTGTGTTTCCATTCACTGTTATGACCCCCCGAGGTCCTGGCATCTTAAGCTTGAGGTATGCGTAATGCGGTACTGCATTGAATTTTGCAAATGCAGTTCGTCCGAGCAGTGCGTGATAGCCACTGCGAAACGGGACGATGTCGAAGATTAACTCCTCGCTTCGGAAGTTGTCCGGTGATCCGAAGACCACTTCCAGTGTGATTGAGCCCGTGCAATGGGCCTCTACACCTAGGATGACGCCCTTAAAGGTGGTTTTGGTGGGTTTGATCCTCAAGGGATCGATACCCATTTTTCGCACCGTATCCTGATAGAGCAGGTTCAGGCTGCTGCCGCCGTCCATAAGGACTCGAGTGAGGTGAAATCCGTTGATGATGGGGTCTAGGACCAGTGCGGCGGATCTGCCATGACGGATACTAGTGGGGTGGTCCCTGCGATCAAAGGTGATCGGGCAAGCAGACCATGGGTTGAACTTTGGGGCGACGGGCTCCATCGCATAGACGTCCCTTAGTGCACGCTTCCGCTCCCTCTTGGGAATGTGGGTTGCGTATATCATGTTCACCGTCTTCACTTGTGCGGGGAACCCCTTCTGTCCTCCCGTGTTCGGCGGCCGGGGCTCCTCCTCGTCATCACTATGCAGCCCCTTGTCCTTGTTTTCGGCATTTAACTTACCGGCCTGCTTGAACACCCAACATTCTCTGTTGGTGTGATTGGCTGGCTTGTCGGGGTGCCGTGGATTTGACACGAGCGATCCAGTATGCGATCCAAACTGGACAGAGCCGGAGTACTTCTTTTAAATGGCTTTTTCCGCTGACCGGATCTAGAGCATCTGAAACTGGCATTGACTGTCGTATCCTCGGTGTTATCGCCGTTATTGCGACGCTTTGGTCTGTTACGATGTTGTCTGCCGTTGGCATCTTTGGTATCCGAAGTGCCCGGATTCCTTGATGTGTTATTGCTACGAGCCAGCCATCTATCCTCGCCCGCGCAAAAGCGGGTCATGAGTGTCGTGAGGGCTGCCATAGACTTCGGCTTCTCCTGGCCAAGGTGCCGGGCAAGCCACTAGTCATGGATGTTGTGCTTGAATGCCTCTAGGGCCTCTGCGTCCAGACAATCGACAATTTGTTTTTTCTTAGTCAGGAACCGTGTCCAGAATTGTCTGGCCGATTCCCTTGGCTGCTGAGTTATATGGCTCAAGTCATCAGCATCTGGTGGTCGCACATAAGTGCCCTGAAAGTTGTCAAGGAATGCGTCTTCCAGATCCTCCCAACTGCCGACGGAGTCTGCTGGCAAGCTATTCAGCCAATACCGAGCTGGTCCTTTAAATTTTAGTGGGAGGTACTTGATGGCATGTAGATCATCACTGCGAGCCATGTGGATGTGAAGGAGGAAATCCTCAACCCATACAGCGGGATCTGTTGTACCATCATACGATTCGATATTTACGGGTTTAAATCCCTCCGGGAATTCGTGATCCATAACTTTATCAGTGAAGCATAGGGGGTGTGCGACACCTCTGTGTCGGGCTATATCACGACGCAGTTCATATGTGTATCCGGCGTGACGATCATCGTCCCGCGTTGGCGCACGCGCTCGTGACCCGTATATTGACCTTCCGAGTTTTTCCTTACTGTCCAATACGTCTCGCAGGTCCTGTGTGTTTCCCCGAGCCTTGGTATTTTTGATTGAGTGGCGGCAGGGTGCAGGCTGAACTTCAGGCTAAAACGCCTCTCTGACTCGGCCACGCGGTGCCCGGTCAGCCGCATCGTACACTGGTGATGGAGGTTTCAATGCTTCCTTCTCGAGGTGAGGTAGCAACCTGCGTTTTGGGTAACTCTTGGAGGGGCGCTCGAGTTCGTATTCCTCGGCGGCAAGGACTTCGGTCCATCTGTCTGCTAGCAAGTCTTGATCAGCTTGAAGCTGTTGTTGCTTTTTCTTCAGGCTATTTGCTGTGGCCATAAGCCGGCGCTTGGAGCGTTCTTGCTCGACGGGATCCTCAGGCACGATAAATTCTTCGTCGCCGAGGCTCACCTCGTCTTCGGAGAGATGCATGTAATTGTCCTCCTCCGGTTCTCCATCTGCTGCCTGCTCTGGAGGGCTAGCTTGTTCATCCTCCAGCTCTACATCGTGCTGGAGGGGATTGTGGTTGTCTTCGGCACTATCCGGAGTATTATTGTCTCCTGTGCCGGTATCACTACTTTTGCTGTGGCGGGACTTAGAGCGGCACCGCTGACGTCGGCGCTTGGGTTGCTTCTTGGAGGGGTCATCCTCCGTTGTCTCGTCGCCATTGCCTTCTTTGGGGGTATCCACCATGTATATATCATATGATGAGGTAGCGGTCCAGCGCCCTGTGGGCGGTGGTTCCTGCTCGTCTCCTGCATCGTCGTCCATACCGTCGATGTCTTCGGAGTCGAAGTTGAGCATGTCGGTTAAATCGTCGACAGTGGCTACTAAGTGGGTGGTGGGTGGGCAGCGAATTTCTTCGTCGTCCGCATCCCATTCTAGCCGGACATAGTTCGGCCAAGGTTCTCCTGATAGGGAGAGAGACCTTAATGAATTTAGCACGTCGCCGAGTGCTGAAAGATATCCGCGGAGGTGAACTCCATGATCGGCGCCCAGTCGGATTCGACGGGCATGGATGTAAGCGGCTCGGAGTACGTGGCCGGAGGTGAATCCAGTGGTTTGGCGACACGGCTCTCGTAAGGGGTGAAGTCAGTATCTGGCTCTATCGCCACTGAGAGTGCGGCCTCCATGGCGGGGTCTATCCCTCCGTCCTTGGATGGCGCAATTTGCTCCGGATTGAAGGCCGGAGTAGTTGCAGATGCGATCTCCCGAACACTGTCCGACGGTAGAGTTACATCGTGCTCGTCGTGACTGTGCGGCGCACCTGACACGGGCTCGAATCCATCGAAGATTAAGTCTCTGCGGATGTCGGCAGTGTAGTTTAAGTTTCCGAATCTGACCTGATGGCCAGGGGCATAGCTCTCGATCTGCTCCAAATGGCCAAGCGAGTTGGCCCACAGTGTGAAGCCGCCAAATACAAAGATCTATCCGGGGAGGAAAACCTCACCCTGGACCACATCGCTACCGATGATCGGAAGAGCCATCAAGCCTTATGGTGATGACACAGTGGAACTCTCAATGAAAGCACTAATGTCGATGTCAAAACCGGCGGATCTCGGATAGGGGGTCCCGAACTGTGTGTCTAAGGAGGATGGTAACAGGAGGCAGGGGACACGATGTTTACCTAGGTTCGGGCCCTCTTGATGGAGGTAATACCCTATGTCCTTCTTAATTGTTCTTGATGATATGAGTATTATAAGAGTTGATCTACCACGAGATCGTAGAGGCTAAACCCTAGAAGCTAGCCTATGGTATGATTGTATGTCGTCTTACGGACTAAACTCTCCGGTTTATATAGACACTGGAGGGGGCTAGGGTTACACAGAGTCGGTTACAAGGGAGGAGATCTACACATCCGTATTGCATGGCTTGCCTTCCACATCAAGGAGAGTCCCATCCGGACACGGGACGAAGTCTTCAATCTTGTATCTTCATCGTCCAACAGTCCGGCGAAAGGATATAGTCCGGCTGCCCGGAGACCCCCTAATTCAGGACTCCCTCAGGCGGCGATTGGAGTGGAGGCAGTAGCGCGGGTTTTCGCACGGAGATAATGGTGGGGTTGTCCAAATGTGTAGAGTCTGCCTTCATTTTGGCTGGGTCCGGGGTGTCTGACGCCTATGTAGCGAATGTTAGGACCCCCCGCAAACCTCTCCAATATTTGTTCCAATTTGTGGGAACTTGGACGTTCGGACGCGTCCGGATGAATTGGGTACCATTGAAGGGAGTTAAAAGCACCAGGAGTCCTACAACTTGCATCGAATGTGATGGTTTAGTCCTACAACTTGCATTTTGACCCTACCCAGTCCTAGAACTTGCATCAAATGTGTAAATTTGGTCCTGACCAATGAGAGAGCGCCATATGGACGCGTGGGTGCCGACCCGGTCAGCGTCCGGCATTTTGCAAAGAGGCCCCTGCCTTTAGTTTGAATCTACCCGCACTACACACGAAAACACCTGAATTTACTTGTGAAGAACACATGATCTGAAGATACTCAATAATTCACTTGTACCGTTAGGGATCCTTTGATGCCAGTTGCCCATCCTTGGCTGTTCAGGGCTTGAGCAACAGTTCGATGTTTAACAACTCTTATGGAGATCAACTTGATCAAGTTAGGAGCCAACTCAGTGATTGTTCTGCCTTGCAACCACCGGTCAGACCAAAATTTTCTTGCCTCCCGTTGCCTACGATGGATTCTGCTGCTACCCCAAAAAGCACTTGAGCATTGCATGAAACTCAGCCCAGGGTCTTGAGGCATCTGTTTTTTACAGCCATAGCATCTGATGTGCAGAGCCCATCAAAGATTCAAGATTTGGGTTTGCTTGCCACTGTTGTCTTTTTCTTGACCTTTCAGGAAACCTCAATGCCTCTTGTCAACGGCTTTATTTTCTCACAATTGGATTTTACCTTTACCTATGAATTATGACACAAGACAACAATAGTTTTTAGGCAGTCTGAAGAAGAGATTTCATCATGGACATATAATTACTACAAGGATATGACAAAGAGGAAACCTTATCCATCCTGGAGAATTGGACATTTGCTCCTTCAAGCCTGCACAATAGAAAAAAAACTTGGAACATCATGTGTCATATCAAAATATTAAGCAGAATCAGATCTAATGTAAATCAATCAACAACATAGTTGTGAAATAAGATGCCTTTTTCTCGTTAAACTTTGCAATCAAGGAACCTTTCAATTCTTTTGGAAAACTTAGCGGCATTGCAATATAAAAAATAAATGTAAATGCAGCAAGCAAGTAAATAAACCAACATAAGACGGTACGAAACCAATTATAATAAGAGCACTGTGCATTTTAGCAAATACACATGACTCAACAGATGGATAGAGTACGGTCAAAAAGGAAAGTTGTACATGCCCAAAATCTGCTAGTAAATTAGCACATCCTTCCGTTCCAAACATCTAGAAAATGGAGTAATCAAATATTAGTGTATAATATGTAAATAATCTTCTCTGACTACTGCAAGATCAATACAACTGTACTTGTGGCTCTGCTTTGTTAGAGACTGAACCTGGGACTGACCAAACAAAAATGTACAATTTTACCTCGATGAAAGAAAATCTACATTGAATTGATTTTCCCCCTTTTCACAGAGACATTGAGGTGATATCTTTTCAATTAAACTATCTATGCAGAAGAATCACTATTAGCCGTTGTCTCCTGCTGTGAAATAAATAAAAGGAACCAAAGATACAAAATTATTAGCTGCAACATATTAACAGAAGTGGAACTAATATAAGGAAGATGCTGATAGCACCATATATAACTCTGAATTCTTTGTTGTTCTTACACCCACTATGATGTTCATGTGATACGGTTCATCTATTTCTATCTTTATGGTTTCTCTTCCTTCAAGGTTGTTGGCTGTCTGAAGAGGTCCTTGCCTTCTACTGTATCAACCATTCAGATATGTTCAGGTTTGTAGTGAGGTGTATTTACCCATGTAACACACTTGGATTAATTCGTCTTACTTTATCAACAGTACGCTTGCTTTTGCAGATTGCATAACATGCTTGAGTAACTTGAGTTGCTCGTGTTCAAGTAAATTGCACAGATATTCCACTTGTCCTGAACCTGATTCGGAAGATTTCAACGCACAGTTCTAGGTAGGATTCATGAGAGCTCAAAACTATCACAAGGGTCAGATATTTTGGTCTCTGTTTTAGCCTTGTAATAGTTTTCTGCTCTCATGAATCCTACATTCCTACCTAGAACTGTGGATTGAATTTTTGTTTTAGCATACAAACATCTATTGCTGCTTTGACTAGATTCACTCTATGTGCTATATTTCTCAGATTATTTTCCTTTCAAACTCATTATAGGTCTAAAAGGGTGCTTGAACTTGGAGCTGGTTACGGATTGGCGGGACTTGTTATTGCAGCCAGAGCAAATGTTGGCGAGGTTGTTATTTCTGATGGAAACCCACAAGTAGTTGGATGTATCCTTCTTGATGAGTAATATAAAAGCTGTTGCATAATTTAAAGTTTGTTAGTATTAATGTAATATGAGCTACATACTATGTGATCCAGCCGCAAATCCAATCGGCTTGTTCTAGATGTTACCTTTTATGGCTTTGTAATCCATTAACCCTCAGATATCCAGCAGAACATATCCATCAATACAGAAACTTTTGGTCAAACGAAAGTTAAACCTATGACACTGCACTGGGATCAAGAGCAAGCTTCAGACATGTTGAACCATCATGTGTAGTGCGGGTAGATTCAAACCAAAGGCAGGGGCCTCTTTGCAAAATGCTGGGCGCTGACCGGGTCGGCACCCACGCGTCCATATGCCACCGTCTCATTGGTCAGGACCAAATTTGCACATTTGATGCAAGTTCTGGGACTGAGCAAGATCAAAATGCAAGTTGTAGGACCAAATCATCACATTCGGTGCAAGTTGTAAGACTCCTGATGCTTTTAACTCCATTGAAGGCCAAAAGTATTCGGACAACATGGCACAGACCGGCGATTTGATGTATCGTGTTGTTGTGTTGGAGTTGCCGTTACATTGTATACTCAGAATACCGTGGGGTAGAGCTGTACCCCATGCAGCGTGCACCGTACAGGTCCGTGTATTCTGGACGACAAGGATTGAATATACACTTTGAACTTAATCAAAAAGAATTGTCCTTGTCTGCTTTGTATTGTAAAGGTTTTGTTGCTTTTGATATGGTGTTAGGCAGGTCGTGGGAAGCGTGATCTCATTGTATATTTGCACAAGTCCGATGAAGAGATTCATAGACATGTCAGCATATCTACTTGCTGACCGTATGTATCGCGACGCATAGTTGCTGGATGATCTTCTTTACCGCGAGTTGTTGGATGAATGACAACAAGTTAAATCGTGCAAATATCAAAGAGCGGTGATTGATATAGAGTGATTTGTAGCGCTTCTAATATTTTCCTATAGAAATCTCCGGTTGAGTTTGTATGTTATTCATGCTCCGGCTGATAGAGAGCAGACATTCACAGTGCAGCGAAACAGAAATGCTCCAAAATAGCGTGACCCGAATATCCAATTCCGAATGCAGGCTCATCAGATCTTGGTGAACAGTAAATTCAAAAGAAATACGAGAAAACTTTGAACAAATCTGAGTTTCTTTTGTCAACTAAGATACTCAGACGCGTGATGTACTGGCAAAAAATTATGGTGTTCGGATATATGAGGTTAAAACATTGGGTGCATGTATGTTAATGAACTTACAACGAGGATAATTTAACTATAATTTGTGCACTGACAATGAAAGAAAGATCTCTATCAAATTAAACCTACTGTTCATATTTGTCGTCAGGCGATGGTTTCAGCATACACGGGGCCATGTGCTTTCGTAAACTTCTGATAGAAAAATTAGTATGTTTGGACATATGTGCTGCATCTTTTCTTTATCCGAGAAGTATCGGTCGAGCAGCCTGTAGACTGATAGAGCGATATACTCTTAATTTACTAGTGTCAAATCAAGAAGATAGTTCCTCGAGATTAAGTTCATATCAAGGAAACAATCATGTTGTTTTTTTAAGGGTTCACAAATTACGTACCTTAGCTTTATAGAAAAGGAGAAATGAGACATACAACAACGTCTACCACTCGCTGCGAACAACAAAGACGATCAACTCCACACCCGATTCGTACAAAGGCAACCAAACACAACAACACAACTACGACACAAAAAACCTACCCAACACCAAGCCCCTCGCAGCGTCTCGGCCGACACTGAAGACCTCCGAAGAACAACAACTCCAACTTTCTTGGATTAGCCGACGACGACCGTACATGGCGCCGGAGGAGAAAGATCCGGGCAGCGGTGAACACTGGAGGAGCGCATCATGGGACCTCGAGTCTCCCAGCACAATGCTCCCAACAGAGTAACAACTTCAAAGGCGTTGCAATCATGCCGATCCTACGAATCAAGGCTTTCACCCCGAAGACAGCTGCCGATACGAGGTCGCGAGGAAGATGGTGTTGCACTCGGCGAAGCCTCCAGGAAGGTGAATGACATCCGCAGGTGCCATCAACGCCAGTCCGGCCATAACCGAACAGGATTTTCATCTGTAGCGCTGCACATCTCCACGTCTCCAAGATCCCGGCCAGTCCCGATCAGATGCCTCGCACCGCCGTCACCGCAGCAACTTGCCATCGAAGCCCCCCTCACTGCCAAGGGAACACGCCTAAAGACATCACCTTCAACATCGACTAGGAGCTGCAGCAACCACCGAGCGGTGCAAAGCCAGTTCCGCCACGATGGCCTTCACCCGCGCCAGGGGACTGCCACCAGAATGGATCCGACCCGCACCTCCAACCACATTCCGGCACCCACACCGCCGAGGCAACGCCGCACGCCTCACACGGCAGCAACCGAACGCCCGCTGCCTGCCAAGACCCTTCCTGGCAAGGCCTCGCAGCGCCGCCGCCGCCATGGCTGCACTCGCACCGCCGTCACCGCCAGTGCCGGTGTACCACCTACACCCTCCATCCTGCTACGCCCCATGCAAGGTTCCAGAGACAACCGCCGCACTCCCTGCCGTGAGGACCCCAAGGACGCCAGCCAGCGCCGACGCGCACCAGATCCGGGCCGAGATCCCCGGATCCGCGCTCCGGGCGCCGCTAGTCTGCGCCATCGACCCGCCGCTAGCCAACCACCGCCGGGAGCGAGTCGCCACGACACCACCAGTCCCTGCTCCGCCAGCTCCCGGAGGACCGATCACAGCCCGCCGGCCCGCGCTGCATCCCCCGAGCAGCACCCAGCACCAACCTCCGAGCGCCGCCGGCCGTGGCCGCCAGATCCGGTCGGACCACGCCAGGCCGCACCATCCCAGAGCAGCGCCCCGCTCCAACCAGCACCGTCGGGCCACGCCGACACTGGCCAGACGCATGCTGCCGCCGATTCGCCTGACACCAAGAGGAAGGGTGTCCCGCGCCGCCAGTGTGCCTCGAGGGAAGGGTGGGACCCCGCCGCCGCCGACGCGCGCACGGGCTTTGCCCGGCGGCGTCCGCTGGGGGGGGGGGGGGGGGGGGGGGGGGGGGGGGGGGGGGCGGCGGGGATTAGGGCTCCGTTCGGGCCGCTTGTGGGAGCGGCACGAGGGACGGGGAGTTGGAAGAGGAAAAGTATCGCCCCAATCATGTTATCAAGATGAGGTATTCTGTGGTAGGTGCATGCATGAGGCATCAGCAGGCATGGCGTCCCTTTTAATCATATCCTTATTAACAAGGCAATCATGTGGTTGACCAGAGCTTATTGGAGAAGGTAGATATTTGCTTGCTCCGCTGAGCTGTGCTTCACTATTTCAGTAAGCTAACCAACAACGCAACCGCCACTAGCTGGGGATAATAACACTTTTAAGCTCCTTGAATAGAGCGCCCGTTGGAGCTTGCTATCATCATATCAAGGAGCTTGCTATCCTCATACAGAGGACTATAACGTTTCATGCGGAAAAGAAATTAGAGTGCTCGTTGGGTGAAATTATTGGCCCGAGGTATCATTGTGTTGTGCCTATCCTCGTGGCTAACGGACACGATTGGAGTCAAAGGTAGTTGATCTCGTGGAACTTCCGTTGTCTCACTATGATAATTAACGTGTTGTTGTTAATGCATTATACGGGTAACAGCTCCATGTGTTCGTAATTTTTCCAGCCAGTTTCTGTTTCAAGATGGACCGTATTCATCACTAGCCAATGTCGCACTCTCTGATTTATTACTTGGCTAGGTGAGTACCCGTGCTTTGCAACATGAGACATATCTTTGTATTTTTATAATATAGTTATATGCTCGTAAATTGCTACTGGCTTATGATCAAATAGGCACCAGAATATCATGAGGTATATTAAATTGATAGGGCTTAACACCAAGCTCACAAAGGAGATAGTACTCCCTCCGATCCTTTTTACTCTGTATATTAAGTTTGTCCGAAGTCAATCTCATCCAACTTTGACCAAGTTTATATAAAAAATTATAGACATTCACATAACAACACCAATATCATTAGATTCATCTTGGAATATATTTTTATATTATATTTATTAGATATTATAGATGCTAATAATTTCTAATATAAATTTGGTCAAACTTAGCAAAGTTTGACTTTCGGTAAATCCAATGTGCAGAGTAAAAATGACCGGAGGGAGTACCTTCATTCTTGATTGATACGTGTTCACAATTTACAGCCTTTCATAGATCTTGTTTGCAAGCTACTTTAGGCCCATAATTATGGTCAATCGCCTATATCCACAACCATCTGCATATGTGCATCACAAAATCTGATCAAAAACTGTAAACTTCAATGGTGTGGACGGGAGCACCTGCAATGGGAGTGCCTTACAAAGGAGATGGGATTGATAAGGATAGGAGCCTTATTGTGGTGGAGGAAATGGATGATGGAGGGCGAACACCAGACATAGCGCGACAACCAAGGCGATGCAGTCGTTAAAATGAGCTCGTCCGTGCTCCACGGGGCATCCAAGGAGAACGGCAGCGACCAGGATTAAAGCCAAGCCCCGCGTCAGAGATAAGACAGGCAAGAAACGAAGAAGATCAAATCAATACAAAGGATATAAAGATTTTAATGTGAAAAACTCCTTCAATGAGAAAGGGAAAAAATCATGGGCACCAGTCAACAAAACTTCATTATATTAAGAGATATTACAAACGTTGGGGTTTACAATGATTATCTCAGCCCGTACGACGGCTTACAAAGAATATATATAACAATGGTGCCTAAGCCTTCCGGCGACGGACCTTCACTCCGCTCCATCGAAAGTTAGCATTTATGTGTACTTGAATCACAACTTAACAACCCGCACGAAAGCAGTGGCACATTTTTTTTATAAAGGATGAATATTATTGACTCGGAAGGAAGCATCAAGAAGATACATAACACAATGAGTACATACCCGGTCTCTACATAAGTAGGATGCACACGGCCAATACTAACTCACACACATATAAAATAACATACCAACAACTAGCAAAGTCATATAAACCAAAGCTATGTGTAGGCGAGAAAAAGAAAAAAAACTAAGCTATAAGATCTGCGATTGGCAAACTACAATGATAATCATACCCGCATCAACCATCTCATAACACCACATGAACAACGATGAAAGCGGTGACACATGGTGGCAAGGAGCACGACAATGTGGATGTTGCTCCGCTCAGCCGAGGCGAGGGTGTGCTCCCTTGAACTGGGAGCGCAGCGATTCCATTGAGGACGCCCAGCGAGCCGGATGGGATTGCGGGAGGTTCCGAAGAATGGCCGACCTGGAAGCGGCGCTAGCGGGTGACGAGGGGGCAAAACGATGGCGGCAACGGCGGACATCAGGGCTACGCAGGAGCTTGTCACTTGGGCGGGCCGTCGCTGGCATGTACTCCCTCCGTTCGGAATTACTTGTCTCGGATATGAATGTATCTAAAACTAAAATACGTCTAGATACATCCATTTCTGCGACAAGTAATTCCGAACGGAGGGAGTAAAAATAAGCTAACTGGTACATGTTATCAAAAAAAACTAAATCGGTACGTGAGGACGTGGGAATATTGAGGTGCACGAGAAAACGAGTGTGAGCAGCCTGAACGAAATCGGGCGAAGGTTTCTTTAATAATATTATTAGAAAGAAGAAATGTACGTGTAGGTGCGACTTCGCTCGTAGTTTCTTTGATAATCAATCGAGAATGTGAAAGAATGATGCAAATCCTGGGTTTCGGATATATTTTCCTGATTGCAAGGCATTTGATCTCACTAAAAACTCAGATGGCAGCGAGAATCACTGGATGTCTTTTTTTTAGAAAAACAGGGAGCACTCCCCGTTTGCATTAAATGAAACCACAGGCTTACACAGTTCAAGTTAGATCCTCAAAAAAGAAAAAGTTCGATTTTTTCCGCTCTCCCCTGGAAGAGGGAGAAACCAAATAACAAGAACTAATAATGTCCAAAGCAACAAACGCAAAAACATCATTTTTTTTCTGCTGCATGTTCCACACAGGGAAGCAGTTCCTAATGTTGGAAACAAATATTTTGGCAATGCAACTCGATGTATTGATCGGTGCATAGCGCACATATATATGGAGTACAAGGTGGGCCACAACCTTAACTATACAATGACTAGGAGGTGGACCGGACTATACAATATACATGCACAAACCATATATTCAACACCCCCCCCCCCCCCCCCCAGTCGAAGCGTCGCCGGAGACGCAAAGACTGGACCTGAACTCCTCGAAAACAGAAGTAGGCAGTCCTTTTGTCATAACATCGGCAAACTATTGCGCCGTCGGGACGTGGAGGACCCGGATGCGCCCAAGGGTCACCTGCTCACGAACAAAGTGTATGTCGAGCTCAATGTGCTTCGTTCGTCGATGATGAACCGGGTTGGCAGAGAGGTACACGGCGGAGACGTTGTCGCAGTAGATGAGTGTGGCCTTGTGAACATCACAAAGCAACTCCTGGAGCAGCTGACGAAGCCAAGAGCATTCGGCAACGGCGTTAGCCACTGCCCGATACTCTGCCTCGGCACTCGAGCGAGAGACTGTGGGCTGTCGCTTGGAAGACCAAGAGATCAGAGACGGCCCAAGGTAGACACAGTACCCCGAAGTGGAGCGCCATGTGTCCGGGCAGCCAGCCCAGTCCGCATCAGAGTAGGCGACGAGGTCGGTAGAGGCGGAGGCCGTCGGTGTAAGTCCCATGGACGTAGTGCCGCGTATGTAACGGAGGATACGCTTCACCAAGGTCCAGTGAGAGTCACGCGGAGCATGCATGTGAAGACAGACCTGTTGAACGGCATACTGCAAGTCGGGGCGCGTCAGAGTGAGGTACTGCAAGGCACCCACAATGGAGCGATAGAAAGCCGCGTCGGATGCGAGAGAGCCCTCCAAAGCTGAAACCTTGGCCTTGGTGTCAACAGGCGTGGGAGCAGGCTTGCAGTTAAGCATGCCGGCACGATCGAGAAGCTCATGGGCGTAATGCTGCTGGTGCAGAAAGAACCCATCTGGCCGTCGAACCACCTCAATGCCGAGGAAGTAGTGGAGGGGCCCCAAGTCCTTCAGGGCAAACTCATCGCGAAGACGAGCAGTAAGCTGCTGGAGAAGCGTGACAGTGGAAGCCGTCAGGATGATGTCGTCGACGTAGAGCAACAAGTAGGCCGTGTCAACCCCGTGATGGTACACGAAGAGGGACGCGTCGGAGCAGGTCGATGTAAAGCCGAGCGTCTGCAGGAAGGCGGCGATGCGCTGGTACCAGGCCCGAGGCGCCTGCTTCAACCCGTAAAGAGAACGGGAGAGCAAGCACACATGGTCCGGATGTGTGGCATCGACGAAGCCGGTGGGCTGCTCACAGAACACCTGCTCGGCGAGGTGTCCGTGCAAGAAGGCGTTGGAGACGTCCAACTGATGCACGGGCCAAGCTCGGGAGACGGCCAGCTGAAGCACGGTGCAGATCGTGCCCGGTTTAACAACCGGAGCAGAAGTGTTGGTGAAGTCCACGCCCGCACGTTGCCGAAAGCCTCGAACCACCCAGCGAGCTTTGTAGGGCTCGAGAGTCCCGTCGGGACGAGTCTTATGCCGAAAGACCCACTTGCCCGTGATGATGTTGGCACGAGGTGGCCGAGGGACAAGCTGCCAGGTGCGGTTCCGTTGGAGCGCATCAAACTCTTCCTGCATCGCAGCGAGCCAATGAGGGTCCCGAAGGGCGGCTCGAGCTGATGATGGGAGAGGGGACGGCTCGGAGACGGAAGCAGCGAGAAGATACTCATCGCTGGTGTACCGCGTACTCGGGCGGAAGGTACCGGCCGGAGAGCGAGTCATCGGGCGGGGCAGCGAGTCCGGGGCGACGGGCGAGGACAAAGAAGAGCCCGCCGCCACTGATGTCGCGGGTGAGACCGCGGGTGAGGCCGCGGGCGAGGCCGCCGGCGAGGGCGCGGGGAAGGCCGCCGCGGGCGAGGCCGCCGGCGAGGGCATGGGGGGCGCCGAGGAGGCCCGCGCCGATGGTGGCGCAGGGGGCGTCGCAGGCGCCAGGAGGGGTGCAGCCCTGAAGGAAACCGGACGAGGAGGAACTCGACCCGGGACACGGGAGGCACCCTCAAAGCCAGGAGGCAGCCTGCGAGAAGCGCCCGAGCGGCCGTCACCAGGAGCGGGCAAGGCCGCAACATCCGAAGGTACCTGCTGAAACGGAAAAACCATCTCATCAAAGTAAACGTGTCGGGAAGTGATGACCCGATGTGAGATAGGATCATAGCAGCGGTAGCCTTTGGTGTTGGGGGGATAGCCAAGAAAAATACAGGCCACGGACCATGGTGCGAGCTTATGAGAAGTAGTGGAAGCGATGCTAGGGTAGCACAAGCAACCGAAAATGCGAAGCTCGGTGTAGGAAGGTGGCGTGCCGAACAGAAGATGATGAGGAGCAAAATTCCCGCGAGTGCGACAGGGACGGATGTTGAGGAGTAGTGATGCGGTGGCGAGCGCGTCAGGCCAGAAACATGGTGGCACGTTGGCGTGAAAGAGGAGGGTGCGAACGCAGTCATTAAGAGTGCGAAGCACGCGCTCAGCGCGGCCATTTTGTTGCGAAGTGTACGGGCAAGTGAGACGAAAAATTGTGCCGTGTGTGGCGAGAAGGTTGCGGATTGCAAGATTATCGAACTCCTTCCCGTTGTCTGTTTGCAACGCATGAATGGGGCGACCAAACTGCGTGGAGACATATGAGTAGAATGCGGTGAGAGTGGCAACAGAATCCGACTTTCGCCGCAACGAGAAGGTCCACACATAGTGCGAAAAATCATCACGGATAACAAGATAATAGAGATAGCCCGTGTTACTTGCAACAGGAGAGGTCCAAACATCACTATGAATTAACTCAAAGGGGTATGAAGCAACATGCAAGGAAGTGCTAAAGGGTAAACGAATATGTTTCCCGAGACGACAAACATGACAAGTGTGATCGTCGATCTTATTACACGTGAATGAAAAACTGCGAAGAATATGACGAAGGGTGGCAGGGTTGGGATGACCGAGACGAGCATGCCAAAGGTCCACTCCAGCGGAAAGCGCCATGGATGCAGCGACGGAGGATGTGGAGGAGTGGACCAGGTAGAGATCGTCGGGGCTGTCACATCGGTGGAGCACCATCCGGGTACGGGCATCCTTAACAGAAAAGCCAAACATGTCAAATTCAACGGTGACAAGATTTTCACGTGTAAGAGAACGAACAGAAACAAGATTTTTAATGATGTCAGGTGAAACGAGTACGTTAGAAAGATGTAATGAAACGGAGTTAGAAGAAAAAGTAGCATGGCCGACATGAGTGATGGGCATGGAGGAACCATCGCCCACGGTAATGCGAGCAGCAGTGTGAACAGGGTGAGCGGTAAGAAGGTTACCGAGGTTGACGGCCATGTGAGCCGTGGCTCCGGTGTCCATGTACCAGTCGCCACCGCTGGTGTACTGCTATGGCGTGGGGGCGGTGTGGAGGGCCGCTAGCAGCACGGGGTCCCATGGTGCCGGCGGGAGGGCCGGGGCCGACGGCAGAGGCTGTGGCGGCGGCGCCACGAGCCCACCGGCCGGAGGCAGCCCATAGGCCGCCGAGGGGCCGTAGAGCGGCGCCGGCGGATACGCCTGACGGGCCGCGTACAAAGCCTGATGAGGGGGCGGGCGGGTGCCAAAAACACCGGAGACGGGGACACGCGGTATGGGCATGGAGTATGCGTGAACAACCCCCGTCCAGGGGTTCTGGCCGGCCTGCCAGGGCGCTGGCGGGAGCGGGTGCTGCGGCTGGTGCGGCGCCCCGCCATGGGCAGCTGGCGGCTGCTGCTGCTGCTGCTTGCGGCCACCTCGGCCGCGACGCCCGGCAGCGGAGGGGCCTGCGGCGGCGCGGGATATGCGAACCCGGGCGGTGGCTGCACGTGGAGGGGCCCCTGGGCGGGCTGCGGCGGGGGAGCCGGAGCGGTGGGCGGCGCACCGCCGCGGGTTCCGGCGGTGAGAGCCGTATGGGTGGCCCGGGCGCGCGACATCCGCATCCTCTTCTCCTCCAGCTTCAGGTACACGACAATTTTGAGAAAGGTCGGGTTGGTGATGAGAGGGATGTTGGAGGCGGCGTTCCCGAAGTCTTCGTTCAGGCCGGCGATGAGAGTGCTGAGGAGGAGCTCATCGGAGACCTCACCGAGGTCACGGAGCTCGTCGACAAGCTTCTAGAGGCGCATGCAATAATCGTCGACCGACGAGTCAAGCTGCTGGCACCCAAAAAACTCGCCGTGCAAGAAAACCTTGCGTTGGAGCGCGTTGTCGGTGAAGAAGCCGTTGAGCTTAGTCCAAACGGCGTGAGCGTCATCATCGACGGAGACCACCGTGTGCAAGAGGTCCTTCGAGATGGTGGTATAGAACCAGTGGATCAGAGTGGCGTCGATGGACGTCCACTCCTCATCGTCCTTCATGAAGCGGGAGTCCACGGAGCCATCGATGTAATCCCGGAGATTGTACTCACAAAACACAAGGGAGAAGTACGTCTTCCAGGCATAGTAGGTGGAGGTGAGTTGATCGAGGACGACGGGAACCCGAGCGAGGATATTGAGATCACGGATGACGACGGGATCGGGGCCGTCGAAGGGGTTGGTGCGGCGGCTGCGGGTGGACCGGTGGAACCGGGGGAGGCCATGGCCGAGAGGGGAGGGCGGCGACGCGTGGTGAAGCAGCGCGGCGGGTGCGGGCGGAAGCGCGAGGCGGGTGCGGGCGGAAGCGCGAGACGGCGGCGGCACACAGGGGGCGGCGGCGCGGCGGCGAGGAGACGCGGCGGCGGCACGAAGTGGCGGCGGCGGCGGGTGGCGGCAGCGATGGGATCGCGGCGGCAGCGGCAGGAGTTAGAGTTAAAATCGTACGTATGATATCATGTTGAAAACGAATATTTTGGCAATGCAACTCAATGTATTGATCGGTGCATAGCGCACGTATATATGGAATACAAGGTGGGCCACAACCTCAACTATACAATGACTAGAAGGTGGGCCGGATTATACAATATACATGCACAAACCATATATTCAACACCTAATACGACCTCTAAGCTACAGCCTCAATCATTGTTTGGATGTTTTTTGATAAAAGGTAGATTTTATTGACTTAAAATAAAGCATCAAGATGATATATAATAAAATGAACACATAAACAGCCTTCGCATAGTTAGGATGCACACAAGCAACATCAATTTATGCACACGTGAAAATCCATGAACAACTAGAGAATTTATATAAGACCAAAGCTATGTGTAAACGAGGAAAAAAAAAACCTCCAAACAATCAGATGTGATATGTCGGATCAAGACAGAAACATTCAAACCCCACTCCCAACCCCAATGTGATCAATTCACAACAAGTTCATCTTTTTCATATAAAATACATCATTCCAGCATTGACTAATCCACTCCCTGCGATGTCGCCATCGCCAACCAAATTTACACACTGGTGTTGGATCACGTGGATGGCTAACTATTTATAGTAATTAAATAGTACATGTGATACACATCTTGACTAATATAAATAAATTAAATTTATTACAAACATAACAAGTTTAGATGGTCCTTAATATTAAACATAATATATTTACCTCTACCCCACAAAAACAAATTACCTCTAAATTTAGAAACACCAAAGATACATATATTGTATCTCTGAATTGCAAGTATCAATGAGTGAGTAATCCGTAATTCTGCTGGTCTAAAACAAATAGTAATATTTTTTAACAGCTGGATCATATAAATACGGGCATGCAATGCACGTTGTTGCTATAAATGACAGATAAAGAAGTGGTCAAACAAGACTTGCGCTGCAGGCACTAGTGGCATGTTGTTCCGCGTGCACAAATCAGATAGATGCCAAACTCGAGGCAAACCATGTTAATGTAAATCAAATTGGACCTCACCTTCAACATCAGTGAGACACTCTGGGTTCTGGCATATCTCAAGCCGCGTCTCCCACGGACAAAGAGTATGCTTTAATAGGTACTTCCTTCGTTTCAAAATAAATGTCTTTGATTTAGTACAATATTTTGGGACAGAAGGAGTACATAGAAATTAGGTCTGTAATTACTCCTATAAAGAATAGTAGAGTACCCGCCTTCTGGTAGTCTGCGCTGGCGAGAGTGCCATCTGCGCCTTCCATTGCGCGGGGGCCTCCCGCAGCTGGCTTCTGGAGCGTTATGTACAATCTGTTCCCCGTGGACGCCTCGCACCATGTCAGGTTTTCTCAGGGGTTCATGACGCATGGGCCTCGATGCTACTGCAACCACCTCTCTGCGAGGCGTCTCGTCGTGCCCGTGTGCATCCTCTCACCCGAGGCCCCGCGCGCGATGGCCAGGTCGGGTCCTCCCGTGAGCGTCACACGCCCCACTGTTGGGCTGCGTTGCTGGCGCCAGCTGGGAATGTGTACGGGCTCGAGTCAGCATGCATGTTGTTCGCACCCTGATGTGTCGATCGCGCAAACCAGGCACGTGCGTCGCCTACATCCTACTGTGCCGTTGTCACGAGCTAGGCATGCGTGCACCCGGCTCGGCGTGCCCTTTGGTCGCACCCTGTCGGGCTATTTCATTCGTCCAACTTGGGTATGCACGAACGCAGCGTGTTTGCTTCCCACCAGACTATTTTGTTCATGCAAGCCGGCTCCGGGTGTGAGTGTTGCCTCCGTGAGGTGCTCAGCTTGTGCGAGTCGGGGTGTTTTATGGGCACTTCGGTCTTTTTACTAAGTCGGTTGAGTCTTTCTTTAAATTCATTGTTTTATGTCGTTCGTTGGACGTGGGCTTCCCTTCGCTTCACTTTGCAGGGGCTTCTTCGAGCTTACTTGGCAGTGGCTGACACCCTGTTACTTTTTCGTAGCACCACAGGTTTGTGTATGTGCTCTATTTGTCGTTGGCGGTGGCGTCGCCCTGTTAACTCCTGTGCCAGTTGAGCTGCGAATTTGTTTTCCTCTTGGCTATGGTGTGACTTTTCCTCTTGCTCATTGTCCTTTGTGTTCCTCGTCGTCGTAGGTCTCGGTAGCCTGTGCCTTATTCTTCGTATGCACCTATTGTTCGAGGTAAGTTGTTTCTTCTCTCCGATGCTCCTCCTATTTTTCTCTCTCTCTTTCTCATGATGTTACTAGCTTTTCTGCATTCCATCGTCTTGCAGAATTGGACACTGTGTTTACGCCAGGCTTCGCACGTGTTTTCTGGAGCTGCATGGATGTTGTCAGACATGTGGTGGTGGAAGGAAATGTGTGGGGCAGCTATTGCAAACAAAATGTCTACTGGAAACATGAATTGAGTGGGAAAGCACGCCCGTTCGATGATGTCAGTCTGGGGATGGTGTGCAATGTCATTGCTTCAAGAAATGTTTTGTTGGACATTGCCCTTTTTGTGTATATTCTTAATCGTTGGGGTTTATTCCAGCTAATTGCATAACTTGGCACTTTATTGAGTGATTTCTAAAGTTTCAGAATGCGTCATGTTGTTGCATGGACAAATGTTGTTGTTGGATGTTGCTTTTTTTACATGTGTTCTTAATTGTTAGAGTTTATGCACTGCACATGTTGTCAATAGATGCAGGCGTATTGGGACTTGTCATCGGATTTGTGTCTTGTTCGGTTCGTGCGCCTATAAATGTTGCAGTCATCATGGCGGTTCAGTATATTGGTTTCTAGTCGGCGGACGCAAGGAGAGAGGCATGTTGCTAAGGCTAGCTAGTTGGTGTAGATGCGGTCGGGAAAGCCATGCCGAACGTTATCCATCCTGCACACTGATGACCCACAAGTATAGGGGATCGCAACAGCTTTCGAGGGTAGAGTATTCTACCCAAATTTATTGATTTGACACAAGGGGAGCCAAAGAATATTCTCAAGTATTAGCAGTTGAGTTGTCAATTCAACCACACCTGAAAACTTAGTATCTGCAGCAAAGTGTTTAGTAGCAAAGTAATATGATAGTGATGGTAACGGTAACAAAAGAGTAACGAAAGCAAAGTAATGTTTTTGGTATTTTGTAGTGATTGTAACAATAGCAACGGGAAAGTAAATAAGCGTAAATCAGTATATGGAAAGCTCGTAGGCATCGGATCAATGATGGATAATTATGTCGAATGTGGTTCATCATGTAACAGTCATAACATAGGGTGACACAGAACTAGCTCCAATTCGTCAATGTAATGTAGGCATGTATTCCGAATATAGGCATACATGCTTATGGAAAAGAACTTGAATGACATCTTTTGTCCTACCCTCCCGTGGCAGCGGGGTCCTAATGGAAACTAAGGGATATTAAGGCCTCCTTTTAATAGAGAACCGGAGTAAAGCATTAGCACATAGTGAATACATGAACTCCTCAAACTACGGTCATCACCGGTAAGTATCCCGATTATTGTCACTTCGGGGTTAACAGATCATAACACATAATAGGTGACTATAGACTTGCAAGATAGGATCAAGAACTCTCATATATTGATGAAAACATAATAGGTTTAGATCTGAAATCATGGCACTCGGACCCTAGTGACAAGCATTAAGCATAGCAAAGTCATAGCAACATCAATCTCAGAACATAGTGGATACTAGGGATCAAACCTTAACAAAACTAACTCGATTACATGATAAATCTCATCCAACCCATCACCGTCCAGCAAGCCTATGATGGAATTACTCACGCACGGCAGTGAGCATCATGAAATTGGTGATGGAAGATGGTTGATAATGACGACGGTGACGAATCCCCCTCTCCGGAGCCCCGAACGGACTCCAGATTAGCCCTCCCGAGAGGTTTTAGGGCTTGGCGGCGGCTCCGTATCGTAAAACGTGATGATTTCTTCTCTCCTATTTTGTCTCTCCGAAAGCAGTTATATAGAGTTGGATTTGGAGTCTGGGGGTCTCCAGGGGGGCCACGAGGTAGGGGGCGCACCCTAGAGGGGCGCCCCCCACCCTCGTGGCAAGGGTGTGGACCTCCTGGTCTTCATCTTTGGCGAGGGTTTTTTATTATTTATTATAAGATATTCCGTGGAGTTTCAGATCATTCCGAGAACTTTTGTTTTCTGCACATAAAACAACATCATGGCAATTCTGCTGAAAACAGCGTCAGTCCGGGTTAGTTCCATTCAAATCATACAAGTTAGAGTCCAAAACAAGAGCAAAAGTGTTTGGAAAAGTAGATACGACGGAGACGTATCAACTCCCCCAAGCTTAAACCCTTGCTTGTCCTCAAGCAATTCAGTTGACAAACTGAAAGAAATAAAGAAAAAAAATTACAAACTTTGTTTGCTCTTGTTGTTGTAAATATGTCGAGCTAGCATTGAAGTTTTCAGCAAAGATTATAACTAACCACATTTGCAATAATTCTCAGGTCTCATGATTACCCATATCAATAGCATAATCAACTAGCAAGCCATAATAATAAATCTTGGATGACAACACTTTCTCAAAATAATCATAATATGATATAACAAGATGGTATCTCGCTAGCCCTTTTCTAAGACCACAAAACATAAATGCAGAGCACCTTTAAAGATTAAGGACTGACTAGACATTGTAATTCATGGTAAAAGAGATCCAATCATAGTCACATCCAATATAAATTAACAATAATGAATGCAAATGACAGTTGCGCTCTCCAGCTAGTGCTTTTAATAAGAGGGTGATGACTCAGCATAAAAGTAAAAAGATAGGCCCTTCGCAGAGGGAAGCAGAGATTTGTAGAGGTGCCAGAGCTCGGTTTTGAAATAGAGGTGAATAATATTTTGAGTGGTATACTTTCATTGTCAACATAACAACCAAGAGATGGCGATATCTTCCATGCTACACACATTATAGGTGGTTCCCAAACAGAATGGTAAAGTTTATACTCCCCCTCCACCAACAAACATCAATCTATGGCTTGCTCGAAACAACGAGTGCCTCCAACATACATCAGGTCCCAGGGGAAGTTTTGTTTGCAATTATTTTGATTTAGTTTGCATAAAGTATGGGACTGGGCATCCCGGTGACCAGCCATTTTCTCGTGAGTGAGGAGCGAAGTCCACTCCTCTTGAGAATAACCCGCCTAACATGGAAGATACAAACAGCCCTAGTTAATACATGAGCTATTCGAGCATACAAAACAGGATGATTATTTGAAGGTTTAGAGTTTGACAAATACAAATTTACTTGGAACGGCAGGTAGATACCGCATATAGGAAGGTATAGTGGACTCATCTGGAATAACTTTGGGGTTTAAGGGATTGGATGCACAACCAGTATTCCCGCTTAGTACAGGTGAAGGTTAGCAAAAGACTGAAAAGCGACCAACTAGAGAGCGACAACAGCCATGTATATGCATTAAAATTAATAAACATTGGATGCAAACATGAGTAGGATATAATCCACCATGAACATAAATATCGTGAAGGCTATGTTGATTTGTTTCAACTACATGCGTGAACATGTGCCAAGTCAAGTCACTAAAATCATTCAGAGGAGGATACCACCCTATCATACCACATCATAACCATTTTAATAACATGTTGGCACGCAAGGTAAACCATTATAACTCATAGCTAATCAAGCATGGCACAAGCAACTATGATCTCTAATTGTCATTGCAAACATGTTTATTCATAACAAGCTGAATCAAGAACGATGAACTCATCATATTTACAAAAACAAAAGAGGTCGAGTTCGTACCTGCTTTTCTCATCTCAGTCAGTACATCATATATTATCATAATTGCCTTTCACTTGCACGACCGAATGATGTGAATAATAATAATTGTGCACATACATTGGACTAAGCTGGAATCTGCAAGTATTCAATAAACAGGAGAAAACAAGGCAATATGGGCTCTTGGTTAAATCAACAATAAAGCATTTAAGAGCCACTTCAACAATTTAATTATGGTCTTCTCCTACTGACCCCCAAAGAAAAGAAAAGAAATAAAACTATTTACACGGGAAAGCTCCCAACAAGCAGAAGAAGAACAGAAAATCTTTTTGGGTTTTCTTTTTAATTACTACTACAAGCATGGAAATTAAACTGATTAAAAGTTACAACTATTTTTTTGTTTATTCTTAAGGTTTATTAAACACACAAGAAGAAAGCATAAAAGGAAATAAACTAGCATGGATGATACAATGAAAAAGTATGAACACCGACATCTAGCAATGAGTGTGTGTGAACATAAATGTAATGTCGGTGAGAATACGTACTCCCCCAAGCTTAGGCTTTTAGCCTAAGTTGGTCTATGGCCACGGCTGACCTGGCTGATATCCATAATAATAGTTGGGGTCGTACTGTGATGAGGAAGAAGAAGGCTCCGATTGCCACTGGCTGGCAATCATCTCCGGATCCCACTGATAGTTAGACTGTCGTGAAGGATCAAATTGTGGTTCCGGTTCTGGCTCCTCGGCTGGTGCAAGGTTCCGGTAGGCGTGGATAGCCGTCAACGGAATAAGGTATGTGCCTCTTCACAAAAGAGCTTGTGAGATCATGATACTGGGGGCATTTGTCTGCCTCAAAGTCCTCAAGACCGGCATTACGCAAATATGCGTCAAATTATTCTTTAATTCCTGCTCGATCCATAAAATTTTCAGAAGGCCACTCACAAGGACGCACTGGAGCGTCTCTTGGTGGCTCTTCGTCAGCATCACGCATTGCAAGTCTGTGTCCTTGCTTCCTTGAAGAACCGCCTTGAACATTTTCCTAAGCATATTTCTTCCTCTGAAAAATTCTGAAATTTTTTAGTAACTTCAAAATAAAAGTGAAGAAAACTCAATAATATTGATAGCAACTACTCGTACAAGTGCCTAGGGCCTATATCATGCATCAAAACTACTTTTGACCATATAAATTTGACATGCAAGCTCAAGAACAGGGTCACCTAAGTAGCAAAAATTTGCAATGAATAAAGCACTAGAATAAAAACTAATTCGACCAATGGAGGAGTCACATACCAAGGAACAATCTCCCCAACCAGTTTTGTGAGAGGTGCTTTGAGCAAGGAGATCGAAAATGGCAGCAAAGAGGGCTGAAACTCGTGCATGAGTTGGTTTTTCGTGTTTTTGAGAGGAAGAAGAAGAGGATGGAGGAATAAGTGGAGGAGGGCCACCGTGGGCCCACGAGGCAGGGGGCGCGCCCTGGGGGGTGGGCGCGCCCTCCACCCTCGTGGCAAGGTGGTTGGCCCCCTGGTGTGTTCTTTGTTCCATAAATCCTCAAATATTCTAGAAAAAATCATATTTAATTTTCAGGGCATTTGGAGAACTTTTATTTTCGAGGTATTTTTATATTGCACGGATAATCAGATAACAGACAGAAAATTATTTATTTTTACTTTATTTCAACTAAATAACAGAAAATATAGAGAGGGTACAGAAGATTATGCTTCTAGTTTCATCCATCTCATGCTTATCAAAAGGAATCCACTAACAAGGTTGATCAAGTCTTGTTAACAAACTCATTCCGATTAACATGAAACTGGAGAAATTTCGAATAACACCAGGCTACCTAAACGGGGATACGTACATCCCCAATAATAAGTATATCATATTTTTTCTTGACAGTAAGAAGAGGAAATTCAAAACCTCCAAATATAATCGATGGAATTTTTTCGATAGAATTGATACTATGAACTTAAGGTTGTTTCCTCGGAAAGTGTACCGTATGCTTATTACCATTAACATGAAAAGTGACATTGCCTTTGTTGCAATCAATAACAGCCCCTGCAGTATTAAGAAAATGTCTTCCAAGAATAATAGACATACTATCGTCCTCGGGAATATCAAGAATAACAAAGTCCGTTAAAATAGTAACGTTTGCAACTACAACAGGCACATCCTCACAAATACCGATAGGTATAGCAGTTGATTTATCAGCCATTTGCAAAGATATTTCAGTAGGTGTCAACTTATTCAAGTAAAGTCTACGATATAAAGAGAGAGGCATAACACTAACACCGGCTCCAAGATCACAGAAAGCAGTTTTAATATAGTTTCTTTTAATGGAGCATGGTATAGTAGGTACTCCTGGATCTCCAAGTTTCTTTGGTATTCCACCCTTAAAAGTATAATTAGCAAGCATGGTGGAAATTTCAGCTTCTGGTATCTTTCTTTTATTTGTAATTATATCTTTCATGTACTTAGCATAAGGATTTGTTTTAAGCATATCAGTTAATCGCATACGTAAAAAGATAGGTCTAATCATTTCAGCAAAGCGCTCAAAATCCTCATCATCCTTTTTCTTGGATGGTTTGGTAGGAAAGGGCATGGGTTTCTGAACCCATGGCTCTCTTTCTTTACCATGTTTCCTAGCAACAATTTTTTTCTTATCATAGCGTTGATCTTTTGATTGTGGGTTATCAAGATCAATAGCAGGTTCAATTTCTACATCATTATCATTACTAGGTTGAGCATTATTATGAACATCATCATTAACATTTTCATTAGGTTCATGCTCATTGCCAGATTGTGTTTCAGCATCAGACATAGAGATGTCATTTGGATTATCAGGTGGTTCAGCAATAGGTTCACTAGAAGTTTGCACGGTTCTATCATTTTTCTTTTTCTTCCTTTTAGAAGAACTAGGTGCATCAATATTATTTCTCTGAGAATCTTGCTCAATTCTCTTAGGGTGCCTTCAGGATACAAAGGTTCCCGAGTCATTCTATCAGTTCTAGTAGCCACTTTAACAGCATAATTATTTTTCTTACTATTCATCTCATTGAGCAATTCTTTTTGAGCTTTAAGTACTTGTTCTACTTGAGTGGTAACCATAGAAGCATGTTCGCTAACAAGTTTAAGTTCACCTCTAGTATTATCCATATAATCACCCAAGTATTTAATCATATCAGCATCTTGTTTTAATTGTCTACCAAAATAAGCATTGAAGTCTTCTTGCTTAAACATAAAATTATCAAATTCATCCAAGCATTGACTAGCAATTTTAGCAGGAGGGATTTCAGCTTTATCATATCTATAGAGAGAATTTACCTTTACTACCTATGTCGGGTTATCGGGGTCTAGAGGTTCTTCAATAAATAAAGGATCAAGATCATATGTTTCTTCAACAGGCGGTAAATTAAGACCATGTATTTCTTCAGTAGGAGGTAAATTCTTAACATCTTCAGCTTTAGTACCTTTTTCTTTCATAGATTTCTTTGCCTCTTGCATATCTTCGGGACTGAGAAATAGAACACCTCTCTTCTTCGGAGTTGGTTTAGGAATAGGATCATTAATTGGAGCAGGAGCTGGCTCAGGAGGTGCCCAATTATTTTCATTTGTCAACATATTATTCAATAAGATCTCAGCTTCATCCGGTGTTCTTTCCCTGAAAAGAGAACCAGCACAACTATCCAGGTAATCTCTAGAAGCATCGGTTAGTCCATTATAAAAGATATCAAGTATTTCATTTTTCTTAAGAGGATGATCAGGCAAAGCATTAAGTAACTTGAGAAGCCTCCCCCAAGCTTGTGGGAGACTATCTTCTTTAATTTGCACAAAGTTGTATATTTCCTTTAAAGCAGCTTGTTTCTTATGAGCAGGGAAATATTTAGCAGAGAAGTAGTAAATCATATCCTGGGGACTACGCACACAACCAGGATCAAGAAAATTAAACCATATCTTAGCATCACCCTTTAATGAGAACGGAAATATTTTAAGGATAGAAAAGTAGCGAGATCTCTCATCATTAGTGAACAGGATGGCTATATCATTTAATTTAGTAAGATGTGCCACAACAGTTTCAGATTCATAGCCATGAAAAGGATCAGATTCAACCAAAGTAATTATATCAGGATCAATAGAGAATTCATAATCCTTATCAGTAACACAGATAGGTGAAGTAGCAAAAGCAGGGTCAGGTCTCATCCTAGCATTTAGAGATTGCTTATTCCATTTAGCTAATAACCTTTTGAGTTCATATCTATCTTTGCAAGCTAAAATAGCTAAAGTAGCTTCTTGATCAAATAAATAACCCTCAGGAATAACAAGTGATTCTTCATCATCACTTTCATCATCATAATCAGATTCAATATTTTCAATCTCTCTAGCCCTAGCAAGTCGTTCCTCGAGAAAATCACTAAGTGACACAGTAGTATCAAGCATAGAAGTAGTTTCATCATAAGTATCATGTATAGCAGAACTAGCATCATCAATAACATGCGACATATCAGAACGAATAGCAGAAGCAGGTTTAGGTGTCGCAAGCTTACTCATAACAGAAGGTGAATCAAGTGCAGAGCTAGATGGTAGTTCCTTACCTCCCCTCGTAGTTGAGGGATAGATCTTGGTTTTTGGATCTCTCAAGTTCTTCATAATGATAAGCAGATATAAATCCCAAGTGACTCAAAGAATAGAGATATGCTCCCCGGCAACGGCGCCAGAAATTAGCCTTGATGACCCACAAGTATAGGGGATCGCAACAGCTTTCGAGGGTAGAGTATTCAACCCAAATTTATTGATTCGACACAAGGGAAGCCAAAGAATATTCTTAAGTATTAGCAGCTGAGTTGTCAATTCAACCACACCTGAAAACTTAGTATCTGCAGCAAAGTGTTTAGTAGCAAAGTAATATGATAGTGATGGTAACGGTAACAAAAGAGTAACGAAAGCAAAGTAATGTTTTTGGTATTTTGTAGTGATTGTAACATTAGCAACGGAAAAGTAAATAAGCGTAAACCAGTATATGGAAAGCTCGTAGGCATCAGATCAATGATGGATAATTATGCCGGATGTGGTTCATCATGTAACAGTCATAACATAGGGTGACACAGAACTAGCTCCAATTTGTCAATGTAATGTGGGCATGTATTCCGAATATAGTCATACGTGCTTATGGAAAAGAACTTGCATGACATCTTTTGTCCTACCCTCCCGTGGCAGCAGGGTCCTATGGAAACTAAGGGATATTAAGGCCCCCTTTTAATAGAGAACTGGAACAAAGCATTAGCACATAGTGAATACATGAACACCTCAAACTACGGTCATCACCGGTAAGTATCCCGATTATTGTCACTTCGGGGTTAACGGATCATAACACATAATAGGTGACAATAGACTTGCAAGATAGAATCAAGAACTCTCATATATTGATGAAAACATAATAGGTTCAGATCTGAAATCATGGCACTCGGACCCTAGTGACAAGCATTAAGCATAGCAAAGTCATAGCAACATCAATCTCAGAACATAGTGGATACTAGGGATCAAACCCTAACAAAACTAACTCGATTACATGATAAATCTCATCCAACCCATCACTGTCCAGCAAGCCTACGATGGAATTACTCACGCATGGCGGTGAGCATCATGAAATTGGTGATGGAGGATGGTTGGTGATGACGACGGCGACGAATCCCCCTCTCCGGAGCCCCGAACGGACTTCAGATCAGCCCTCCCGAGAGGTTTTAGGGCTTGGCGGCTGCTCCGTATCGTAAAACGCGATGATTTCCTCTCTCCTATTTTTTTCTCCCCGAAAGCTGTTATATAGAGTTGGAGTTGGAGTCGGGGGGGGTCTCCAGGGGCCCACGAGGTAGGGGGCGCGCCCTAGGGGGGCGCCCCCCACCCTCGTGGCAAGGGCGTGGGCCCCCTGGTCTTCATCTTTGGCGGGGATTTTTTATTATTTATTGTAAGATATTCCGTGGAGTTTCAGGTCATTCCGAGAACTTTTGTTTTCTGCACATAAAACTACATCATGGCAATTCTGCTGAAAATATCGTCAGTCCGGGTTAGTTCCATTCAAATCATACAAGTTAGAGTCCAAAATAAGGACAAAAGTGTTTGGAAAAGTAGATACGACGGAGACGTATCACACACGGCAGCCGTCACGTCCACCCGCTGCATACGGTTCTGACCGGTGGGATGTACCATCCGGTTAACTCTAGCAATGGTTGTTACTTGATGTAGAGTCCAAGGTAGAGCGAGTGGTTTTGGGTGGCCGGGTACGGGGAAGGGAGCACAAGGCGCATAGTGATGGCGTCGGACTGGTAGAGAGCGGATGCAACGGAGTGAGAACAACATGGGTCCAGATGGGGGTTTTGGGCGGCAGGAGGTATCAGAGGCCTGCGTGCGGAGGTCCGAACGCCTGCGAACCTTCCCTAGCTTTGCAACTAATTTGTGAGATATCGGAGGCTCGGCTGCGTTCGCGTATATTTGTGGTATGGCATTGGATGGCACAAAACATCTGAATAGGCTAGGTCCGGATGTTTAGGGTCTATTAGTGATCTGTCCTAAAGCATTACGTTGTTGGATGCAGATGCATGCACCATCACCCAACGGTCATTGACAATCGAAACACATGTTCAATTGCAGGCCGAATCTCCATTAACATACTAGATTTGGAGCCTTCTGATGCGTCCGGGTTGCGCGGATGCTATGGGCTCTACGTGTAAGGATGTGTGTCTCTAGCCAACCTTTTCATCATTTTGAGCGGATATTGTCTAGTTTTTTTCACCAGTTTTAAAAGTTTTCTGTTGTGTTTTAATGTTTTTTCTTTCCATGTTTGTTATTTCTCTGTTACTATTTTTACATTTTAATTCATTAATGTCTATAAAAATTCGTGGAAATTAAAAAAACTATGAATATTTTTTAATAATTCACCAATATTTTTTTGAATTTATGAACATACATAAAATTCATAAAAAATAGTTTTTGAAAATTTCAAAATTTTGAACATTGTTTGGAATCCACAAACATTTTATAAATTCGCTCATATTTTTTAAAAAAGTTTTTTAATTCACAACATTTTGAAATTTCAAGAATTGTTTTAAAATATGTGAAATACAATAGCCATTTTTTCGAATTTTATGTGTAGCAAGCGGGGGAAAAGAGCTAAGCAAGTGAGCGGAGCAAGGAGCCGAGTTGAGGGAGCGAGAGCTTCATGGTGCGGCCCATGTGAGAGTCATAGCAACAACTCCATGGTTTCAATGTGGAATAAGATCTTTCAGGGAAGAACACGAAGTTTTTGATCCAGAGCTCACATGCACCTAGGTGAAAAGTAAAATCTGAAGAAAAAAATAGTAAATAAATTCAAACATATCTGAATTATTTTTTGATAAACAGTGATGAGTTTTTAACCTGTGTGCAAACATTCATGGTGGAATTCGTTTTTAACCTGTGTGCAAACATTCATGATGGAGTAGTAAGAACCATATAGCTAAATAAATACTCCACCTAGTCCATGGTTTATAGTAGCACAGCAACAGCAAAACTGGGCTGAACGCTTGAACATATACGAGAAATGATATGAGAACCTGGCGCCCCACAAAGAGTGTTTCCATCATCCTAATAAGACCATGATTCCAGAGTTTCTAGATTCAGGGAAGATGTTAAGTAGTGCTAAGATTTCAAGCAGGAGGCCCGACATAATTAGTGCATTCCTATCCTTTGGAAGCATCCACCTCGACTCTAAAGGCTGTGTGTTCTGAAACCGGACCAGGCCGGAAAAGTCCCAGAAAGACAGGTCTCAGGCCCACCGGGACGATGGTCCGTCGGTCAGATCTCGGAACAGTGCCAACATGTCTCTCGAATACACATCATTGCAGGCCCACAAGTAGATGTGTATAGTGAATAAACGTCTCGATTTTTCTGCGAGCTGCATTTCGGAACACGGCTGTATTCCAGCAGTGGCGAGGTGCAATTCTGTAAATGTATGATTCCTCAGCACTATTATGATCATACAACTCAGGTTTATTGTCGAAAAAAATGTTCTGCTAGCTCTTGCCCAGTTGCCCTGAACAAATAGTAGGTTCTGCTGGCCCATAAACGACGTTCTGCATCCTCTCTGAGGCTGAAACCTGCACCCTCTCTGAACTTTCTGGAACCAGCCACGCGGCCACGACGAGCGCTGCCTTTCGCAATAAATCGATCGGCAGAGCACCGTATCCCTTTCTCTTTTTCCGGTCTCAGTCTCAGCCTTTCCTGTCATCATCGGCTGGTCTGCTTCGCCGCAGCTCATAATTGCAAAGGAATCGCGACGCGAGCAAAGCATAGGCACCATCGTCATGGGGCCTTTTGACCTCTCAGGCTAGCCCGCCCAAAAAAGTGGCTCATCTCTGCTCATCGTGCTGTGCTGCCCGAGTTTTGAACTGTAATATTCGATGCCCTGCAGCATGCTGTATGTTGACTGTGTGAGTCTTCACAATCAAGCAACGCATGCAGGTACCAGTTGTTGTGCCGCAAGCATCATGCAGTCACCTTGCTCCATGCCCGGTGAATTAATCAGTCAGTTGAGGCAAGTGGCCGACGGAGTGGATTAACCCATGTGGTACATCGACGGACTCACTAGGAGTATGGTAATTACGCATCTGTGTTCTACTCTACTCCCGCGCAGTTCACTCGAGTATTACTACTCGTCTAAATGGCGAACTGTCTGGGGGGACTACATTACACTGGTATCCTGTGCTCTCCGGATACGAGAGTAGGTCTCCTACTCCGACATCACGAGAGAGATCACGGGCTGGGCTTCTCCCCACACTAGAAAAGATGCATATCATTGGCGAACGTGAACCTTCGCCAGAAAGTACCTACCCCTGCCCCCGTCCATCGGTCAATACTGTTTCTAACTACTCTCTCCTTTCCTAAATATTTGTCTTTCTTTCTGACAAAAAATATATATTTGTTTTTCTAGACATTTCAAATGAACTATAACATACGAATGTATATAGACATATTATAGAGTGTAGATTTACTCATTTTGCTTTGTATGTAGTCACTTGTTAAAATGTCTAGAAAGACAAATATTTAGGAACGAAGGGATAGTACCAGGGCCCACACCACATGTGCAGCAAAGCATACTCCAGGTTTTTTTTTGCGAGGAGCCAGGCCCGTTGCAAGCCAAAATTAACAGGCTAGATCATCACATCCCATCACATTTGACATGAAATTAGTGTATGGCCACCGAATCGACTCAGCTGTACTCCGGTCACACGGATCACAAATCCGACTTGGCTTAATTAACATTATCTAGCCTGCAAATGTAGCTAATCCCTCGGACATGCCACGCTCGCAGCAAGCATATGCTGAACGCGTTGAAATGTCAAACACAGTCCACACTGATGGTACGTGCACATGCGATGCGATTGCAAGGCCAACTTCACTACACGATCCCAAACAGACGTCCACTTCATCTGGATTCTATCCGTTTGGATGGCAATGGGTGTTAAAACGAATATGCATGTCCGAATTAAGTTGGAGGTGTCCAACGCGGCAAACGATCCCAAATTATCCGCCCTAGCACCCGCGCCCCGTCACCGCCCGCAGCGCCGAGCCAGCGCGCGCTTCACCTCGCCCGCAGCAGCTCGCGCCGCGCCCTGCTCCGCGCTTGATGCAGCTCGCCGCCGCGGCCGCCGTGCCGCGGCCTCCCCCCAACACGCCCGCACGCCCTGCTCCGCCCCGTGCCCTCCGCCCCGCGCCCTCTGCCAGCGCGTGCTCCGCCAGCTCGCGTCCGATGCAGCTCGCCGCTGCACCCTACGCCCGCGCCCGCGCTGCACGCCTCGCCCGCCGCAGCTCGCGCCCGATGCAGCTCGCCGCTGCACCCTGCGCCCGCGCTGCATGCCCATGTTGGCGCTCGCCCTGCTTCGCCGCGCCCGCGCGGCCCTGCCGCCCCACGTAACGCCCGCGCCTTCCCTCGCCTCGTCCTTCCCGCGCCTGCGGCGCTCGCCCCGCCATGCCGCCGGCCGCGCCACGCCCCGCCTCGCCCTCGCCCCGCCCGCTCGCTCGGCCCCTCGCCCTCGCCACGCCCTGCCGCGCCACGCCCCGCCCCGCTCGCTCGGCCGCCGCTGCGCCCGCGCGGACGCCTGCTCGCCCCGCCTGTCGCTCCCCGCGCCGTCCCGCGGCGTGCCCGCGCCCTTCCCGCCCTCGTCCGCGCCCTCCCGCCGCGAGCTTGCCCCGTTCCGTGGCCCGCCCCGCTCCGCCCGCTTCGAGCTCGGCCGCCGCGCGCCACACCCTGCCTCATCCTTGTCCCGCCCGCTCGCTCAGCCGCCGCTACGCCCGCGCGGACGGCCGCTCGCCCCGCCTGCCGCTCCCCGCGCCGTCCCACGGTGTGCCCGAGCCCTCGTCCGCGCCCTCCCGCCGCGAGCTTGCCTCGCTGCGCGGCCCGCCCCGTGCACGGCCGCGCCCCGCTCCGCCCGCTTCGAGCTCGGCCGCCGCGCGCCACGACCCGTCGAGCAGAGGAGAGAGAGGATGGTTGGTGGGCGTGGTGGGCCATGAGAGATTTAAGAGAAAGGATGACGGGTGGGTTAGGCCTCACATGCAGAGGACACGACCCGGACGAGGAGGACGCAAGATTCGTCTGCCCGTGTCCGTTCTAGATGCAAACCCAGACCAATTTTGCTCCGAGGATGGGTCGAGGCGGACCAGAAACAGACATTTTTTTAGGATGGGGTTGCGCGTTGGGACGTCTGATTTGTCCGTTTTACCTCAAATGGACAGACCCGGACGATTTGGGGTTGTGCGGTGGAGTTGGCCTAAGAGCAACTCCAACGGACCGGCCCAAACGGACGGTTCTTTTTTCTGTTTTTTGTCTATTTGGGTCGGCCCGGCAGACATAAACGTCCGGCGCTGTGTTTGGATCGGCGCGAGCAGCCAACGCTGGCCCGATCCATTTTGTCGGCGTGTCAAAAAAAATTTAACATGAATTTAATTAAACATAAAAGCCGGCCACGAAGGCCGGCAAAAGTCCATATTACATTAATTAACAAAAAAACTAAAAACTAGACGACGCGCGGCCCTCGGCGTCCTCGTCGTCGTCTGCGTCGGGGCCGGTGAGGTCGATCAACGTCAGCGCAGGGCCGGCCAAGGGGAACGCGGTGTTCCAGAGGGCGGCGATGTCGGCTGATAACCCACAAGTATAGGGGATTGCAACAGTTTTCAATAAGTAAGAGTATCGAACCCAACGAGGAGCTAAAGGCAGAACAAATATTTCCTCAAGTTCTATCGACCACCGATACAACTCTACGCACGCTTGATGTTCGCTTTACCTAGAACAAGTATGAAACTAGAAGTACTTTGTAGGTGTTGTTGGATAGGTTTGTAAGATAATAAATAGTACGTAAATAAAAAGTAGGGACTGTTTAGATAAAGAAACAATAAAGTAAATATAGCGAGTGTGGAAAAGTGGTGGTAGGAGTTGCGAAATTGCCCCTAAGCAATTGACTACTTTACTAGACCGATAGCAAGTATTATGTGCGAGAGGCCACTACTAGCATGTCATCCCTGACTTGGAATTCTATGCACTTATGATTGGAACTATTAGCAAGCATCCGCAACTACTAATGTTCATTAAGGTAAAACCCAACCATAGCATTAAGGTATATTGGTCCCCCTTCAATCCCGTATGCATTAATTTCTATGCTAGGTTGAAACTTCTGTCACGCTTGCCCTCCAATACATAGTTCTATCGACATACAACTAACCCTAGGGTGTGATCCACGCACGCAATCATATGATGGGCACTAAAGGACAGCAACATAACCACAAGCAAATTAAATCAATCATAGCAATTCATCAACCACCGATAGGACAATGAAAATCTACTCAGACATCATAGGATGGCAACACATCATTGCATAATAATATGAAGCATAAAGCACCGTGTTCAAGTATAGGGTACAGCGGATTGCGGGAGAGTGGACCGCTGTAGATAGAGGAGGGAAGGTGATGGAGATGTTGGTGAAGATGGCGGAGGTGTTGGTGTAGATTGCAGTGATGATGATGATGGCCCCCGGTGCCACCGGAAGCGAGGGAGAGGGAGCCCCCCTCCTTCTTCTTCTTCCTTGACCTCCTCCCTAGATGGGAGAAGGGTTTCCCCTCTGGTCCATGGCCTCCATGGCACGGGAGGGGCGAGAGCCCCTCCGAGATTGGATTTGTCTCTCTGTCTCTCTCTGTTTCTGCGTTCCCAGATTCTTCCTTTTCACCGTTTCTTATATTCCCGGAGATCTGTAACTCTGATTGGGCTGAAATCTTACACGATCTCTATCCGGAAATTAGCTTTCTTGCGGTGAAAGAAGGGCACCAACCGCCTTACGGGTGGCGCACGAGGGTCAGGGGTGCTCCGGGGGGGCGCCCTCCTGCCTCGTGGCCACCTCGGGCACCGTCTCGCATGGATTTTTCTTCCCAAAAATCATATATATTCCAATAAAAATCTCCGTCAGTTTTTATTCTGTTTGGATTCCGTTTGATATGGATATTCTGCGAAACAAAAACATGCAATAAACAGGAACTGGCACTGGGCACTGGATCAATATGTTAGTCCCAAAAATAATATAAAAAGTTGCCAAAAGTATATGAAAGTTGTAGAATATTGGCATAGAACAACCAAAAATTATAGATACGACGGAGACGTATCAGCATCCCCAAGCTTAATTCCTGCTCGTCCTCGAGTAGGTAAATGATACAAAAGATAATTTTTGATGTGGAATGCTACCTAGCATAATGTTGATTATATGTCTAATCATGGCATGAATATTAAGACACGAGTGATTCAAAGCAATAGTCTATCATTTGACATAAAAACAATAATACTTCAAGCCTACTAATAAAACAATCATGTATTTTCAAAATAACATGGCCAAAGAAAGTTATCCCTACAAAATCATATAGTCTGGCTATGCTTCATCTTCTTCACACAAAATACTCACATCATGCACAACCCCGATGACAAGCCAAGCAATTGTTTCATACTTTTGACGTTCTCAAACCTTTTCAACTTTCACGCAATACATGAGCGTGAGCCATGGACATAGCACTATAGGTGGAATAGAGTGGTGGTTGTGGAGAAGACAAAAAGGAGAAGATAGTCTCACATCAACTAGGCGTATCAACGGGCTATGGAGATGCCCATCAATAGATATCAATGTGAGTGAGTAGGGATTGCCATGCAACGGATGCACTAGAGCTATAAGTATATGAAAGCTCAAATTGAAACTAAGTGGGTGTGCATCCAACTTGCTTGCTCATGAAGACCTAGGGCATTGGAGGGGATGTCTTCCGGGGAATCCCCAAGCTTAGACGCTTGAGTCTCCTTGAATATTTATTTGGGGTGCCTCACGAGGTCGCACGAGGGTCAGGGGCGCGCCTGGGGGGGGGGGGCAGGCGCGCCCTCCTGCCTCGTGGCCACCTCGGGCACCGTCTCGCGTGGATTTTTCTTCCCAAAAATCATATATATTCCAAAAAATATCCGTCAGTTCTTATTTCGTTTGGACTCCGTTTGATATGTATATTCTATGAAACAAAAACATGCAACAAACAGGAACTGACACTGGGCACTGGATCAATATGTTAGTCCCAAAAATAGTATAAAAAGTTGCCAAAAGTATATGAAAGTTGTAGAATATTGGCATGAAACAATCAAAAATTATAGATACGACGGAGATGTATCATCGGCCTATGCCGCCGCTGCCTGGGCCTGGCGCGCCTCCTCTTCGGCCTTGCGCTCGAGCATCTGCAGGCGCTCGCCCTCCCGGCGCTCCTCGGCCAGCCGAACGCGACGGCAGTGGTCGAGGTAGGCCGCCTCCTGCTTCTCCGTCACCTCGAGCCAGATCAGCGGAGCGCTGACCCACTCGCACACTACTCCGGTCCAGGAGTAGCACTTGAGGAGGGCCGGCTCCTCCGGCTCGGCTTTTGGCGGGGACGGCGGGGTCACCGGCGGCACGACGCAGTCGCCCGCCGCGGAGAGGGACATGGCCTCCGCCATGGCAACCTGGAAAGCCGCCTCATCCGCCTCCTTCCACCGCTCCTCCTCCTCGCTCTCCTTAATGGCTGCCTGGTAGGCGGCCTCGTCCTCCTGGTCGTCGTCGCGGACGACAAGCGGGGCGGCGGCAGGCGGCGGTCGACGCTGCGGACGCCGCGTCGCCTCGCCTCCTCGTGCTCGAAGGCGAACCATCGAGCCCAGTAGGGTGAGTCGACGGCGTAGTGCGGTAAGGCGCGCTGCTCCGTCGTTAGCAACGCCCACCGGCGCCGCACCTCCTCCGCATGGGCCCTCGCCGTCCGCGACGCCGCCGGCACTGGGATCCTCTCCAGATCCAAATGCCAGTCATGCGGCAGCGTCTTATCGGGGTACGGCAGAGGCACGCGGTGCTGCCAGTGCCACTCGGCCTGGTGCACCGGCACATTGATGTGTTGCCTCTGCCGGGAAGTGCGCGGCGGCGTGGGTAGGGCGGGGAGGGAGGGGGAATCGCGGGCGGCGGCCTTGCCCTTGCCGCTGCTGCCGATGCCGGAGAAGAAGCCCATGCTGGCGGTGGCTAGGGTTGTCGCCGGCATGGGGGCAGGGGTGGCCAGATTGGGACGGGGCAACTGGCAGTGGATGATGGCGGCCCCGCCGCACGCCCGACCGCCATCACTAACGCATGGGCCCAAGGTGGGCGGTCGTCATAAATAATGTTGATCATCGAAGCTGGACGACCGCCAGGTGGGGACGCGGCGGACAGCGAGAAGGCGTGCGAGGCGTCCGTTCCTCGTCCGCGCCGACGCATTTGGGCCGCAAATACGTCGGCGCGGACACGGAGCGGACGCGATTTGGGTATGGGTCGGCGCATTGGGCTGCCTCTTTTGTCCGCGCCGACCCAAACGGACGGCGGCGGACGAAATGGGTCGCCCCATTGGAGTTGCTCTAAGGCCAACTCCACTCATGACCCCAAACGGACGTCCGATTTGATCGGATTTTGTCCCTTTTGGGCGGCAATGGGTTCGCCCATGTACGCCTCTGTCCGTTGGGTCGTGGGTGCGCCCAGCACGCGCCCGCACCCCAAATCATGTCTGTGTTGGACGTGATAAAAAACATAAAAAACAAAAATAAAATGACTTAAAAAGTAAATAAACGTAGTTAAAAAAACTTAAAAATAATTTAAGGGGTCATGGCCACAAAACGGCTCAGTTCCACGATTCACTTAACGGCCCAGTGCCATAATTAACATAAAAACAAAAAAATGCCGCTCGCGAGCTCCTGCCACGCCCGTCGATGTCGTGGCCGTCACCGTCTTCAGTGGCCGCCGGTGTCGTCGTCGTCGCTGACGAGGTCGACGTGGTCCGGCGACGTCCAGAGGTGGGCCGGCGATCCGTGGTGCACGGGGGCGGCGGGCCGGAAGGTGGCAGGTGCCTGCACCACCTCCTCCCGTGGCGAGGCGTCTCGCTCCGATGACCGCGGCGGCGTGGGGCACCAGTTCACACCCCCCACGACGTCCGCCATCTCCGGAGTCGTGCACGACCAGCTCCAGTGCTGGCCCACCAGGCCCGGGTGGAATGCGGCCACTGGCGGCTCCTCCATCACCTCCTCCTTCGCCACCATCTCCAGCTCGGGGATGGCGACGTCATCGGCCGCGAAGAGGGCCGTCATCTCCTCGAGGCCCTCCCATTGGCGTTCATCGTGCGTGCGCATGGAGTCCTCCATGACACATGCCATGAGACAGGCCTCCTCCTCCGCTGTCATGCGAGGAGGTGGAGGTGGTGACGGAGACGGGGAAGGCGATGCCGTGGGCATGAGGCCGCGCAATCGCATATGCCCGCGCGCCTCCCGACGTGGCCGCCGCGGCCCCGACACCGTGTCGGTGAAGTAGGACGCGCGCCGCATGTCGTGCTCGTCTTGGAGCCACGTGTCCCAGAGCACGGAGTCGGGGGCGTACCTCTCGTTGTAGTAGAGGTCGTCGGGGAGGAGGCGGCGGCGGCCCTCGATCTCATCGCGCTGCGCACGGCCGCTCATCGGCATCGGCGGGATCGGGACCCGGTCGGCGGTGAGGTGCCAATTGTTGGGGAGGTGGACGTCACTCCACGGGACCGGCGTCCTCGTATCCCAGTACCGCCGGCATACGTCAACGGCCAGGTACTGCAGGTCGCGCTCGCCGACGGCCCTAGGGGCGATGGTGAACGGGGCAGGCGTGGGGGCCTGACGCGACGACGAAGCGGCCTCCTCTTTCACGGAGCCGCGACGACGTCCCGAGGAGGAGTCGGCCTCGCGGTCATGCTTCCCCTTGCGGCCGTGGTTCCAGAAGTCCATGGCTGCGAGGCGGCCGGCCGGCGAGTTCGAGGCTAGGGTTTTGGTGCTGTCGGATTTCGAGCAGGCCGCGGGGTGGAGTGGGAGTGTGGACGACGACCGATTCATGGCTTCCCCATTTAAGAAGGACCGCGACAGTTCGGTTGGGCGGATGACAGGCGGGGCTGCCCGTGCGTGCGCATTGATTTGGACGGGTGGAAGGTAGGTGGCCGCCTGCCACGCGGCCCCAACGCGGACAAGTGATGCGTCCGTTTGATGTCCGTCGCGACCCAAACCCGCGCATGTTTGCGCTCGAAATGGGTCGGCCCGGACACAAAACGAACCAGATGGGTTCGGGCCGTCGCGCGCTGGACCAACCGGTTTGTCCCTTTTACCTTAAACGAACGGGCCCGGACAGAATGGGTCGCGCAGTGGGGCTGGCCTAAGTACTCCTTCATCTCGTAATATAAGAGTTTTTTAAATTAATGTAGTATTAAAAACATTATATTATGAAACGGAGCTAGTAGCTTTGTAAGCAGCACGTGGAGCCGTGGCTGGCGCACCACGTAGCAAGTAGCGAGGCCACGGATGATAGATCCACCACAATATGCCAAATTTGATGTTTTGATCCTTTGCGCAAAGTTTGAGCGGATTTGACCCTATTTCAAAAAAAAACATCTATCGTCGGGGTCTTTGACAGTAGGGTTGCATAGCCTACCGCCTAAAGCCTCGGTGATAGCCTACTTATCCATGTCAGCTCTAGTAACGCCCATCGTTTCCTGCCATCCACCTACCGTCGAGGACCCTGGCGGTAGCCTGTGCAACCCTACCGCCAAAGACTCCGGCGGTAGGTGCTGAGCAGTTATAAACCCATAGGGGCCAGGTCGCGGGGTCCACTCACGAAGCCAACCCCCATCTTCTCCCCTGTGCCGCGCCCAAAGTTTTTAAACTATTTTCCAATTTTTGGGTGATTTTATTGTTCATCCAAATGCATGTGAGCTTGGGATTAGAAGAGCACTTTCAAGCTCAAGGGGTTCACACAACCAACACCGGCTAACACCAAGGCCGGTTTATATAAGGACATCATAACCACACGCCTAACAACTTCATTCCCCTCTTACAACAAATATCTCGATATACAAATGAAAGAAACACCATCATAACATAATTAAAACCAACATACACAACCAAAACAAACCTGCGGAATGCAGTAACTTGCTAGAGAAAGAAAATAATAATCCCATGAGTGAAGAAGTGCGCAGCGAAGCGCACATTAGTCTCTAATCAACATGTACGGATACACTGTTAGAAATCAAGAGGCGACTTTTGATCGTTTGGTCTCGAGTCCCGGAGACAAAATTGCAACCATCACCCCTTGCGGTTGGTTTGTGAACGCGGGTGCAGAAATTTGCACTGACCTAAAAACATCGTTTGGCATTATGGTCAGTTGGCTACTCTAATTGAATTAGTAAGAGCGAAAATGTCAAACGGAGACCGAGCTCCATAAAGGCCTTTTCAGTTTTAAAAAAATCTGAAAATAAATACGCATATACCTAGATACATAATTTTGCATGTGTGTAAATTTTTAGGTCAAAATACAATAAAATGTGAGCTACATAAAAAAGACAAATCTAGGGTTTTTTTAGCATATGTACTGTTCATCTTTAAAGTCCATGATTTTGTTCTTTTGTGCAGCTCGCAATTTAAGGTATTTCATCCTAAAAATGTTCACACATACACTTTACATCCTTGCATACATGTGTAATTTTTTCTGAATTTTTTTAAACTGAAATTTATGAATTTTGAATTTTTTAAAATAAAAGGCTCCATGAAGCTCGGTCTCCGAAATGTCCTACTCTAGTAAGAGTCCATTTAAGAAAAACTAGTACTCCCTCCGTCCGAAAAAGATTGTCCTTCAAATGGATGTATCTAACATCAAGTTAGTGCTAGATACATTCATTTGAAAAACAAGCTTGGGACAAGCTTTTCTGGATAGAAGGAGTAGCAAGTACTCCCTCCATTCCAAAATATAGTGCGCCCGCGCTTTTCGAGGTCAAACTTTGACCATAAATTTAACAAACGAGACCGACTGCGGCGGGAGAAAAAGTTATATAATTAAAAACTTCTTTCGAATACGAATTCACTGATATAGCTTTTGCTCCCGCCGCAATCGGTCTCGGTAGTTAAATTTACGGTCAAAGTTGAAGCACAGAGATAGAGGAAGCACTACATTATAAAATGGAGGGAGTACCATCTAGCTAAATAAATACTCCACCTGGTTCATACTCCCTCCTTTTCTAAATATAAATCTTTTAAGAGATTCTACTATAGATTACATCCGAAGCAAAATGAGTGAACTTATACTTTAAAAGATGTCCATATACATCCGAATGTAGACTCTATAGTAAAATATCTAAAAAAACTAATATTTAAGAATGGAGGGGGTAGTTTATGGCATAGTAACAGCAAAACTGGTCTGGCAATACGAGAAATCATATGAGAACCTCCACCTGGCGCCCCACAAAGAGTGTTTCGATCATCCTATTAACAAGACAAAGATTCGAGAGTTTCTCTAAAACTTAAGGAAGATGCTAGTGCCACTAAGATTTCAAGCAGGAGGCCCTACATAATTAGTGCATTCTTCTCCTTTAGAAGCATCCGCCTCGAGTCATTGCGTTCTGAAACTGGCTAGGCCGGAAAAGTCGGACAAAATTACTGTTATAACCTAAAAGGCTAACAAAATTCCGATTTGACCTTGTTTAAAAAACGATTTTAACCTCTTTGGGTGACGCCAATATTCCTGGCGTCTTGGTTGCGAACCAGCCGCCAGGAACCCTGGCGTCTGCCCCCTGGCCCGCACTGCCCGCCTGCCCGTTGATCTGCTGACATGGCAAAGGGGCCAGACGCCAAGGACCCTGGCGTCTGGCCCTGGTAAGTGGATAACCCACGGGAGAGTGTGTGGGACCCACCCCACACACTTTCCCCAATCCACAACCCGAGCTTGAAGAACACTTGGAGCTCTCACACTCTCTCCCACCCCTCAAGCTCACCCTCAAATCCTCTCCAAAAAGTGCATCCTTTAGGTGGATTTTTTCATCACTTTGTTACTCTTGGTAATCTCCCCCAAATCATCCAATTTTTTTTAAATCTTGTTATTTTGGTTGCATTTTATACATGTTGGTGGAACCTTAGTTCATGTTTTCTCCCTTATGTTAGTGTGAATGGCTTGGTTAACTTTGATAATATAGTGATATGCACGGTGTGTAGTAGGAATATATGCTTGTTGAGTAGAAAGATTGGGGGTTAGGGTTAGTTAGTGATTACGGTTAACTTTGCTTAGTGTGTGTTAATTAGTGATACTTTTGTGGACATCATCAATAATTTAGTGTTGATATGATTTGGATATAATGAGATGTATTTGGATAAACACCAATTCTCATTGAAGTCTTAAATGCATTCATGTTATTTTTAGATGGAGAGACTTATTAATGTTCATTACATGGACAAGGAGGCATTCTTGAGTAACAATACCGACACGGGTGAGGAACCATTGGTTTTTAAACTATATGAAAGCACTCAACAGAAATAAATGACTCCATAAAACTTCCGGGTTGTCTCCCTGGCAGCGCTTTCTTTTAAGCCATTAAGCTAGGCATATAGTGCTCAAGTAATGGATTCACCCGGATCCCAAGGTATGTCAGAGCCAATTTTAATTAACAATGATTTGTAATTTAGTAGTGAGCACAAAGTAACATATATCATGCAACAACGAAGTCTAACTCTCTTCCTATGCCTCGGCATGTCATAAAAGAACAATTCATGCACACAAAGTAAAGGCCAATGCATAGTATAAACAGTTTCTTGCAATTTTTTTGTGTTGAAACATAAAGAGGTGGAGATATAGTTCCTCTCTCATAATAATTGCAAGTAGGAGCAGCAAGCACATGCATATTATATTTATCAAAATCATCATGTGCAACGATAAAAGGCAACCCATCAATATAACCCTTAATAAGTGCAAACTTCTCCGACATAGTGTAGTCGGGAGAATTCAAAAAGATAATAGGACTATCATGCGTGGGTGCAATAGCAACAATTTCATGTTTAACATAAGGAACTATAGCAAGTTCATCTCCATAAGCATCATTCATATTGGCGTCTTGGCCACAAGCATAGCAAGCATCATCAAAAAGGGATATTTCAAAAGAATCATAGGGATCATAACAGTCATCATAGCAATCATCTTTCGATAAGCACGAAGGGGAATTAAACAATATATGAGTTGAAGAGTTACTCTCATTAGGTGGGCACGGGTGATCAATCCGCTCTTCCTCCTTTTGTTCTTCGCTCTCCTCCTCATATTTTTCATCCAATGAGCTCACATTTTCATCAATTTCTTCTTCCATAGACTCCTGCAAAATATTAGTTTCTTCTTGGACAGTGGAGTAGTCCTCAATATATAGTTTAACATAAGCATTAGAAGCATAATTCTCATAACAATATTCAAGCATGGCAAAATTTTCAGATTTGTGAAGAGTATCATCATACTTTTCAATCAAAGAAGCAATTTCAAAAGCACCCTTAAAAGCAACAAATTCTTTAATTTGTTGAACATCATAGTAATTATAAACACCCTTAGCATACGAAGATACGATTCCATTATTACTAAACTCACATTGATAGGGAAGGTGTTTCTTAGGGTTTTCAGAACAACAAGTAAAATCATATATTTCACATAAATTCCAAGCATAGCATTGCAAACGTTGAATTTGACCCCATAATACTTTCCCTTTTTCAGATATACGGTGTTGCACATAACAAGCATGCTCATCTAAAGATTTGCCCTCAACTAAGCTAGTTGGGGTTTCGGCACGAGCACAAAGGGATCGAAGATGATCCAAGTAAAAAGCTTCAGCAGTGTGATAGATTTTGAGTGGTTCTTCAACCATTGGTTTAGTAGGTGCAACTAATTTTTTTGGTATTTTGCGTTTCCTACCCATAACTAAAGATAGGAAACAACTAAGAACAGCAAATAAAAATTACTTAGTGATAAAGCAAACAAGCACACACGGGAATATTCACCTCACGCTATTGCTCCCCGGCAACGGCGCCAGAAAAAGGTCTTGATAACCCACAAGTATAGGGGATCAATTGTAGCCTCTTTCGATAAGTAAGAGTGTCAAACCCAACGAGGAGCTAAAGGTAGAACAAATATTCCCTCAAGTTCTATCGACCACCGATACAACTCTACGCACGCTTGACGTTCGCTTTACCTAGAACAAGTATGAAACTAGAAGTACTTTGTAGGGGTTTTTGGATAGGCTTGCAAGAAAGTAAAGAACACGAAAATAAAAGCTAGGTGCTGTTTAGATAAAGACACAACTAAATTAGTTTTAGTAGAGAGCTTTTGTCAACAAGAAGGTTATTTGTCCCTAGGCAATCGATAACTAGACCGGTAATCATTATTGCAATTTTATTTGAGGGAGAGGCATAAGCTAACATACTTTCTCTACTTGGATCATATGCACTTATGATTGGAACTCTAGTAAGCATCTGCAACTACTAAAGATTCATTAAGGTAAAACCCAACCATAGCATTAAAGCATCAAGTCCCCTTTATCCCATACGCAAACAACCTACTTACTCGGGTCTGTGCTTCTGTCACTCACGCCACCCACCATAAGCAAATCATAAGCATATTGCAAACCCTACAGCGGGAATCCCTCACGCTTGCGCGACACGGAGAGCACCATAGGACAGCACCAATAATAAAACATACAACTCAAACCAATCACGATCATCAAATAGCCATTAAGACAAAACAGATCTACTCAAACATCATAGGATAGCCATACATCATTGGGAAATAATATATAGCATTGAGCACCATGTTTAAGTAGAGATTGCAGCGGGTAAGAGAGAGGTTACACCGCTGCATAGAGGGGGGAAGAGTTGGTGATGATGGCGGTGAAGTTGTTGGTGAAGATGGCGGTGATGATGATGGCCCCGGCAGCGCTCCGGCGCCACCGGAAGCAAGGGGGAGAGGGCCCCCTTCTTCTTCTTCATTGACCTCCTCCCTAGATGGGAGAAGGGTTTCCCCTCTGGTCCTTGGCTCCTATGGCGTGGGAGGGGCGAGAGCCCCTCCGAGATTGGATCTATCTCTCTGTCTCTCTCTGGTTTTGCGTTCTCGCCTGGCTCTGTTTCACCGTTTCGTGTATATATGGAGATCCGTAACTCCGATTGGCCTGAAACCTTCGCAGTGATTTTTTTCCGAATATTAGCTTTCTTGCGGCAAAAGAAGAGCGTCAACCGCCTTACGGTGGGCTCACGAGGGTAGGGGCGCGCCCAGGGGGCAGGCGCTCCCCCTGCCTCATAACCACCTCGGGCACTGGTTCGCGTTGATTTTCCTCCCAAATTTTCCATATTTTCCAAAAATAAGCTTCGTCCGTTTTTATCCCGTTTGGACTCCGTTTGATATGGATATTCTGCGAAACCAAAAACATGCAACAGACAGGAACTGGCACCGGGCACTGGATCAATATGTTAGTCCTAAAAATAATATAAAAAGTTGCCAAAAAGTATATGAAAGTTGAATAATATTGGCATGGAACAATAAAAAATTATAGATACGACGGAGACGTATCAGCATCCCCAAGCTTAATTCCTGCTCGTCCTCGAGTAGGTAAATGATAAAAATAATAATTTTTGATGTGGAATGCTACCTAGCATAATCTTGATCATATGTCTAATTATGGCATGAATATTAAGACACGAGTGATTCAAAGCAATAATCTATCCTTTGACATAAAGACAATAATATTTCAAGCATACCAACCAAGCAATTATGTCTTATTGAAATAACATAGCCAAAGAAAGCTCATCCCTACAAAATCATATAGTCTGGCTATGCTCCATCTTCACCATACAAAGCATTCACATCATGCACAACCCCGATGACAAGCCAAACAATTGTTTCATACTTTGACATTTCTCAAATCTTTTCAACTTTCACGCAATACATGAGCGTGATCCATGGACATAGCACTATAGGTGGAATAAAATATGATGGTGGGGGTTATGTGGAGAAGACAAAAAAGAGAGAAAGTCTCACATCAACTAGGCGTATCAACGGGCTATGGAGATGCCCATTAATAGATATCAATGTGAGGAGTAGGGATTGCCATGCAACGGATGCACTAGAGATATAAGTATATGAAAGCTCAAACTAAAACTAAGTGGGTGTGCATCCAACTTGCTTGCTCATGAAGACCTAGGGCATTTGAGGAAGCCCATCGTTGGAATATACAAGCCAAGTTCTATAATGAAAATTCCCACTAGTATATGAAAGTGATAACTCAAGAGACTCTCTATATGAAGAACATGGTGCTACTTTGAAGCACAAGTGTGGTAAAAGGATAGTAACATTGCCCCCTTTTTTTGCGGGCTTCTTTACCCCCTTTTTTTAGGCTTCTTTGGCCTCTCTTTTTTTGGTCAATGCTCTAATAATGATGATCATCACACTGTTATTACTTACAACTCGATACTAGAACAAAGATATGACTCTATATGAGTGCCTCCGGCGGTGTACCGGGATGTGCAATGTTCTAGCGTAGCAATGACATCAAAAAACGGACAAGCCAGGAAAACATCATGCTAGCTATCTTACGATCATGCAAAGCAATATGACAATGAATGCTCAAGTCATGTATATGATGATGATGGAAGTTGCATGGCAATATATCTCGGAATGGCTATGGAAATGCCATGATAGGTAGGTATGGTGGCTGTTTTGAGGAAGATATAAGGAGGTTTATGTGTGACAGAGCGTCATATCACAGGGTTTGGATGCACCGGCAAAGTTTGCACCAACTCTCGAGGTGAGAAAGGGCAATGCACGGTACCGAAGAGGCTAGCAATTATGGAAGGGTGAGAGTGTGTATAATCCATGGACTCAACATTAGCCATAAAGAACTCACATACTTATTGCAAAAATCTATTAGTCATCGAAACAAAGTACTACGCGCATGCTCCTAGGGGTATAGATTGGTAGGAAAAGACCATCGCTCGTCCCCGACCGCCACTCATAAGGAAGACAATCAATAAACACCTCATGCTCCGACTTCGTTACATAACAGTTCACCATACGTGCATGCTACGGGACTTGCAAACCTCAACACAAGTATTTCTCAATTTCACAATTACTCGACTTGCATGACTCTAATATCACCACCTTTATATCGCAAAACTATTGCAAGGAATCAAACATGTCATATTCAGCGATCTGAAAGTTTATGTAGGATTTTATGACTAACCATGTGAATGACCAGTTCCTGTCATCTCTCTAAATAGATATAAGTGAAGCACGAGAGTTTAATTCTTTCTACAAACGATATGCCCGTGCTCTAACAAATATAAGTGAAGCAAAAGAGCATTATACAAATGGTGGTTGTCTAAGTGAAGAGAAACAGGCAATCCAAACTTCAAATGATATAAGTGAAGCACATGAAGCATTCTATAAAGCCATACTCAAAAGATATAAGTGAAGAGCAATGAGCATTCTATAAATCAAACAAGGACTATCTCATACCAGCATGTTGCATAAAAAGAAAAAGAAAAACCTAAATGCAAAAGACGCTCCAAGACTTGCACATATCGCATGAACGAAACGAATCCGAAAACATAAAGATACTTGTTGAAGAAAGAGGGGATGCCTCCCCAGCATCCCCAAGCTTAGACGCTTGAGTCTCCCTGAATATTTACTTGGGGTGCCTAGGGCATCCCCAATCTTGAGCTCTTCCCTCTCTTCCTTCTTCTCACATCGAAAAATAAGCTCCTATGGCATGGGAGGGGCGAGAGCCCCTCCGAGATTGGATCTATCTCTCTGTCTCTCTCTGGTTCTGCGTTCTCGCCTGGCTCTGTTTCACCGTTTCGTGTATATATGGAGATCCGTAACTCCGATTGGCCTGAAACCTTCGCCGTGATTTTTTTCCTGAATATTAGCTTTCTTGCGGCAAAGAAGAGCGTCAACCGCCTTACGGTGGGCTCACGAGGGTAGGGGGCGCGCCCAGGGGGGCAGGCGCGCCCCCTGCCTCGTGACCACCTCGGGCACTGGTTCGCGTTGATTTTCCTCCCAAATTTTCCATATTTTCCAAAAATAAGCTCCGTCCGTTTTTATCCCGATTGGACTCCGTTTGATATGGATATTCTGCGAAACCAAAAACATGCAACAGACAGGAACTGGCACCGGGCACTGGATCAATATGTTAGTCCTAAAAATAATATAAAAATTTGCCAAAAAGTATATGAAAGTTGAGTAATATTGGCATGGAACAATCAAAAATTATAGATACGATGGAGACGTATCACATGTCTCTTCCCCAATGGATGACATGAGCGAGAGGACAATGGTGCCACTTGTTGAGCATAGGGTTGTGGTTGATGCCCCCAATGCTTATCGCCAACCACGTCCCCGTGTACCATCTATTAAAGCAAATGAGGTTGAGTTGTATGCCCCCAATGCTTCTAGCCAACCACCAACTAGCCAAGCAAATGAAGTTGAGGTGATTGTGATGCGTCTCCACCGTATCTATAATTTTTGATTGCTCCATGCTATATTATCTACTGTTTTGGGCAATATTGGGCTTTATTTTTTCACTTTTATATTATTTTTGGGACTAACCTATTAACCGGAGGCCCAACCCAGATTTGCTGTTTTATGCCTATTTCAGTGTTTTGAAGAAAAGGAATATCAGACGGAGTCGAAACGGAACGAAATAAACTGGAGAAGTTATTTTTGGAAGGAAACACACCTGATGGACTTGGCCCCACGTCAGAAGATACGGGAGCTGCCCACGAGGGTGGGGGCGCGCCCCCTGCCTCATGGGGCCCCCGTGGCTCCCCTGACGTGCTTCTTCTGCCTATATAACTCCATATATCCTAAAACTTCCAGAACGAAAGATGGATCGGGAGTTCCGCCGCCAGAAGCCTCCGTAGCCACCAAAAGTCAATCGGGACCCTGTTCCGGCACCCTGCCGGAGGAGGGGACCCTCACCGGTGGCCATCTTCATCATCCCGGTGCTCTCCATGACATGGAGGGAGTAGTTCTCCCTCAGGGCTGAGGGTATGTCCAGTAGCTATGTGTTTGATCTCTCTCTCTCTCGTGTTCTTGAGATGATACGATCTTGATGTATCGCGAGCTTTGCTATTATAGTTGGATCCTTTGTTTCTCCTCCCCCTCTTCTCTCTTGTAATGAATTGAGTTTCCCCTTTGAAGTTATCTTATCGGATTGAGTCTTTAAAGATTTGAGAATACTTGATGTATGTCTTGTCGTGGATATCTGTGGTGACAATGGGATACCACGTGCCACTTGATGTATGTTTTGGTGACCAACTTGCGGGTTCTGCCCATGAACCTATGCATAGGGGTTGGCACACGTTTTCATCGTGATTCTCCGGTAGAAACTTTGGGCACTCTTTGAGGTTCTATGTGTTGGTTGAATAGATGAATCTGAGATTGTGTGATGCATATCGTATAATCATACCCACGGATACTTGAGGTGAAATGGAGTATCTAGGTGACATTAGGGTTTTGGTTGATTTGTGTCTTAAGCTGTTATTCTAGTACGAACTCTAGGGCTGTTTGTGACACTTATAGGAATAGCCCAACGGATTGATTGGAAAGAATAACTTTGAGGTGGTTTCGTACCCTACCATAATCTCTTCGTTTGTTCTCCGCTATTAGTGACTTTGGAGTGACTCTTTGTTGCATGTTGAGGGATAGTTATGTGATCCAATTATGTTAGTATTGTTGAGGGAACTTGCACTAGCGAAAGTATGAACCCTAGGCCTTGTTTCAACGCATTGCAATACCGTTTACGCTCACTTTTATCATTAGTTACCTTGCTGATTTTATAATTTCAGATTACAAAAACCTTTATCTACTATCCATATTGCACTTGTATCACCATCTCTTCACTGAACTAGTGCGCCTATACAATTTACCATTGTATTGGGTGTGTTGGGGACACAACAGACTCTTTGTTATTTGGTTGCAGGGTTGCTTGAGAGAGACCATCTTCACCCTACGCCTCCTACGGATTGATAAACCTTAGGTCGTCCACCTGAGGGAAATTTGCTACTGTCCTACAAACCTCTGCACTTGGAGGCCCAACAACGTCTACAAGAAGAAGGTTGTGTTGTAGACATCAAGCTCTTTTCTGGCGCCGTTGCCGGGGAGGTTAGTGCTTGAAGGTATATCTTTAGATCTTGCAATCGAGTCTTTTAGTTTCTTGTTTTATCACTAGTTTAGTCTATAAAAGAAAACTATAAAAAAGTGGAATTGAGTTTGTCTCATACGCTTCACCTTTTTAATATCTTTCGTGAGTATGATGGAAAGGATAATTGTGCTCAAGTGCTAGAAGAAGAAATCTATAAAATGTTTGGCACTAAATATTTGAATGAGAGCATGATTGCAATGTTGTTAGTATGAATTCCTTGAATATCTATGATGCTAATGATATGCAAAGCCACAAGCTTGGGGAAGCTATGTTTGATGAAGATGATATTTTTTGTCCCCCAAGCTTTGATGAGCAAACTTATTATGATGAAAGCATGCCTCCTATCTATGATGATTATTGTGATGACACATATGCTTTAAATAATAATGATAACAATGAAACTTGTCATCTTGATTTCAATTTTCAATCCCATGATAGTTACTTTGTTGAGTTTACTCCCACTATTATTCATGAGAAGAATCTTGCTTATGTAGAGAGTAGTAAATTTTCTATTCTTGTAGATCATGAAAAGAATGCTTTAGGTGCTGGTTATATTGTTAAATTCATTCATGATGCTACTGAAAATTATTATGAGGGAGGAATATATGCTTGTAGGAGTTGCAATAATATCAAGTTTCCTCTCTATGTGCTTAAAGTTTTGAAGTTATGCGTGTTTTACCTTCCTATGCAAGTTGATTATTGCTCCCATAAGTTGTTTTCTCACAAAATCCCTATGCATAGGAAGTATGTTAGACTTAAATGTGCTAGTCATATTCTTAATGATGCTCTCTTTATGTTTCAATTCTTATCTTTTATATGAGCATCATTGAAATCATCATGCCTAGCTAGGGGCATTAAACGACAGCGCTTGTTGGGAGGCAACCCAATTTTATTTTTATTCCTTGATTTTAGCTCCTGTTTAGTAATAAATAATTCATCTAGCCTCTGCTTAGATGTGTTTTTATGCTTTTAATTAGTGTTTGTGCCAAGTAGAACCTTTGGGAAGACTTGGGGAAAGTCTTGTTGATCATGCTGTCAAAAACAGAAACTTTAGCGCTCATGAGAATTGCTGCCATTTTTATTTGGAGAGTGCTATTTAGTTAATTATTTTTTCAGATGATTAATAGATAAATTCCTCAGGTCCAGCAGTTTATTTGAGAATTTTATGAGTTACAGACGTATACGTTTGATCCATATTACTACAGACTGTTCTGTTTTTGACAGATTCTGTTTTCGATGTGTTGTTTGCTTATTTTGATGAATCTATGAGTAGTATCGGAGGGTATGAACCATAGATAAGTTGGAATACAGTAGGTATAACACCAATATAAATAAAGAATGAGTTCATTACAGTACCTTGAAGTGGTGATTTATTTTCTTATACTAACGGAGCTTACGAGTTTTCTGTTAAGTTTTGTGTTGTGAAGTTTTCAAGTTTTGGGTAAGGATTCAATGGACTATGGAATAAGGAGTGGCAAGAGCCAAAGCTTGGGGATGCCCAAGGCACCTCAAGGTAATATTCAAGGATATCCAAGAGCCTAAGCTTGGGGATGCCCCGGAAGGCATCCCCTCCTTCGTCTTCGTTCATCGGTAACTTTACTTGGAGCTATATTTTTATTCGCCACATGATATGTGTTTTGCTTGGAGCATCAATTTATTTTGTTAGGATTTGCTTGCTATTACTTAGAATAATGTTTAGAATCTTTTATTTCAATAAAAGTGGCATTGATAGCCTTTACTATGCCTATTTTAGAAGTCCACATGTTGCTGTTTGAATAAAATACCAAGATCTGAAATTATTAAATGTTAGAGAGTGTTCACATAGTTGCATAATTATTCGACTACTCATTGATCTTCACTTATATCTTTCGGAGTAGTTTGTCATTTGCTCTAGTGCTTCACTTATATCTTTTAGAGCATGGTGGTAGTTTTATTTTGAAGAAATAGATGAACTCTCATGCTTCACTTAGATTATTTTGAGAGTCTTAAATAGCATGGTAATTTGCTTAAAATCCTAATATGCTAGGTATTCAAGAATAATAAAATTCTCTTATGAGTGTGTTGAATACTATGAGAAGTTTGATACTTGATAATTGTTTTGAGATATGGAGATGGTGATATTAGAGTCATGCTAGTTGAGTGGTTATGAATTTCAGAAATACTTGTGTTGAAGTTTATGATTCCGGTAGCATGCACGTATGGTGAACCGTTATGTAACAAAGTCGGAGCATGAGGTGTTTATTGATTGTCTTCCTTATGAGTGGCGGTCGGGGACGAGCGATGGTCTTTTCCTACCAATCTATCCCCCTAGGAGCATGCGTGTAGTACTTTGTTTCGATAACTAATAGATTTTTGCAATAAGTATGTGAGTTATTTATGACAAATGTTGAGTCCATGGATTATACGCACTCTCACCCTTCCACCTTTGCTAGCCTCTCTAGTACCGTGTAACTTTCGCCGGTACCATAAACGCACCATATACCTTCCTCAAAACAGCCACCATACCTACCTATTATGGCATTTCCATAGCCATTCCGAGATATATTGCCATGCAACTTTCCACCGTTCCATTTATTATGACACGCTTCATCATTGTCATATTGCTTTGCATGATCATGTAGTTGACATTGTATTTTTGGCAAAGCCACCATTCATAATTCTTTCATACATGTCACTCTTGATTCATAGCATATCCCGGTACACCGCCAGAGGCATTCATATAGAGTCATCTTTGTTCTAGTATCGAGTTGTAATTCTTGAGTTGTAAATAAATAGAAGTCTGATGATCACCATTCAATAGAGCATTGTCCCAAAAAAAGGCCAAATAAAAAAAGGCCAAAAAAGGAAAGGCCAAATAAAAAAAAGAAAATAAATAAAAAGGGGTAATGCTACTATCCTTTTCCACACTTGTGCTTCAAAGTAGCACCATGATATAGCGAGTCTCATATATTGTGCTTCAAAGTAGCACAATGATCTTCATGATAGAGAGTCTCCTATGTTGTCACTTTCATATACTAGTGGGAATCTTTCATTATAGAACTTGGCTTGTATATTCCAATGATGGGCTTCCTCAAAATGCCCTAGGTCTTCGTGAGCAAGCAAGTTGGATGCACACCCACTAGTTTCTTTTGTTGAGCTTTCATATACTTATAGCTCTAGTGCATCCGTTGCATGGCAATCCCTACTCACTCACATTGATATCTATTGATGGGCATCTCCATAGCCCGTTGATACGCCTAGTCAATGTGAGACTATCTTCTCCCTTTTTGTCTTCTCCACAACCACCATTCTATTCCACCTATAGTGCTATATCCATGGCTCACGCTCATGTATTGCGTGAAGATTGAAAAAGTTTGAGAACATCAAAAGTATGAAACAATTGCTTGGCTTGTCATCGGGGTTGTGCATGATTTAAATATTTTGTGTGGTGAAGATGGAGCATAGCTAGACTATATGATTTTGTAGGGATAACTTTCTTTGGCCATGTTATTTTGAGAAGACATGATTGCTTTGTTAGTATGCTTGGAGTATTATTATTTTTATGTCAATATTAAACTTTTGTCTTGAATCTTATGGATCTGAATATTCATGCCACAATTAAGAAGAATTACACTGAAATTATGCCAACTAGCATTCCACATCAAAAATTATCTTTTTATCATTTACCTACTCGAGGACGAGCAGGAATTAAGCTTGGGGATGCTTGATACGTCTCCAACGTATCTATAATTTTTGATTGCTCCATGCTATATTATCTACTGTTTTGGGCAATATTGGGCTTTATTTTTCCACTTTTATATTATTTTTGGGACTAACCTATTAACCGGAGGCCCAGCCCAGATTTGCTGTTTTATGCCTATTTCAGTGTTTTGAAGAAAAGGAATATCAGACGGAGTCGAAACGGAACGAAATCAACTTGAGAAGTTATTTTTGGAAGGAAACACACCTAATGGACTTGGACCCCACGTCAGAATATACGGGGGCTGCCCACGAGGGTGGGGGCGCGCCCACCCCCCTAGGGCGCGCCCCCTGCCTCGTGGGGCCCCCGTGGCTCCCCTGACGTGCTTCTTCTGCCTATATAACTCCATATACCCTAAAACTTCCAGAACACAAGATAGATCGGGAGTTCCGCCGCCAGAAGCCTCCGTAGCCACCAAAAGTCAATCGGGACCCTGTTCCGGCACCCTGCCGGAGGGGGGGCCCTCACCGGTGGCCATCTTCATCATCCCGGTGCTCTCCATGACGAGGAGGGAGTAGTTCTCCCTCGGGGCTGAGGGTATGTACCAGTAGCTATGTGTTTGATCTCTCTCTCTCTCGTGTTCTTGAGATGATACAATCTTGATGTATCGCGAGCTTTACTATTATAGTTGGATCCTATGTTTCTCCTCTCATGTAACACCCCGGTGTAATGATGCTACAGTAACCCCTGGGGTTTAGTTAATTATTTTGCTAAAAAGTGCTTGATCATTTTTGTCTCCTCTCTCTTTAAAATTCACTTGAATTCAAATTCAAATTTTGTGTGGAATTCAAAATGCTCAAACATGAAAACTAAAATGTTCATCATGTGGGAAGTTTTCTTCTGGTAATATTGGTGGTGAACCAACATTTTTGCAAAAATGTGAAGGTGGCCTAAAATGGCTAAAACAGAAAAGCTAAAAAAGAAAAGAAAAAGGAAAAGGGGAAAGGAAAGGAGAGAGAGGGAAGTGTCCCTGCCCCACTGGGGCCAAGCCCACCTGGGCCGGCCCACCATTGCCCACCCAAGCCAGCCCAGATCCCCCCTGCCCGTCCCCTTCCCTGTTCCCTCGACCGGGGTCGGAACAGGGGCGTAGCCCCGTCGAACCCACTCGCCGTCGCCGGCGAGAGAGGGATAAGACCCCCCCCCCGACGCCTCGGGCTTCCTCCCCACTCGCCCACTTGCTCTCTCTGCCTCTCCCTCTCCCCACTAGAGCCCCCGCTCGCTTCCTCTCCCCCGTTTCCCCATCCACGCCCGAACGCGCCCTCGCCACCGTCCTTCGTCGTTGCCACGGCCACAGGCGGCCCCGTGCCTGCTGGCCTTGTCCACGGGCCTCGCCGCCGTCGGCAACCTCTCCTGGTGCCACCAGGTGGAGACGTGGAGCCCCGCTGCCTCCGTTCGCCTTCGTCCACATCTTCGGTTGCCGCCGCTCATCCTCGGCTCCGGCGACGTCTCTGCAGCTCCTAAGCCTCTTGCCGGGCCTTCGTGTGCCCTCCCGGTGAGCTTCGCACCTCCTCACCTCTCCTCGGCCACTCCTAGTAGCCGTAGTCGCCGTTCCCATCGCCGCCCGAACGCAGCTCCGCCGCGAGGCTCGCCGCCGACGTTGTGGTCGTTGACCTACTCGTCCGAGCACTCGAACGTGCTCAGGTCCCCTCACCGCGGCCGCTCGTGCCGCTAGATCCCCTCCCCGTGCCCTCTGTCACCGTTGGCGAAGATGGCCGAACTCCGGCGTCCGCCTCGCCGCATGCCGTCGTCGTTTTAGGTCTTCCTGAGGCCAACCGTTAGCGCTACGCGACGCGCCTCGCTCCCCTCTTTCGAACGCCACCTCACGCGCGCAAAACGGTGGTCGGAGTGCGTTTTCCGATGATGCTTCAAGGATCCGGAACATGAAGTGGATCCGGAACTGATTGAAGTGCAAGATGATCTCACATACAAAGAGCATCGATCTGCATTCTTGAAGAAGCTGAACGTCGAACACGCCAGAAGGTTACCAAGTTCCTCAAGGTGCAATGGTCAAATCATTCTAAAGATGAAGCCACTTGGGAGCGCGAAGATAACCTCCGGTCTGAATACCCCGACCTGTTCCCTTCTACCTCTTAATTCTCGGGACAAGAATTTCTTTTAGAGGAGGAGAGTTGTAACACCCCGTTGTAATGATGCTACAGTAACCCCCGGGGTTCAGTTAATTATTTTGCTAAAAAGTGCTTGATCATTTTTGTCTCCTCTCTCTTTCAAATTCACTTGAATTCAAATTCAAATTTTGTGTGGAATTCAAAATGCTCAAACATGAAAACTAAAATGTTCACCATGTGGGAAGTTTTCTTCTGGTAATATTGGTGGTGAACCAACATTTTTGCAAAAATGTGAAGGTGGCCTAAAATGGCTAAAACAGAAAAGCTAAAAAAAGAAAAGAAAAAGGAAAAGGGAAAAGGAAAGGAGAGAGAGGGAAGTGTCCCTGCCCCACTGGGGCCAAGCCCACCTGGGCCGGCCCACCGTTGCCCAACCGAGCCAGCCCAGATCCCCCCTGCCCGTCCCCTTCCCTGTTCCCCCGACCGGGGTCGGAACAGGGGCGTAGCCCCGCCGAACCCACTCACCGTCACCGGCGAGAGAGGGATAAGCCCCCCCCCCCCGACGCCTCAGGCTTCCTCCCCACTCGCCCACTTACTCTCTCTGCCTCTCCCTCTCCCCACCAGAGCCCCCACTCGCTTCCTCTCCCTCGTTTCCCCATCCACGCCCGAACGCGGCCTCGCCACCGTCCTCCGTCGTTGCCGCGGCCACCGGCGGCCCCGTGCCTATTGGCCTTGTCCACGGGCCTCGCCACCATCGGCAACCTATCCTGGTGCCACCAGGTGGAGACATGGAGCCCCGCTGCCTCTGTTCACCTTCGTCCACATCTTCGGTCGCCGCCGCTCATCCTCGGCTCCGGCGACGTCTCTGCAGCTCCTAAGCCTCTCATCGGGCCTTCGTGCGCCCTCCCGGTGAGCTTCGCACCTCCTCACCTCTCCTCGGCCACTCCTAGTAGCCGTAGTCGCCGTTCCCGTCGCTGCCCGAACGCAGCTCCGCCGCGAGGCTCGCCGCCGACGTTGTGGTCGTTGACCTGCTCGTCCGAGCACTCGAACGTGCTCAGGTGCCCTCACCGCGGCCGCTCGTGCCGCTAGATCCCCTCCCCGTGCCCTCTATCGCCGTTGGCGGAGATGGCCGAACTCCGGCGTCCGCCTCGCCGCATGCCGTCGTCGTTTTAGGTCTTCCTGAGGCCAACCGTTAGCGCCACGTGACGCGCCTCGCTCCCCTCTTTTGAACGCCACCTCGCGCGCGCAAAACGGTGGCCGAAGCGCGTTTTCCGACGAGTCCCGAGGCCTCCGCCGCATTCTGGCGTCGCCGCCGACGAGTCACCGGCCCTGCTGAGCTGGCGCCAGCGTGGCAGTGGGCCACACGTGTTGTGCCGCTGACTGCCGGGCCCCGCGGGCCCAGTTGACCAAGTCAACTGCCCACGTGGCAGCTCTGGCTCGCTGACATGTGGGTCCCGCGAGTAAAACATTTTTTTAATAAATAAAATGATTAATTAAAATGTTAGTTAAATTAGTTAGTTAATTAGTACTAACTAGTCACTGACTGCTGGGGCCCATGCCCCCTAACTAACCCTGTTAGATTAGTTAAGCCTCTGTTAGACAGAGAGGCTGACAGGTGGGTCCCACCTGTCAGTTTGACTGGTCAGCCGAGCTGACGCAGTGCTGACATCACTGCTGACGCAATAAACCTTTTCTGGTTTTAAAATAATTCAGAAATTGGTTTAAACTTCGAAAATCCGTAACTTTTAAACCGTAGCTCGGATGAAATGTTTTCTATATGAAAGTTGCTCAGAAAAATCCAACGAATCCAAAAACGCGATCCGTTCATCTGTCACATGCCCCTAGCATGCTGAACATGGAACTTTCCCCCTCTTTTCCTCTGTCCGAAATCCGCCTAACACCGGGAGTTGATCCTCGGATGTTTATCCCCTCCGTCTGCAATGTGTAGTACTACGTTAGGGCAACCCTAGCTCTGCCGTCGTCATGTTATGCCTTGTGATGCATTGTTTGCTCTGTATTTACTGTTTCTTCCCCCTCTTCTCTCCGGTAGACCCCGAGACCGATGATGCCGTTGTGATCGACTAGGTCACCGATGACCCCTCCTTCTTTTCTGAGCAACCAGGCAAGCAAACCCTCCTTGAGCATTCCGATATCGCCCATTTCTTTCCTTCTCATGCTTGCATTAGAACTGCTACTGCTTTCTGTATGATCATACTATGATGCATAGCCTATTTTTGTTACCTGCTTTCATACCTTACCTGCTTATCCTAAACTGCTTAGTATAGGTTGGTTAGAGATCCATCAGTGCCCCACCTTGTCCTAGTTGCCTCGCTTTATGTTCTAAGACCCGATCAACGTGATCGACGTCCTGGCCCCGACACCGCACATCACCCCCCCTAGTTGTACGGCTCTGCAGAGTTACCATCGAGTGCCGAGGGTGGAACCTCTTACATCACTCCTGATGAGATCTCTGTAGTGTAGCTATACGGTCGAGGTCATCGAGGGTGATTTCCTCCTTAACCCCTTCCGTTATGGCTCTGTCGTGCAACCCCTCAAGCGTGAACCTCGAGGGTGGATCCTCTTACGTTCACCTGGATGACAACATCGGGTGGAATTCACCGGGGGTGATTCCTCGGGTTTTCCCCTTGGTGTTAGACACACAGTTACTATGGTTACTATGATTTTGCACTGAGCCATGTTACTAAAGACGGGTCGGCCCTAGGGGTACCCGCGCGAGCTTAATAGCGAGTGATGTGGAGTCGGGTTGACCTGGAAGGTGCCTGCGAGATACTTACGAGGCGTGGCCAGGCATTCTTAGCCCTTGCCGCAAGTACTCGAGACGGGGCGACGGGGTCACATCGATCGTGAGTCTCTGCTCGTTACCGCGCGTTCCTAATCCACTATGATTTGGATATTTGATCTGAGGGGCCTTTGGCCTAATAGCACTAACCATCACGTGGGCATTGTATGGGCGTTCTGCGTCATATACATCAGCCGAAGCTTAATAGACGTCAGCGACTGAGCGGCGCGCGCGGGGTTGGACTGCGTAAGCTCCTGCCTTGTTGAAGGAGGTAGCTAGGTCTGCTCACCGGCCGCCTACGCAACATGCAGGAGTTCCCGGGGAGATGGCCCATGACCCCTAGGGGCATAGGTTTAGTCCGGCGTGCTGGCCTCTCTATTAAGCCTAGGTCGGGTTGCGGCGTATTGTTTGGCCGAGGTCGGGCATGACCTAGGAAAGTGTGTCCGGCCGGAGTTAATCGAGCGTGGTGGGTAAGTTGGTGCACCCCTGCAAGGAAGAAAACATCAATCGATAGCCTGTCCTACGGTTACAGACACTTGGAGTTGTATCCCGATCGATACAACTAGAACTAGATACTTGTGATGAGAACTGGATGGTGATGAGTTTTGGAATGTGTTGACACTTGGATAGTATGGCTCTAGGATTGCTTTCTCGCAGGGAGTCGAGAAAGGATCTTTGGCCGAGGTTGAAAACATTACTACTACTTTTCCTTATGCTACTCTACTCCCTCCTGTTGCTGCAAGATGGTGGTTTCCAGAAGATGCTAGTCTTTGATAGGCTAGGCTTTCCCATTCCCTTCTGGCATTCTGCAGTTTAGTCCACAGATACAACCCATTCCTTTGATACAGTTGCATACTTAGTTTAGGTCTGATGTAAGTCTTGCGAGTACTTTGGATGAGTACTCACGGTTGCTTTGCTACTTCTTTTTCCCCCATACCTGATTGTTGCGACCAGATGACGGATCCCAGGAGCCAGACGACGCCACTGTTGATTACTACTACCCGGAGGATGCCGACTACTACGTGACGGCCGCTGACGACTTGGAGTAGTTAGGAGGCTCCCAGGCAGGAGGCCTTGCCTTTTCGATCAACGTTGCTTTTGTGCTAGCCTTCTTAAGGCAAAACTTGTCTAACTCATGTCTGTACTCAGATATTGTTACTTCCGCTGACTCTTGTGTATTCGAGCTTATGTATTCGAGCCCTCGAGGCCCCTGGCTTGTAATATAAAGCTTGTATTATTTTGACTTGTGTCTAGAGTTGTGTTGTGATATCTCCCCGTGAGTCCTTGATCTTGATCATACACATTTGCGTGTATGATTAGTGTACGATTGAATCGAGGGCGTCACAAGTTGGTATCAGAGCCGACTGCCTGTAGGTAGCCCCCTTTCCAACTCCTTGGCCGAAGTCGAGTCTAGTCACTACAAAAACTTTTACTAACATGGCTGTGTGGCTTACGGGCCCACGTCGCCATATGGGTGGTATTAGGATCTTTTATTCCTCGTCTATACTCTGGGACTCTGATCTCTCTTCTATTCGGGTTAAAATGGTTTTACTAACTCTAACATTAGGATACCGTGACCACATCCACCCCAAAGCTGGATAAGCCATAGTTTTCCTTAGAATAGTGTTCTGGATAGTACACACACCGTCGTGATGACAACAAAGTGGTATCCATTGTACCTCTTTCATTATGCATGTTTCATCATGAATGATCCTTGTTTTTACAAATGCTCAATGCTGAAATACCCCCTGTTACTTGTTAGCAGGATGGTTAGACCCGCTGGTCGTGGCCGTGGTGCCAACGATCTACCACCGCCCGAATTCTTTGCTGAAATGATGCAACAGTTTGAGCTGAATCGCCAATTCATGGAAGGAATGATGGCTCAGTTTCCTCGTCCGAACATGAATCAACAGCCAACCCCAGGAACTCTGCAAGACTTCATGCGTCTAAACCCAACTATTTACCGCAGCTCAACTCAACCCCTTGATGCTGATGATTGGCTCCGCGACATCACATATGAAATGGAATCTGCTAGTGTGGCCCCTGCTAGCTATGTCACCTTTGCATCTTTCTTTCTGAAGGGTCCCGCTGCTCAATGGTGGGACAGCCACAGGCATACCCTACCTGCTGGAACGATCATCACTTGGCCGGATTTCCAAGCTGCCTTCCGTGCCCGCTTCATTCCTCAGGGAATCATGGACAGGAAGAAGCGAGATTTCCGCAACCTCACCCAAGGCAACAATACTATAGATGCTTATCAGCGAGAATTTCTGGACTTATCTCGTTATGCTGAAGAAGACATTGCAACTAATGCTCGTAGGCAAGAAAAGTTCCATGATGGACTTCACCCTGATATTAAGCTAGCACTGCTCGCTCATGACTTTGCCGACTTCGCCACCTTGGTGAACAAGGCTATTCAGGTTGAGACTGGTCTTCAGGAACACCAAGGATCCCTTAGGCGCAGCCGTGATGCTGGCTCATCTTCGGGCCCGTCAACGCAGAAGCATCGAATATGGATTCCCCACAACATGTATCGTCCAACTGCACCTGCACCAAGACAGTCCTATGCCGCACCTCGTCTGCCTCCTCCACCGCAGAGGCAGCCCCTTCGGACTGTACCACCCCAAGCTTCTCCTCCCAACCCCAATGATGGTCTATGCTTCAATTGTGGCCTTCCAGGTCACCGTTCCAGGAAATGCCCTCAGAATCAGAATCAGCTGGCTCTGCCTTCAACTGGTCGTAACAATCAGCCCCATAACAACAATGCCAGACCTTATGGTCGTGGTCAGGCTAATCATGTTGATCTGAATGAAGCTCAAGACCAGCCTGCCATTGTGATGGGTACTCTTCTCATTAATTCAGTACCAGCATCTGTTTTATTTGATTCAGGGGCATCGCATTCATTCATGTCAGAAAGTTTTGCATATGCACACGACATTCGATGCGAGCCCATGAACACTCCGATTGTGGTACGCACCCCTGCGGGCCGATGTCAAACTACCATGATTGGTCGCGACGTTCCCATTGAGATTGAAGGGTTGGAGTTTCTTGTTTCCCCCATTATTCTGGAGTCTTCCAATATTGACCTCATTCTGGGAATGGAATGGTTGAAAGCGCATACTGCCTCTATCATTTGCGCCACCAAGGTCGTTCACCTCCTACATCCTTCCGATGAGATAGTAACCTACCATGCTCAACTTGTTCAAAATGCTGAAGCACGACTTTATGTCTTAAATGCGTTGAACGCGGCACCTCTTGAGGGAATTGAAAAGATTCCAGTTGTTCGCGACTTCCTAGATGTGTTTCCAAAAGAACTTCCAGGAATACCTCCTACTCGGGCTGTCGAGTTTGTCATCGACTTGAAACCAGGCACCGTTCCTATTGCCAAACGACCCTACAAGATGCCGCCTCACGAACTCCTTGAACTTAAGGAGGAAATCGACAAATCTCTTCACAGTAGTTTCATTCGTCCAAGTTCCTCAGCTTGGGGAGCACCTTCTCTCTTTGTGAAGAAGAAGGATGGAACGAACCGTTTGGTCCAAGACTATCGTCCTATCAACCAAGCTACAATTCAGAACAAATATTCGCTTCCTCGGATCAATGATCTATATGATCAACTTGCTGGTTCATCAATATTCTCTAAACTCGACTTGAGGTTGGGTTACCACCAGATCCGTGTTCGTGAAGAGGATATTCCAAAGACCGCATTCGTCACTCGTTATGGTTCTTACAAGTACACCGTCATGTCTTTTGGCTTGACCAATGCTCCAGCCACATTATCTCGTCTGATGAACTACATATTCATGGATTACCTCGACAAGTTCATCGTAGTCTATCTGGATGATATCCTGGTATATTCGAAGAACAAAGAAGAACATGCTGAACATCTCCGACTTGTTCTAGAGAAGCTTCGAGAGCATCAACTTTATGCCAAGTATTCCAAGTGCGAATTCTGGCTTCCTGAAGTCACCTACCTTGGTCATGCCATCTCCAAGTATGGTATTGCCGTCAACCCAGAGCGCGTTCAGGCTATTCTTGACTGGACCCCCCCGAAGACTGTCAAGCAAGTCAGAAGCTTTCTCGGACTTGCCAGCTATTGCCGCCGTTTCGTCGAGAACTTCTCCAAGATCGCCAAGCCACTGACTAATCTGCTTCACAAAGGCGTTAAGTTCGTTTGGACAGACAAATGTCAGGAAAGTTTCCAGGCACTCAAGGACAAGCTGACTTCTGCCCTAGTGCTTGCTCCCCCTGATTCTCCTAAGGACTTCGTCATCTATTGCGACGCTTCACGTCAAGGATTAGGCTGTGTCCTAATGCAAGAGCACAGAGTGATTGCTTATGCCTCCCGTCAAGTGCGTCCTCACAAAGAGAACTACCTAGTTCATTACCTTGAGCTTGCTGCGGTTATCTTTGCACTGAAGCTATGGCGACAATACCTTCTCGGTAATCGTTGCGAGATCTTCACCGATCATCAGAGTCTGAAGTACCTATTTACTCAGCCAGATCTGAACCTCCGTCAGCAGTGATGGATGGAAGCTATTGCTGACTACAACTGCGGTATATCCTATACCCCTGGTAAGGCTAATGTAATGGCTGATGCCCTGAGCCGTAAGTCTTATTGCAACAATCACATGGTTTTCAAAGATCAACCCCGCCTTGATGAAGAGCTGTGCAAGCTGAACCTTCAACTAGTTCCACAAGGTTCTCTGAATAACCTTGTCCCGGAACCAACTCTGCTGAAAGCAATTAAGTCTGCTCAAGACAAAGATGCTCACGTGGATTTGATGAAAAAGGATATTGCCTTAGAGAAATCCCGAGATTTCTCGCTTGCTGAAGATGGGACCTTATACTTCAGAGATCGCATTGTCGTACCCCGATTTGAGCTTATGACAGAGAAGGTGATGAAAGAAGCGCATGACACCCCTCTCTCTATTCACCTGAGAAGTACCAAGATGTATCTAGACATCCGTCAAAAGTACTGGTGGTCTAACATGAAGCAAGACATTGCTCAATATATTGAAGAATGTGACGTTTGTCGTCGCGTCAAAGCAGAACATCAGAAACCGGCTGGACTTCTACAACCGCTTCCGATTCCTGAATGGAAGTGGGATAAGATTCAGATGGACTTCGTCACAGGCCTTCCCAAGTCTCAGAAAGGTAACGGTGCTATCTTTGTCATCATCGACCAATTCTCAAAGGTTGCTCACTTTCTGCCAGTCAAGGAGACCATCACTGCTAGTCAATTAGCAAACTTGCATATCTCCCGAATTGTGTCACTCCACGGCATTCCGAAGGAGATCAGTTCAGACCGTGGCAATATATTCACTTCAAAGTTCTGGGATAGTTTCCAAGAGGCAATGGGAACTCATATTACCTGGAGCACTGCTTATCATCCCCAATCCCAGGGCCAAGTCGAGCGAGTTAATCAAATTCTTGAAGACATGCTTTGAGCTTGTGTTATTTCTTTCGGTAAGAAGTTGGAAGAATCTCTCCCTTATGCGGAGTTCTCTTATAACAACAGCTATCAAGCCAGCTTGAAAATGGCACCCTTTGAAGTGCTTTATGGACGCAAGTGCCGAACCCCTCTGAATTGGTCAGAAACTGGGGAACGCACGCTCATTGGTCCAGACATTATTCAACAAGCTGAAGAGCAGGTTCGCATTGTCCGGGATAATCTCAAGGCGGCCCAGTCCCGTCAAAAGAGCAACTATGACCGGAAACACTCAGGTTCAACTTATCAACCTGGTGAACAAGCTTATCTGCGTGTCACTCCTTTGAGAGGCACTCATCGGTTCGGAGTCAAGGGCAAGCTAGCTCCGCGTTACATTGGTCCCTTCCGCATCCTCGCCCGTCGTGGACTGGTGGCTTATCAACTGGAGTTGCCACCTCAGTTCTCTCACGTCCATGATGTCTTCCACGTGTCGCAACTTCGTCGATGCTTCAAGGATCCGGAACATGAAGTGGATCCGGAACTGATTGAAGTGCAAGATGATCTCACATACAAAGAGCATCGATCTGCATTCTTGAAGAAGCTGAACATCAAACACGCCAGGAGGTTACCAAGTTCCTCAAGGTGCAATGGTCAAATCATTCTAAAGATGAAGCCACTTGGGAGCGCGAAGATAACCTCCGGTCTGAATACCCCAACCTGTTCCCTTCTACCTCTTAATTCTCGGGACAAGAATTTCTTTTAGAGGAGGAGAGTTGTAACACCCCGTTGTAATGATGCTACAGTAACCCCTGGGGTTCAGTTAATTATTTTGCTAAAAAGTGCTTGATCATTTTTGTCTCCTCTCTCTTTCAAATTCACTTGAATTCAAATTCAAATTTTGTGTGGAATTCAAAATGCTCAAACATGAAAACTAAAATGTTCATCATGTGGGAAGTTTTCTTCTGGTAATATTGGTGGTGAACCAACATTTTTGCAAAAATGTGAAGGTGGCCTAAAATGGCTAAAATAGAAAAGCTAAAAAAAGAAAAGAAAAAGGAAAAGGGAAAAGGAAAGGAGAGAGAGGGAAGTGTCCCTGCCCAACTGGGGCCAAGCCCACTTGGGCCGGCCCACCATTGCCCACCCGAGCCAGCCCAGATCCCCCCTGCCCGTCCCCTTCCCTGTTCCCCCGACCGGGGTCGGAACAGGGGCGTAGCCCCGCCGAACCCACTCACCGTCGCCGGCGAGAGAGGGATAAGACCACCCCCCCGACGCCTCGGGCTTCCTCCCCACTCGCCCACTTACTTTCTCTGCCTCTCCCTCTCCCCACCAGAGCCCCCGCTCGCTTCCTCTCCCTCGTTTCCCCATCCACGCCCGAACGCGCCCTCGCCACCGTCATCCGTCGTTGTCGCGGCCACCGGCGGCCCCGTGCCTGCTGGCCTTGTCCACGGGCCTCGCCGCCGTCGGCAACCTGTCCTGGTGCCACCAGGTGGAGACATGGAGCCTCGCTGCCTCTGTTCGCCTTCGTTCACATCTTCGGTCGCCGCCGCTCATCCTCGGCTCCGGCGACGTCTCTGCAGCTCCTAAGCCTATCGCCGGGCCTTCGTGTGCCCTCCCGGTGAGCTTCGCACCTCCTCACGTCTCCTCGGCCACTCCTAGTAGCCGTAGTCGCCGTTCCCGTCGCCGCCCGAACGCAGCTCCGCCGCGAGGCTCGCCGCCGACGTTGTGGTCGTTGACCTGCTCGTCCGAGCACTCGAACGTGCTCAGGTCCCCTCACCACGGCCGCTCGTGCTGCTAGATCCCCTCCCCGTGCCCTCTATCGCCGTTGGCGGAGATGGCCGAACTCCGGCGTCCGCCTCGCCGCATGCCGTCGTCGTTTTAGGTCTTCCCGAGGCCAACCATTAGCGCCACGCGACGCGCCTCGCTCCCCTCTTTCGAACGCCACCTCGCGCGCGCAAAACGGTGGTCGGAGTGCGTTTTCCGATGAGTCCCGAGGCCTCCGCCGCATTCTGGCATCGCCGCCGACGAGTCGCCGGCCCCGCTGAGCTGGCGCCAGCGTGGCAGTGGGCCCCACGTATTGTGCCGCTGACTACCAGGCCCCGCGGGCCCAGTTGACCAAGTCAACTGCCCACGTGGCAGCTCTGGCTCGCTGACATGTGGGTCCCGCGAGTAAAACTTTTTTTAATAAATAAAATGATTAATTAAAACGTTAGTTAAATTAGTTAGTTAATTAGTACTAACTAGTCACTAACTGCTGGGGCCCACGCCCCCTAACTAACCCTGTTAGATTAGTTAAGCCTCTGTTAGACAGAGAGGCTGACAGGTGGGTCCCACCTGTCAGTTTGACTGGTCAGTAGAGTTGACGCAGTGCTGACATCACTGCTGATGAAATAAACCTTTTCTGGTTTTAAAATAATTCAGAAATTGGTTTAAACTTCGAAAATCCGTAACTTTTAAACCGTAGCTCGGATGAAAATGTTTTCTATATGAAAGTTACTCAAAAAAATCCAACGAATCCAAAAACGCGATCCGTTCATCTGTCACATGCCCCTAGCATGCTGAACATGGAACTTTCCCCCTCTTTTCCTCTGTCCGAAATCCGCCTAACACCGGGAGTTGATCCTCGGATGTTTATCCCCTCCGTCTGCAACGTGTAGTACTACGTTAGGGCAACCCTAGCTCTGCCGTCGTCATGTTATGCCTTGTGATGCATTGTTTGCTCTGTATTTACACGTTAGGACAACCCTAGCTGCCTTGTTGAAGGAGGTAGCTAGGTCTGCTCACCGGCCGCGTACGCAACGTGCAAGAGTTCCCGGGGAGATGGCCCATGACCCCTAGGGGCATAGCTTTAGTCCAGCGTGTTGGTCTCTCTACTAAGCCTAGGTCGGGTTGCGGCGTATTGTTTGGCCGAGGTCGGGCATGACCCAGGAAAGTGTGTCCGGCCGGAGTTAATCGAGCGTGGTGGGTAAGTTGGTGCACCCCTGCAGGGAAGAAAACATCTATCGATAGCCTGTCTTACGGTAACGGACACTTGGAGTTGTATCCCGATCGATACAACTAGAACTGGATACTTGTGATGAGAACTTGATGGTGATGAGTTTTGGAATGTGTTGACACTTGGATAGTATGGCTCTGGGATTGCTTTCTCGCAGGGAGTCGAGAAAGGATCTCTGGCCGAGGTTGAAAACATTACTACAACTTTACCTTATGCTACTCTACTCGCTCATGTTGCTGCAAGATGGTGGTTTCCAGAAGATGCTAGTCTTTGATAGGCTAGGCTTTCCCCTTCCCTTCTGGCATTCTGCAGTTTAGTCCACAAATACAACCCATTCCTTTGATATAGTTGCATACTTAGTTTAGGTCTGATGTAAGTCTTGCGAGTACTTTGGATGAGTACTCACGGTTGCTTTGCTACTTCTTTTTCCCCCATACCCGATTGTTGCTACTAGATAACGGATCCCAGGAGCCAGACGACGCAACTGCTGATTACTACTACCCGGAGGATGCCGACTACTACATGATGACCGCTGATGACTTGGAGTAGTTAGGAGGCTCCCAGGCAGGAGGCCTTGCCTTTTCGATCAACGTTGCTTTTGTGCTAGCCTTCTTAAGGCAAAACTTGTCTAACTCATGTCTGTACTCAGATATTGTTACTTCCGCTGACTCTTGTGTATTCGAGCTTATGTATTCGAGCCCTCGAGGCCCCTGGCTTGTAATATAAAGCTTGTATTTTTTTGATTTGTGTCTAGAGTTGTGTTGTGATATCTCCTCGTGAGTCCTTGATCTTGATCGTACACATTTGCGTGTATGATTAGTGTACGATTGAATCGAGGGCGTCACATCCCCCTCTTCTCTCTTGTAATGAATTGAGTTTCCCCTTTGAAGTTATCTTATCGGATTGAGTCTTTAAAGATTTGAGAATACTTGATGTATGTCTTGCCGTGGATATCTGTGGTGGCAATGGGATACCACGTGCCACTTGATGTATGTTTTGGTGACCAACTTGCGGGTTCCGCCCATGAACCTATGCATAGGGGTTGGCACACGTTTTCGTCGCGATTCTCCGGTAGAAACTTTGGGGCACTCTTTGAGGTTCTATGTGTTGGTTGAATAGATGAATCTGAGATTGTGTGATGCATATCGTATAATCATACCCACGGATACTTGAGGTGACATTGGAGTATCTAGGTGACATTAGGGTTTTGGTTGATTTGTGTCTTAAGGTGTTATTCTAGTACGAACTCTAGGGCTGTTTGTGACACTTATAGGAATAGCCCAATGGATTGATTGGAAAGAATAACTTTGAGGTGGTTCCGTACCCTACCATAATCTCTTCGTTTGTTCTCCGCTATTAGTGACTTTGGAGTGACTCTTTGTTGCATGTTGAGGGATAGTTATGTGATCCAATTATGTTAGTATTGTTGAGGAAACTTGCACTAGCGAAAGTATGAACCCTAGGCCTTGTTTCAACGCATTGCAATACCGTTTACGCTCACTTTTATCATTAGTTACCTTGCTGTTTTTATAATTTCAGATTACAAAAACCTTTATCTACTATCCATATTGCACTTGTATCACCATCTCTTCGCCGTATTAGTGCACCTATACAATTTACCATTGTATTGGGTGTGTTGGGGACACAAGAGACTCTTTGTTATTTGGTTGCAGGGTTGCTTGAGAGAGACCATCTTCATCCTACGCCTCCTACGGATTGATAAACCTTAGGTCATCCACTTGAGGGAAATTTTCTACTGTCCTACAAACCTCTGCACTTGGAGGCCCAACAACGTCTACAAGAAGAAGGTTGTGTAGTAGACATCAGATTGCTAGTGACGAAGTAATTCAAGAGGATGAAGATGCTTATGATGACGACAAAGAGCAAGAGGAAGGGTTTCATGGTAATGATGTTGGTGACTTGGATGCGTACATAGCGCAAAAGGACATGGATCGTGACTTGCCTTTTAGGCGTCTATATGCATATGAATCAGATGACGAGGGTCCAGTTGAACAGTTGGACGAGGATGGATTCACAAAGGAGGAAAACCAAATCCACTTTGAGCTGACAGGCTTAGAAAAAAGAACTCACTTGTTTAAAGATCTTAGCCTTGCCCATAAAGCTGTTGTTGACGGTGGAATGAGAATGACGGCGATTGAGCCAACACCATGCCCGGATCCAGGAGAACCAAGGGTGGAGAATGAGGACGAGAATGCTTATTTGGAGAAAGGAGTGAAATTTCTGAGCTTGCCTATGCTGAAGTTTTGGTTGGCTGACTATGCCATTCGGAACCATAGGCCAATTTATGTTGAGCACTCCGACATGAAGTTGCGTTACACCGTGAAGTGTGAGCATGAAGGATGCCCATGGAAGGTTCATGCAAGAAAGCTTAAAGAAACCGAAGGATGGGTGTTAAGAAGTTGTGTTGCCACTCATAGGTGCAAACCGCCATCTAAACGACTTCGAACGACACACCGTCAACTCATATCTGAGTATCTCGGATACAAATCGATGAAAGACATAGGCTTGGATCCCACTGTGAAAGTGAGGTTTCTAATGCGGACGGTGAAAAAACAATTTGGTTATGAAGTCAAGTATGGGAAGGCATGGAAGGCAAAGGCAAATGCTATTAGGATGTTGTATGGTGGTTATGAAGAAGCATACAACCAGCTCCCAAGGTTGTTGGTCGCGATTGCACATAAGAACCCGGGCATGTTTCATGTGGTCGAGGATCACGAGGGAGTGTTCCACGATGCCTTCTGGAGTTATGGACAATGTGTGGAGGCGTTTCAGCATTGTCGTCCGGTCTTGTCTATAGATGGCACATTCTTGACTGGTAGATACAAGGGCACACTAATGGTAGCAATGGCGCACTCATCAAACGACAACGTGTTGCCGTGTGCATTTGCTTTGGTGCCTTCCGAGCACCAAGACAACTGGGAGTGGTTCATGGGTCATGTTAGGCACAACGTGATTGGGGCTAGGGAGGTATGCATCATATCGGACCGGCACCATGGCATACTCAAGGCAATGGACATTGTTATTCCAGGATTTCCAAAGCTTCACCACAGATGGTGCATGAGGCATTTCGTGGCCAACTTTTACCGGGCATGTAAGAGCAAGGAGCTCAGCAAAGACCTTACCCATGTATGTGTGGACTTCACCACCCAAGGTTTCGATGCTCGGTACAACAAACTCTTTGCAGCGGTGAACGAAGGGGGAAAAGAGTTCTTAACTAGGAATTTAAGCGAGAAGCACAAGTGGGCACGCGCTCATGACGATGGTGGTAGGCGATATGGCGACATGAAGAGCAATCTGGTAGAATGTTTCAACAATGTGCTGAAGGGTGCTCATGCATTGCCGGTGACTGCAATAGTGGAGTACACATTCTTCAAGCTTAATGAGTACTTTCAGAGGCATTCTGAAGAGACTGCAAAATGGATAGGTAAAAAAGGATTATCCGGAAAAGGTTGATGAATGGTTGCAGTTACAAGCAAGCAAGTCTTCACGGCAACAAGTTATCATATTCGACGGAATTGAAATGATCTATCAAATTGATGAGCCAGGTGGCACAACATGAGACAGTAGACAATATGGTGGTGCTACATTTGAGGTGTGTCTGAAGACTCGGTGATGCCAGTGCGAGAGGCCTAGTAAGTATCATTGTCCATGCTCGCATTTGATAACGGCGGCGAAGGCGAGAAACATACATGTTTGTGATGGAAAAACCATGCGGATGCAAGAGTTCCATGTGGAAGCTACTAGGTTGACATGGGCGCCAAGATTTCACCCTTTCTTGGACCAATCACAGTGGTCTGAGTACCATGGCCCTCACATTAGGCCAGACCCTCTTCTGGAGGTGGAGACCAAGGGTAGAAGGAGAACTAAGAGGTTCGGGGGTGATATGGATGACCTGGCTGGATACACTGGCATGAAACAATTTGGTAGCGGTCATTTCATGGAGGCTCCTGACACTATCAACTGTGGGGTGTGCGGTGAAGGGGGGCACAATGAGCGGACATGCAAGAATAGGAAAACCAAAAAAAGAAAAACAAGTCGTGGAGGTGGCACCGATGGTGAACGAGGTGGAAGAGGTGACGGTGGTGGTGGCCGAGGAGGCATAAGTGCTAGAGGTGGTGGTCGAGCAGGCACAAGTGCTAGAGGTGGTGGTCGAGCAAGCACTGTTGGGGATCGTAGCAGAAATTTAAAATTTTCTATGCATCACCAAGATCAATCTATGGAGTAATCTAGCAACGAGGGGAAGGAGTGCATCTACATACCCTTGTAGATCGCTAAGCGGAAGCGTTGCAAGAACGCGGATGAAGGAGTCGTACTCGCAGCGACGTGAGCTATTTATCTACAACATATTTGCAAAGACAATTTAGACTATGTTCATGATAATTAAGTTCATCTAATCAAATTATTTAATGAACTCCCACTCAGATAGACATCCCTCTAGTCATCTAAGTGAAACATGATCCGAATCGACTAGGCCGTGTCCGATCATCACGTGAGACGGACTAGTCATCAATGGTGAACATATCATGTTGATCGTATCTTCTATACGACTCATGTTCGACCTTTCGGTCTTCCGTGTTCCGAGGCCATGTTTGTACATGCTAGGCTCGTCAAGTCAACCTAAGTGTTTCGCATGTGTCCCGAGGCCATGTCTGTACATGCTAGGCTCGTCAACACCCATTGTATTCGAACGTTAGAATCTATCACACCCGATCATCACGTGGTGCTTCGAAACAACGAACCTTCGCAACGGTGCACAGTTAGGGGGAACACTTTTCTTGAAATTTTAGTGAGGGACCATCTTATTTAAGCTACCGCCATTCTAAGCAAATAAGATGTAAAACATGATAAACATCACATGCAATCAAATAGTGACATGATATGGCCAATATCATTTTGCTCCTTTTGATCTCCATCTTCGGGGCTCCATGATCATCGTTGTCACCGACATGACACCATGATCTCCATCATCGTGTCTTCTTGAAGTTGTCTCGTCATCTATTACTTCTACTACTATGGCTAATGCTTTAGCAATAAAGTAAAGTAATTACATGACGTTTAAGTTGACATGCAGGTCATAAATAAATTAAGACAACTCCTATGGCTCCTGCCGGTTGTCATACTCATCGACATGCAAGTCGTGATTCCTATTACAAGAACATGATCAATCTCATACATCACATATATCATTCATCACATCCTTTTGGCCATATCACATCACAAGGCATATGCTGCAAAAACAATTTAGACGTCCTCTAATTGTTGTTGCAAGTTTTTACGTGGCTGCTATAGGTTTCTAGCAAGAACGTTTCTTACCTACGCCAAAACCACAACATGATATGCCAATTTCTATTTACCCTTCATAAGGACCCTTTTCATCAAATCCGATACGACTAAAGTGGGAGAGACAGACACCCGCTAGCCCCCTTATGCAACTAGTGCATGTCAGTCGGTGGAACCAGTCTCACGTAAGAGTACATGTAAGGTCGGTCCGGGCCGCTTCATCCCACGATGCCGCCGAATCAAGATAAGACTAGTAACGGCAAGTAAATTGACAATATCGACGCCCACAACTGCTTTGTGTTCTACTCGTGCATAGAAACTATGCATAGACCTAGCTCATGATGCCACTGTGGGGGATCGTAGCAGAAATTTAAAATTTTCTACGCATCACCAAGATCAATCTATGGAGTAATCTAGCAACGAGGGGAAGGAGAGTGCATCTACATACCCTTGTAGATCGCTAAGCGGAAGCGTTGCAAGAACGTGGATGAAGGAGTCGTACTCGCAGCGATTCAGATCGCGGTTGATTCCGATCTAAGCGCCGAACCACGGCGCCTCCGCGTTCAACACACGTGCAGCCCGGTGACGTCTCCCACGCCTTGATCCAGCAAGGGGAGAAGGAGAGGTTGGGGAAGACTCCGTCCAGCAGCAGCACGACGGCGTGGTGGTGGTGGAGGAGCGCGGAACTCCAGCAGGGCTTCGCCAAGCACTACGAGAGACGAGGAGGGAGAGAGGTAGGGCTGCGCCAAGAGGGAGATGATCTCGTGTGTCTTGCAGCCCCCAATACCTCAAGTATATATAGGGGAAGGGGAGGGGTTGCGCCCCCATCTTGGTTCCCTCCCTAGGGGTGGCGGCAGCCCCAAAACCCATCTAGGGTTGCGGCCAAGGTGGGAGAGAGGGGGGCGCACCTAGGGTGGGCCTTAAGGCCCATCTGCCCTAGGGTTTGCCCCCTTCCCCTCTAGGAGGCTCCTTGGGCCTTGGTGGGAGGCGCCCCAGCCCACCTAGGGCCTGGTCCCTTCCCACTATTGGCCCATGTAGGCCTCCGGGGCTGGTGGCCCCACCTGGTGGACCCCCGGACCCCTCTGGTGGTCCCGGTACACTACCGGTGATGCCCAGAACACTTCCGGTGGCCAAAACCATACTTCCTATATATCAATCTTTACCTCCGGACCATTCCGGAACTCCTCGTGACGTCCGGGATCTCATTCGGGACTCCAAACAACATTCGGTAACCGCGTACATACTTTCCCTATAACCATAGCGTCATCGAACCTTAAGTGTGTAGACCCTACGGGTTCGGGAGTCATGCAGGCATGGCCGAGACAACTCTCTGGTCAATAACCAACGGTGGGATCTGGATACCCATGTTGGCTCCTACATGTTCCACGATGATCTCATCGGATGAACCACGATGTCAAGGATTCAATCAATCCCGTATACAATTCCCTTTGTCTATCGGTACGATACTTGCCCGAGATTCGATCGTCGGTATCCCGATACCTTGTTCAATCTCGTTACCGGCAAGTCTCTTTACTCGTTCCGTAACACATCATCCCATGATCAACTCCTTGGTCACATTGTGCACATTATGATGATGTCCTACCGAGTGGGCCCAGAGATACCTCTCCGTTTACACGGAGTGACAAATCCCAGTCTCGATTCATGCCAACCCAACAGACACTTTTGGAGATACCTGTAGTGTACCTTTATAGCCACCCAGTTACATTGTGACGTTTGGCACACCCAAAGCACTCCTACGGTATCCGGGAGTTGCACAATCTCATGGTCTAAGGAAATGATACTTGACATTAGAAAAGCTTTAGCATACGAACTACACGATTTTTGTGCTAGGCTTAGGATTGGGTCTTGTCCATCACATCATTCTCCTAATGATGTGATCCCGTTATCAACGACATCCAATGTCTATGGTCAGGAAACCGTAACCATCTATTGATCAACGAGCTAGTCAACTAGAGGCTTACTAGGGACATGGTGTTGTCTATGTATCCACACATGTATCTGAATTTCCTATCAATACAATTCTAGCATGGATAATAAACGATTATCATGAACAAGGAAATATAATAATAACCAATTTATTATTGCCTCTAGGGCATATTTCCAACAAGCACAAGTGCTAGAGGTGGTGGTCGAGCAAGCACAAGTGCTAGAGGTGGTGGTGGTCGGAGAGGAAACACAAGTGCTAGAGGTGGTGGTGGTCGGAGAGGAATGGTTGATAATGGACCGGCCTTCGGTTATTTGCTTAATCCAGATGGTTGATCTAATAGTAATGGTATATTATTTGTTCATACAATTCCTAGCATTTATTGATTTACTATATTTGCACATGTATCTCTTTGTGTCTTGTGCTAACAATTGTTCTTTTTGTAGGCATGGCTTCATCCGGTTCCAGCACGAGGCCGGCGTGCGCGGATCAAGAGGACATGCCGAAGACGTGGATGGAGGCCAGGTTGGACAAGGATAAGGAGAAGGATGTGCCCACACCACCATGTTGGTGTGGTGATGTTTGCAAGCTGAAGGTGTCCACGGACCGCAAGAAGTCATGGACAGAAGGTAGAAGGTTTTTCGTGTGTCCCAACTATGCACATGATCGTCGAAGGCCAACTAACGCATATGACATACCACCGGTATGTTGGGTGTACATACAAAAAACCTCATCAAGTTTGAACTCATATTATTAACAAAAACATGATTTTTATGTAGTCACCTCCTCCACTTTGCAAGTACTTCACTTGGATAGATCACGAGGTACCAAAAGATGTCCAAGAGGACCAACATCGAGATTACTTACGAAGGCAGCGCCTGTTCGAGGAGTCCTTTGCACGGGGATTGGAGCATGAGCGTCGTGAGAAGGAGAAGAACGAGCGCAAGAAGCGTGAGCAAGAGAGGGCACACAAAGAGAAGGAGGCTCGTCAAGAAGAGAGGGCAAGAAAACTTGCAAGGGCTCGCGATGCACGAGAGGAGGACGAGGCACATGACAAGAAGGGAAAGTGGCCCCGTACTACTCAGTAGACAAATGGAAAGGCACTGGCGTCGATGATGGAATGTCGAGACTTTGTTTAATGTATGAACTTGTCATTCGAGACCGTGTGTGGTCATGAACTACTTATGTCATTTGAGACATCATCTGTGAACTTGTTATTTGAGACCTTGTGTGGTCATGAACTACTTATGTGCAACCTATTTGAAATTATGTGCAAACTATACTTTGTTCATATTTTTGTTTGATTTCCAATGTTTAAAAATGTGTGCAACCTATTTGAAATTATGTGCAAACTATCCAGACCAGATGGCAAGGTCAGTGGCGTCTAGCTCGTTTTGGTCACGCAGGAGACCAGACACCTGTCTGATCTGTCTGATGCCCGATCCAGAGAGCCAGACGCCAGGCACCTTGGAGTCTGGGTCCCTATCCAGACCAGACGCCAAGGTCCTTAGCGTCTGGCTCATTTTGGTCACGCAGGAGACCAGACACCTGTCTGATCTGTCTGAGCATTTTGCCAGTTTGCAACACACCCAGACGCTAAGGTCCCTGGCGTCTGGGTCCCTATCCAGAGAGCATTTTGCCTATTTGTAAGTGTGCACACCCAGACGCCAAGGTCCCTGGCGTCTGGCTCCCTATCCAGAGAGCAAATTTTGAGTGGATAAGATTCTTTGGGCCCACCTCTAGCCCTCACATCCATTCATCTCCACCTCTACCCCTCTCATTCCTTTCATCTCCACTCACTCTCACCTCTAGACCTCTCATCCACTCACTCTCATCCAGTACCCTAACCCCCCTCAAATCTCTCATGAATCGGTCTGGTTTCACCGTTGGATCTTTAGGATTTCGAAACTAGAAGGTAAATCAACTCCACCCCCATTTTTGGTTGGTTTAATGTATCATAGCTTTGTGTAAACCCTAGTTTGTTTTCCTCGTGGTTTAATGTATCATAGGTTAGGTACTAAGAGATTTGTGTGTTGTAGATGGCTAAGGGTACTCAGTGGGTGCTTAGCCCTATTGTTCATGTCGAAGGCTTGTCTCCATGTGTTGTGCAAGTTAGTGAAGTGGACCTCACTTTCGATTGGTTGAAGACTAAATTCATGTTGAAGCAAGGGTTGAAGGAAGAGGATTTTGTGTACTACGTCAGCAGGAAGCAGTCAGATGGCCCCGGGGAAAGAAAATTGGTTGACATAACTGATGATGACAAGATTCAAGAAATGCTGCAAGAATGGGGATGGAAAAGGGTTGTTGACTTGCATTGCTACAGGAAACCGAGTTATATGTGATGTTCATGTCGTTTCAACTATCGTGGACCATCGTGGTCATGAACTACTTATGTCATTCGAGACATTGTATGTGATGAACTTCTCATTCGAGACTATTTGTGTAATTTGAGATTATGTGATAACTATGTTTGTCATTTGCTATTATGTGAACACTAATGTTTGTCATTCGATACTATAGGTGTTTGCTAGAACAAAATATCTATGTAATTCGATACTATGTTGTGACAAAATATGAACAGAATAAAAAAAACTACTACACCAGGGCCACACGCCATGGCCCCTGGCGTCTGGCTGCCCTGTTTCTGCTATCCAGGCCTCTGCTTTTGCTTCCAGTCGACCACCAGACGCCAGGGATCATGGCGTCTGGTCCCCTGACTTCAAACCAGACGCTAGGGATCGTGGCGTCTGGTCCCCTGACTTCAAACCAAACGCCAAGGACCCTGGCTTCTGGGGCCCTGTACATTATTTTGGACTTGTTGTTTCACACAAGAAGATATCACATATATAATAATATGACAGGTTCATAGAACACAGAAGATAGCACATTTCACAGAACTTTCACCACGACAAATTCTTGCATACAAACGACAACAAGTTCACAGATTTTTCATCACGACAAATTCATGCATACATAAGACACCAAGTGCATACATAAGACACCAAATTCAAGACAACCTTAAAAGTTTTTACCACAACACCAAGTTCATGCATACAAACACCACCTAGTTCATGCACTTCCAAACAAGAAGCTCACTTCCTCCTTCCTCTCTTCATGAGTGCTGCAAGTGTAGGCTCCTCCTCTTCGCTAGCCTCCTCCTCCTCTTCGTTGTATGCCTCCTCCTCCGCCTCAATGTTGGCCTTATATCTTTGCATTCCTGTTGGGATAAGCTGATGAGGATACTCCGGACTATGGAATTGTGTGTTCCATGTCTTCTTTCTACCTTTCTTTCCTGGTGTCTTAGCTATGACTTTGCCTTTCCTAGAGCGAGCATTGCCTTGTGTCGGTTGTGTAACCTGTGATGGTTGTGGAGCATCAACATCATACTCATGATCTTGTTGATGTGTTGCATCATACTCATGCTCCTCATGATGTGTTGGCTCCTCTTGATGTGTTGGCTCCTCTTCATGGACCTCCTCCTCCATGTCCTCATCGTTCTGGATATAACGCCATCTATTAGCTCTGGCGGCGCGACTACCAGGTGCACACACGTCACTGGACTGAGCACCATGGCAAGAAAGCATTGCTGCCATCTTATGGAACCGCTTCTTGAACTTCTGCAACAACACAAAATATGCTATGATATGAGATGCAAATAAATAATCCACGAAAAGAAACTTTTATAATATATTGGCCACACCTCCATCGTGCTCCTAAGAGTCCTCTCAGATAATACACCACCAGCTGGATGACTCAGTGCAACATTGGCATCGTTGACGCACAGAAGCAACTCTCTGCCCTGCAATTCATGAACACATCAAACTTATGTATTTGAAAGAAGACAACATGATGCAAGTTTGTTAGAATAGGTCAAACAGACTACCATTTCATCATGCATCGGTGCATAGTCAACGTGAGCCCCTCTGGTGTCTCTCACAACTGTGTTGAAGGTATGATAACCTTCTGCAGTCTCCGGGTCTTCAGACACCAACTCCGACCACTCCTCGTGAGTCCAACCAGGCTTTAGCTTTAACCGGTAATGATCCGCATACCACACTTGATACTTCTGATATGCTGACTGATTGTGAGGTCTATTCTCTGATTGCACTAACGTGTCTCTTTGATTCCAAATTTCTATCCACGCACGGTGTTTGTTTGACCAATCCGATATATCCTGATTGTTCCTTGGATTGAACCTACAAATGATGCACGGGACAAAGCATGAGCAAACATAGACTTATTCAATGCTCTACTACACACTCAAGGCATGCTTGCTCACCGATGCAGAGATAGCGTTTCCTCGTTGCTCTCCTCAATTGGAATACCTTGTCTTCTTCCAAATTGTCTTGCCACACGGTCTACAAAGTGCCACTCGACTGCGAAGAAGCATATCATTGGGCACCTCGCCCGCCAAAGATGGCTATCACGCGTGCACATCTCATTAAGATCATAGTCACGATCTTCCATATAAGGCAACCAATGTACCTGCAAAAGAAAGAGATACATTGTTAGATACAAGTTTCATTCTTGACTAAATTTGGTCTCATCGAACTTCTCTATACCTGCTCAGTAGTCAAGGTGTCCAGCTCGTTCATATAGCACTTGTATCGCACATGCGAGCTTCCTGTGTACAATGTCACTTGTTCCCAATAGTAAGCAAGCGTAGGGCGCCGATATGGATCATCATCATGCAGCCCGTCATGATTACCCCGTGGGTTTGCCATGTTGGGGTTCTTGATATCGGGCCGTCCAACCGGGATCCGCTCCCACATCCACACGGATAGGCTCCAAACAAACCCAGCCAATGAGGATGTATCTCCCTTCCTGCGACACGCCAAGTCAAGCTGCAATCAAACAAACATGTTAGATATGGAGGCGCATGACAAATGAAAGTTAAATGGTTGCAAATATCTCTTACCTGACGATACAAATATGCTAGTGCGGCCGAACCCCAGCTATACTGGGTATCCCAGTTATTGAGTAGCTCCAGGAACATCCAGAGGGCCGAGTTCTCGGTTGCATCTGAGAAGACTACCTTGGTTAGTACATACCAAAGATAGGCCCGCGCGTACTGCTGCACAACCACGTCATTGGCACCCTGAGGGCATCAATCGGTGTTTCCTCTGACCAGTTTTAGCCAAGAATGCCTCACTCTCACGGTATCGGCCTTGCCTTCCTCAGGGGCGTCGGGCTGAACACCAATTAAAATGTCAGTCCGTTCTCGCCAATTAACGGCACTGACACGACCAGTAACAGCTTGTCCGTTGATAGGAAGGCCGCTTATCATAGCCATGTCCTCAAGGGTCATCGTCATCTCCCCAAATGGAAGGTGGAACGAGTGAGTCTCTGGCCTCCAACGATCCACAAGTGCGGTCAGCGTCGCGTGGTTCACCGGCGGAGCGCGTCGCTTAAACTGCAACACGAATGGGAGAAGACCCAATCTCCGAATGTAAGGCTCGTACCGCGGGTTGTAAGTAAAGTCATCAGCGGAATGACCCCTCATGCGCATAGCAACTACAAGCCGCAAATAAAGTGATGTTTTAATCAATACAAGAACACAAATGAGAAACAACGAAAATTGATAAGTCTTGCTTCTTACCTCTCCCTTCTCAATGGCACGAGCACGATGCTCCTTATCCCACTCATCGATTAATCCGCCATACCAAGGTCCATCATCATCCGCCATCTTAAAAAAATATCACAAACATCTATGAATACATGAACAATATCAAACAATACTATTTCCTTCTTCAAGTTATGCCATATGAACACACCATTCTTCTCACACATAACCACATCATTTCTTTCTTCTACATATGCACACATATCATCTAGAGTACCAAATTTCACCATCAAATAAATTTCATAATCATCATCCACCATTCTATTGAACAAATCATGTCACACACAATCATCAAATTTCATCATCTCTTTTGCAAATAAAATTATGCCATCTATATATTCAACTTTATTGTCATACCACTTCACACATATAATATTTTTTCTAAATATCTTTGCTTGCCAAAGTAGCCTTCTCAGATTCAAACAAATATTATGCCATCTATATATTCAACATATAGCTAATTTGCTAGCACATGCATACATCATCTACAATTCAAAAAAAATCACAAACTATGTCTATTGGTGGACAACTACAAACATCTACAAACTACACTACCTACCAAATCATCTACCAACTACAAACTATTTCCTAAAACAAAGAAACCATCTACTAATCTAACATCACCTAATGTGAAATAATGCATCCAACAAGAGAGGGGGAAACAAAAACAAATTGGAGGGAATGGGGGAGAATACCTCAAAGAAGCTTGGGGGGTCAGATCTGCGAGTTTGAGCGGTTAATGGAGTAGATCGGGGGGGAGGGAGAGAAGGGGCGACGAACAGCCCTCTGTTCTTGACCCAAACGCCAGGAGAAGATGAGATGGGGATGGGTGGGCTGGCCCGCGCCGTTATCCACTTACCAGAGCCAGACGCCAGGGTCCTTGGCGTCTGGCCCCTTTGCCACGTCAACAGGTCAATGGGCAGGCGGGCAGTGCGGGCCAGAGGCCAGACGCCAGGGTGCCTGGCGTCTGCTTCGCAACCCAGACGTTAGGGATGTTGGCGTCACCCAAACAGGTCAAAATCAATTTTTTTTAAAACAAGGTCAAATCGGGATTTTGTTAACCACATAGATCAGAACAATAATTTTGTCCGGAAAAGTCCGAGAAGGACAGGTCTCCGGCCCACTGAGAGGATAGATGGTCCGCGTAGATCTCCGGTCGGTCTGTCCACCATGCCTCTGGAAAACATCGTCACAGGCCCACAAGAGGATGCGGTGAAAAAATGTCTCAAATTTTCTGCAAGCTGCATTGGGGAAAAGGCTTTATCCCAGAACCAGACGTGGCAGGATACAATTTGGTAAATGTATATATTTTTTGAGGCAATATTGTGATCGTAAAACTCAGGGTTCATGTTCTACCAGCTCTTTTTTGTCAAAAAATAAGTTCTGCTAGCTCTTGCTTAATTGCACTGAACAGATAACATAACGGACGGCGTTTCTGTCCGCTTTTTATCTGTTTGGATCGGCCACCCGTCCGTCGCCCTGTTTTTTATTTGGGTCGGCGGTGCGCCCAACGCGCCGACCCATTTCACGACCGCGCACGTTGTAGATCATGCCAGCAGTCATGTCGTTGCCCTGGTTTTGGCGCTCCAGCACGTAGGAAAGGTTTGCGCGCGCGGGTGAAAATCGGGCTAGCGCGCGCTGGTTGTGGTGCTCCATCGCGCGGGAAAGGTTCGTGCGCGCCGTGGCCGACGCTCGTTATAAGAAGGCGCTCCCTCCACACTCTGTCCGCCGCCCACTTGTCTCGCCCCCTCTCACTAGCCTCGCCGGCTCTGCGCCATCATGTCGATTCGCCGCCTGGGCGCTTCGGATTTTCTCGGAGTCTACGAGCGCCGCTCCGACGACTTCTCCTCCGAGATCTGTTTTGGCGAGAAACGCCTCATCCTCGGCACCTTCGACACCGTAGAGGAGGCGGTCCGCGCGGCGCGGTGGCCTGGCGCCTCCTGAGGCCTCGTGGGGAGATGAATTTTCCTGACGTGTCGAGCCAGTGGGCGCAGGATCTGGCGCCTCTCCCACGGCTTTTCACCGATGAGGATCGTCGTGTCCATCGGAGGCGGCAGTGTCACCTCACCATCGCCGAAATGGATGTGGAAGCCATGGTGGTGTGGCGCGAACGCTTCTTGCAGGACATCGTCGACGAGCGCCAGTTTTACAAGCAAAGGAGGACGAAGAGGGAGGCGAGGAGGACAAAGCGAGCTGCCTATCGGGAGGACAAGCGTGCGCGGAAGCAGGCCGCTCAATTGAAACTGAAGCGAGAAACGTCGGGGTGGTACTTCGAGGACGAGCAGTATGCTGACGCCTACATTCAGACGCCGGAGGAGGACATTAACGAGTCAGAGTCGGAAAGCGACGACGAGTAGTTGGTCTTTTATTTTATCTGTGTACGCTAGAACTATTTATGTATCCTTGTTCTATCGGAAAAAATGGCTGGGAGTGTCGGCGACGAAGAAGGCGGCCACGGTGTGCTGTTGGATGTGAAGAGGTCAATGTGCCACCGACCAGCGGGCCTGGAGAGGAAAGAGGGCGAGCGCGCGCGTCCGCTTTGTGTCCACGCCGACGCAAATCCTACTTAAAATTGAGCCGGAAATGGATTGGCAGGCGGACGAACGGACATACGTTTGTTTGGATCGGCGCATTGAGCCGGCTTTTATGTCCGCGTCAACCCAACATACGATGACGGACGAAATGGATCGCCCCATCTACTACCCCTATAAAAAGAAGAGAGGAGCAGATCCAAATAACACGAACTGTCTATTTACTAGATCCAAGGGTCTAAAATATCTCCGTGTTTAACGCAACAAGCCACGCTTAAGCCATGATCATTAACCCATGCAACCTTTCGGGAAAAAAAACCGTTGCGCACTACGCCCACGCCCGAAGGACCTCTCTGATCCTCCTTCCTCCCACGCCGGCCGCAAGCGTCCCTCGCCGCCCCCGCCTCCCGCGCCGGCCGCACGCCTCCCTCCCTCGCTGGCCTACCTCCCGCGCCAGCGGCCGCCACTCCCATGCCGACGGCTGCTCCGGTCGCCGCCCCTACTCCTGAGGGCGCCGGGCGCCGAGAGGTCTAGGGAGTGGCCCATCGATGTCATCCTCCTTTGCTTGGTGGCCTCCATGGATGCGGGTGTTGGGGAACGTAGTAATTTCAAAATTTTCCTACGCACACACAAGATCATGGTGATGCATAGCAACGAGAGGGGAGAGTGTGATCTACGTACCCTCGTAGACCGACAGCGGAAGCGTTATGACAACGCGGTTGATGTAGTCGTACGTCTTCACGGCCCGACCGATCAAGCACCGAAACTATGGCACCTCCGAGTTCTAGCACACGTTCATCTCGATGACGATCCCCGGACTCCGATCCAGCAAAGTGTCGGGGAAGAGTTCCGTCAGCACGACGGCGTGGTGACGATCTTGATGTTCTACTGTCGCAGGGCTTCGCCTAAGCACCACTACAATATTATCGAGGACTATGGTGGAAGGAGGCACCGCACACGGCTAAGAGAACGATCTTAGAGATCAACTTGTGTGTCTAGGGGTGCCCCCTGCCCCCGTATATAAAGGAGCCAAGGGGGGGTGCGGCCGGCCATAGGAGGAGGCGCGCAGGAGGAGTCCTACTCCTACCGGGAGTAGGACTCCCCCCTTTCCCTAGTTGGATTAGGACTTGGGGAAGAAGGAAGAGAGGGAACAAAGGAAAGGGGGGCGCCCCCCCTCCTTGTCCAATTCAGACTTGGGGGGGAGGGGCGCGCGGCAGCCCCTAGGCCTCCTCTCCTCTTCCTCCACTAGGCCCATTAAGGCCCATTAGGTTACCGGGGGGGTTCCGGCAACCTCCTGGTACTCCGGTAAAATGCCGATTTCACCCGGAACACTTCCGATGTCCAAACATAGGCTTCCAATATATCAATCTTTATGTCTCGACCATTTCGAGACTCCTCGTCATGTCCGTTATCACATCCGGGACTCTGAACTAACTTCTCTACATCAAAATATATAAACTCATAATGAAACTAACATCGTAACGTTAAGCGTGCGGACCCTACGGGTTCGAGAACAATGTAGACATGACCGAGACATGTCTCCGGTCAATAACCAATAGCGGAACCTGGATGCTCATATTGGCTCCCACATATTCTACGAAGATCTTTTATCGGTCAGACCGCATAACAACATACTTTGTTCCCTTTTTCATCGGTATGTTACTTGCCCGAGATTCGATCGTCGGTATCTCAATACCTAGTTCAATCTCGTTACCGGCAAGTCTCTTTACTCGTTTCGTAATACATCATCTCACAACTAACTCATTAGTTGCATGCTTGCAAGGCTTATGTGATGTGCATTACCGAGAGGGCCCAGAGATACCTCTCCGACAATCGGAGTGACAAATCCTGATCTCGAAATACGCCAACCCAACATGTACCTTTGGAGACACTTGTAGAGCTCCTTTATAATCACCCAGTTACGTTGTGACTTTTGGTAGCACACAAAGTGTTCCTCCGGCAAACGGGAGTTGCATAATCTCATAGTCATAGGAACATGCATAAGTCATGAAGAAAGCAATAGCAACATACTAAATGATCGGGTGCTAAGCAAATGGAATGGGTCATGTCAATCACATCATTCTCCTAATAATGTGACCCCGTTAATCAAATGACAACACATGTCTATGGTTAGGAAACATAACCATCTTTGATTAACGATCTAGTCAAGTAGAGGCATACTAGTGACGTTTAGTTTGTCTATGTATTCACACAAGTATTATGTTTCCGGATAATACAATTCTAGCATGAACAATAAACATTTATCATGATATAAGGAAATAAAATAATAACTTTATTATTGCCTCTAGGGCATATTTCCTTCAGTCTCCCACTTGCACTAGAGTCAATAATCTAGATTACACAGTAATGATTCTAACACCCATGGAGCTTTGGTGCTGATCATGTTTTGCTCGTGGAAGAGGCTTAGTTAATGGGTCTGCTACATTCAGATCCGTATGTATCTTGCAAATCTCTATGTCTCCCACCTGGACTAGATCCCGGATGGAATTGAAGCGTCTCTTGATGTGCTTGGTTCTCTTGTGAAATCTGGATTCCTTTGCCAAGGCAATTGCAGCAGTATTGTCACAAAAGATTTTCATTGGACCCGATGCACTAGGTATGACACCTAGATCGGAAATGAACTCCTTCATCCAGACTCCTTCGTTTGCTGCTTCCGAAGCAGCTATGTACTCCGCTTCACATGTAGATCCCGCCACAACGCTTTGTTTAGAACTGCACCAACTCACAGCTCCACCGTTTAATGTAAACACGTATCCGGTTTGCGATTTAGAATCGTCCGGATCAGTGTCAAAGCTTGCATCAACGTAACCATTTACGATGAGCTCTTTGTCACCTCCATATATGAGAAACATATCCTTAGTCCTTTTCAGGTATTTCAGGATGTTCTTGACCGCTGTCCAGTGATCCACTCCTGGATTACTTTGCTACCTCCCTGCTAGACTTACAGCAAGACACACATCAGGTCTGGTACACAGCATTGCATACATGATAGAGCCTATGGCTGAAGCATAGGGAACATCTTTCATTTTCTCTCTATCTTCTGCATTGGTCGGGCATTGAGTCTTACTCAATTTCACACCTTGTAACACAGGCAAGAATCCTTTCTTTGCTTGTTCCATTTTGAACTTCTTCAAAACTTTGTCAAGGTATGTGCTTTGTGAAATTCCAATTAAGCATCTTGATCTATCTCTATAGATCTTAATGCCCAATATGTAAGAAGCTTCACCGAGGTCTTTCATTGAAAAACTCTTATTCAAGTATCCCTTTATGCTATCCAGAAATTCTATATCATTTCCGATTAGTAATATGTCATCTACATATAATATCAGAAACGCTACAGGGCTCCCACTCACTTTCTTGTAAATACAGGCTTCTCCAAAAGTCTGTACAAAACCAAATGCTTTGATCACACTATCAAAGCGTTTATTCCAACTCCGAGAGGCTTGCACCAGTCCATAAATGGATCGCTGGAGCTTGCACACTTTGTTAGCTCCCTTTGGCTCGACAAAGCCTTCCGGCTGCATCATATACAACTCTTCTTCCCGAAATCCATTCAGGAATGCAGTTTTGACATCCATCTGCCAAATTTCATAATCATAAAATGCGGCAATTGCTAACATGATTCGGACAGACTTAAGCATCGCTACGGGTGAGAAGGTCTCATCGTAGTCAATCCCTTGAACTTGTTGAAAACCTTTTGCGGCAAGTCGAGCTTTGTAGACAGTAACATTACCGTCAGCGTCAGTCTTCTTCTTGAAGATCCATTTATTCTCAATTGCTTGCCGATCTTTTGGCAAGTCAACCAAAGTCCACACTTTGTTCTCATACATGGATCCCATCTCAGATTTCATGGCTTCAAGCCATTTTGCGGAATCTGTGCTCACCATCGCTTCTCCATAGTTCGTAGGTTCATCATGATCTAGTAGCATGACTTCCAGAACAGGATTACCGTACCACTCTGGTGCGGATCTTACTCTGGTTGATCTACGAGGTTCAGTAGTATCTTGTTCTGAAGTTTCATGATCATCATCATTAGCTTCCTCACTAATTGGTGTAGCTGTCACAGAAACATGTTTCTGTGATGTACTACTTTCCAATAAGGGAGCGGGTATAGTTACCTCATCAAGTTCTACTTTCCTCCCACTCACTTCTTTCGAGAGAAACTCCTTCTCTAGAAAGTTTCCAAATTTAGCAACAAAAGTCTTGCCTTCGGATCTGTGATAGAAGGTGTATCCAATAGTTTTCCTTTGGATATCCTATGAAGACACATTTCTCCGATTTGGGTTCGAGCTTATCAGGTTGAAGCTTTTTCACATAAGCATCGCAGCCCCAAACTTTCAGAAACGACAACTTTGGTTTCTTGCCAAACCACAGTCCATAAGGCGTCGTCTCAATAGATTTGATGGTGCCTTATTTAACGTGAATGCGGCCGTCTCTAAAGCATAACCCCAAAACAATAGCGGTAAATCAGTAAGAGACATCATAGATCGCACCATATCTAGTAAAGTACGATTATGACGTTCGGACACACCATTACGCTGTGGTGTTCCGGGTGGCGTGAGTTGCGAAACTATTCCGCATTGTTTCAAATGTACACCAAACTCGTAACTCAAATATTCTCCTCCACGATCAGATCGTAGGAATTTTATTTTCTTGTTACGATGATTTTCAACTTCACTCTGAAATTCTTTGAACTTTTCAAATGTTTCAGACTTATGTTTCATTAAGTAGATATACCCATATCTGCTTAAGTCATCTATGAAGGTGAGAAAATAACGATATCCGCCACGAGCCTCAACATTCATCGGACCACATACATCTGTATGTATGATTTCCAACAAATCTGTTGCTCTCTCCATAGTACCGGAGAATGGTGTTTTTGTCATCTTACCCATAAGGCACGGTTCGCAAGTACCAAGTGATTCATAATCAAGTGGTTCCAAAAGTCCATCAGTATGGAGTTTCTTCATGCGCTTTATACCGATATGACCTAAACGGTAGTGCCACAAATAAGTTGCACTATCATTATCAACTCTGCATCTTTTGGCTTCAACATTATGAATGTGTGTGTCACTACTATCGAGATTTAATAAGAATAGACCATTCTTCATGGGTGCATGACCATAAAAGATTTTACTCATATAAATAGAACAACCATTATTCTCTGATTTAAATGAATAACCGTCTCGCATCAAATAAGATCTAGATATAATGTTCATGCTCAACGCTGGCACCAAATAACAATTATTTAGGTCTAATACTAATCCCGAAGGTAGATGTAGAGGTAGCGTGCCGACCGCGATTACATCGACTTTGGAACCATTTCCCAGGCGCATCGTCACCTCGTCCTTAGCCAATCTTCGCTTAATCCGTAGTCCCTGTTTCGAGTTGCAAATGTTAGCAACAGAACCAGTATCAAATACCCAGGTGCTACTGCGAGCATTAGTAAGGTACACATCAATAGCATGTATATCACATATACCTTTGTTCACCTTGCCATCCTTCTTATCCGCCAAATACTTGGGGCAGTTCCACTTCCAGTGACCAGTCTGCTTGCAGTAGAAGCACTCAGTTTCAGGCTTAGGTCCAGATTTGGGTTTCTTCTCTTGAGCAGCAACTTGCTTGCTGTTCTTTTTGAAGTTCCCCTTTTTCTTCCCTTTGCCCTTTTTCTTGAAACTAGTGGTCTTGTTGACCATCAACACTTGATGCTCCTTCTTGATTTCTACCTCCACAGCTTTTAGCATTGCGAAGAGCTTGGGAATAGTCTTATTCATCCCTTGCATATTATAGTTCATCAGGAAGCTCTTGTAGCTAGGTGGCAGTGATTGGAGAATTCTGTCAATGATGCAATCATCTGGAAGATTAACTCCCAATTGAATCAAGTGATTATTATACCCAGACATTTTGAGTATATGCTCACTGACATAACTGTTCTCCTCCATCTTGTAGCTATAGAACTTATTGGAGACTTCATATCTCTCAATCCGGGCATTTGCTTGAAATATTAACTTCAACTCCTGGAACATCTCATATGCTCCATGACGTTCAAAACATCGTTGAAGTCCTGATTCTAAGCCGTAAAGCATGGCACACTGAACTATCGAGTAGTCATCAGCTTTGCTCTGCCAGACGTTCATAACATCTGGTGTTGCTCCAGCAGCAGGCCTGGCACCCAGCGGTGCTTGCAGGACGTAATTCTTCTAAGCAGCAATGAGGATAATCCTCAAGTTACGGACCCAGTCCGTGTAATTGCTACCATCATCTTTCAACTTTGCTTTCTCAAGGAACGCATTAAAATTCAACGGAACAACAGCACGGGCCATCTATCTACAATCAAACATAAACAAGCAAGATACTATCAGGTACTAAATTCATGATAAATTTAAGTTCAATTAATCATATTACTAAAGAACTCCCACTTAGATAGACATCCCTCTAATCCTCTAAGTGATCACGTGATCCAAATCAACTAAACCATGTCTGATCATCACGTGAGATGGAGTAGTTTCATTGGTGAACATAACTATGTTGATCATATCTACTATATGATTCACGCTCGACCTTTCGGTCTCCGTGTTCCGAGGCCATATCTGTATATGCTTGGCTCGTCAAGTATAACCTGAGTATTCCGCGTGTGCAACTGTTTTGCACCCGTTGTATTTGAACGTAGAGCCTATCACACCCGATCATCACGTGGTGTCTCAGCACGAAGAACTTTTGCAACGGTGCATACTCAGGGAGAACACTTCTTGATAATTAGTGAGAGATCATCTTAAAATGCTACCATCAATCAAAGCAAGATAAGATGTATAAAAGATAAACATCACATGCAATCAATATAAGTGATATGATATGGCCATCATCATCTTGTGCTTGTGATCTCCATCTTTGAAGCACCGTCATGATCACCATCGTCACCGGCGACGCCTTGATCATCATCGTAGCATCGTTGTCGTCTTGCCAATCTTATGCTTCCACGACTATCGCTACCGCTTAGTGATAAAGTAAAGCATTACATCGCAATTGCATTGGATACAATAAAGCGACAACCATATGGCTCCTGCCAGTTGCCGATAACTCAGTTACAAAACATGATCATCTCATACAATAAAATTTAGCATCATGTCTTGACCATATCACATCACAACATGCCCTGCAAAAACAAGTTAGACGTCCTCTACTTTGTTGTTGCAAGTTTTACGTGGTTGCTACGGGCTTTAGCAAGAACCGTTCTTACCTACGCATCAAAACCACAACGATAGTTTGTCAAGTTGGTGCTGTTTTAACCTTCGCAAGGACCGGGCGTAGCCACACTTGGTTCAACTAAAGTTGGAGAAACTGACACCCGCTAGCCACCTTTGTGTAAAGCACGTCGGGAGAACCGGTCTCGCGTAAACGTACGCGTAATGTCGGTCCGGGCCGCTTCGTCCAACAATACCGTTGAACCAAAGTATGACATGCTGGTAAGCAGTATGACTTATATCGCCCACAACTCACTTGTGTTCTACTCATGCATATAACATCAACGTATAAAACCTAGGCTCGGATGCCATTGTTGGGGAACGTAGTAATTTCAAAATTTTCCTACACACACGCAAGATCATGGTGATGCATAGCAACGATAGGGGAGAGTGTGATCTACGTACCCTCATAGACCGACAACGGAAGCGTTATGACAATGCGGTTGATGTAGTCGTACGTCTTCACGGCCCGACCGATCAAGCACCGAAACTACGGCACCTCCGAGTTCTAGCACACGTTCAGCTCGATGACGATCCCCGGACTCCGATCTAGCAAAGTGTCGGGGAAGAGTTCCATCAGCACGACGGCGTGGTGACGATCTTGATGTTCTACTGTCGCAGGGCTTCGCCTAAGCACCACTACAATATTATCGAGGACTATGATGGAAGGGGGCACCGCACACGGCTAAGAGAACGATCTTAGAGATCAACTTGTGTGTCTAGGGGTGCCCCCTGCCCCCGTATATAAAGGAGCCAAGGGGGGTGCGGCCGACCATAGGAGGAGGCGCGCAGGAGGAGTCCTACTCCTACCGGGAGTAGGACTCCCCCCCTTTCCCTAGTTTGATTAGGACTTGGGGAAGAAGGAAGAGAGGGAAGAAAGGAAAGGGGGGGCGCCGCCCCCCCTCCTTGTCCAATTCGGACTTGGGGGGGAGGGGCGCGCGGCAGCCCCTAGGCCTCCTCTCCTCTTCCTCCACTAGGCCCATTAAGGCCCATTAGGTTACTGGGGGGTTTCGGTAACCTCCCGGTACTCCGGTAAAATGCCGATTTCACCCGGAACACTTTCGATGTCCAAACATAGGCTTCCAATATATCAATCTTTATGTCTCAACCATTTCGAGACTCCTCGTCATGTCCATGATCGCATCCGGGACTCCGAACTAACTTCGGTACATCAAAATATATAAACTCATAATGAAACTGACATCGTAACGTTAAGCGTGCGGACCCTACGGGTTCGAGAACAATGTAGACATAACCGAGACATGTCTCCGGTCAATAACCAATAGCAGAACCTGGATGCTCATATTGGCTCCCACATATTCTACGAAGATCTTTTATCGATCCGACCGCATAACAACATACTTTGTTCCCTTTGTCATCGGTATGTTACTTGCCCGAGATTCGATTGTCGGTATCTCAATACCTAGTTCAATCTCGTTACCGTCAAGTCTCTTTACTCGTTTCGTAATACATCATCTCACAACTAACTCATTAGTTGCAATGCTTGCAAGGCTTATGTGATGTGCATTACCGAGAGGGCCCAGAGATACCTCTCCGACAATCGGAGTGACAAATCCTAATCTCGAAATACGCCAACCCAACATGTACCTTTGGAGACACCTGTAGAGCTCCTTTATAATCACCCAGTTACGTTGTGACGTTTGGTAGCACACAAAGTGTTCCTCCGGCAAACGGGAGTTGCATAATCTCATAGTCATAGGAACGTGTATAAGTCATGAAGAAAGCAATAGCAACATACTAAACGATCGGGTGCTAAGCTAATGGAATGGGTCATGTCAATCACATCATTCTCCTAATAATATGATCCCGTTAATCAAATGACAACGTATGTCTATGGTTAGGAAACATAACCATCTTTGATTAACGAGCTAGTCAAGTAGAGGCATACTAGTGACGTTTAGTTTGTCTATGTATTCACACAAGTATTATGTTTCCGGATAATACAATTCTAGCATGAACAATAAACATTTATCATGATATAAGGAAATAAAATAATAACTTTATTATTGCCTCTAGGGCATATTTCATTCAGCGGGAGACCAAGTCGCCAGATCCGTCGTTGGCCGACCAAGGGTCCCCGAAGGACGGCGGCCGGAGCCTCGTCATCCACCTCCAACAGCCGCCCGGCACCCCATTGCTGCCCGCACGTCGCGTCCCTTCCCGACCAACATCGCCAACAACCTCCCAGATGCCGACATCGCCGGGCCTCATCGCCTCCCTCCCTGCTCCCCTCGCCGGACCTCCCGCCACGCAGAACTGGCGCGCTCCCCGTTGGCTTTTCGACACCTCCACGAGCAGGCGACCCACGTGCACAACACTCTCCGCTGCAACTTATTACAATAAAAAATGTTTGTCTGTACATTGAATTTGCAACTACAGAGGTTCGGACACCTTATCAAAATATTTTCTCTGCAATTATTTGGTTAAATCTTGCGTCTGAAAATTTATGTAGGATGTTTTTCTTTTTCGTTCATAAGTCTAACTAGATGGATGAGATTTTTTTTATATTGTATTGTCGTGCGTTGCACGTGGAAGCTTACTAGTTGCTCTAAACGATGTTCTGTCTCCATGACCAACGTGTCCTCTGAAACCTGCACCGTCTGCGAACCAGCCACGACAACCCCAGCCTTTTGCAATAAAATCGATCGCCAGAGGACCGTATCCCTTTCTCTTTTTCCAGTCTCCGTCTCAGCCTTTCCTGATATCTCTCATCACCGGTTAGTCTGCTTCGCCGCAGCTCATAATTGCAATGGAATCGCGACGCGAGCAAAGCGTAGGCGCCATTGTCCCTCATGGCGACCTTTTGACCTTGAGGCCCAGCTAGCCCGCCTCCGAATGCATACGACACCTACTAGTGCAGCTAAAAGAAGTTGTTTGGTGGTTGCCGCCCTGCGGTTGTGCTCCTCTCCACTTCATGGTGTTGCGCTTGGGCGTGAAGCTGCCAAAGTCTTGATCGATACCCTGCAGGCTGCAGCAATGCTCTCTGTTGACTGTATGAGTCTTGATCGATACCCTTTCACTTTTTCCAATCTCACCTTTTTCCCGAGGCCAACTCCAACCGGACCGGAAGCAGCCGCACATCTGGCCTGTATTTTGTGAGTTTGGATCGGTTAGGCGGACGAACATGTCCGATTCTGTCAGGCTTTGCCGTAGACGACGCATTCTTAAATTTGGGTATTAAGAAATATTGCAATCTCTATTTTGAGTGTAAAACTGATGCAATTAAAAGTTAGAAAATATAAACTTAATAGATAATACGCTGGCCGAAGTCCACTTACAATAATTAAAACATAAAACAATATGTAAAAACTAAAAAAAACATTGAGCAGCCCACAGCCCCAGCCGTCCTCGTCCTCATCCTCCTCGGTCAGGTCGACAAACAACAAGGCCTCCGCCTAGGGGGGGGGAGACTGATGTGCCTCATTCGGGTCTGCCGCCTGCTACTTCGTTGCCTCCTGCTCCGCCTCGAGCCGCACGATGTCCGCGCCGCGCTCCACCTGCATGGTGTGTTTCGCCAACTCCTGCTCAGCCGCTAACGCCTGCATCTTAGCATTCTAGAGGTGCTAGCACTTCTCCTCGTCGGTGACGCCCAGCCACACAGGCGTGGAGGACACGTAGATTGGCAGGGTGCTCGTCCACGCCCATGAGTGGGGTGACGCGGGCGGCGAGGGAGGTGGTGGTGGCACGTTCGCCTGCACTTCGGTCGTAGATTCGGTAGACCGAAAGTGAGGCGAGGCCACCTGGCCATCTTCCCATGCTCGGACTCTTCGACCACCTGTTGTGCCGCCTCCTTGAGGGCCACATGGTACATGGCCTCCTCTTCTTCGTCCTCCTCCTTCACCACTACTGGCGGGGGTGGAGCGTGGGCATCCATCTAGACGACCCCCTGACGGTGCACATCATGCTTCGTCGCGAACCAGACGTCACAGTTCGGGGAGTTCAGCACGTAGGCTGGGTCACATCATTCCTCTGACAGGAGCTGGGCACGCCGGTTGTGGATCTTGGTCACGGGCGCTTGGACTAAGGCACAGCCGGCACCAGAATCCTGTTGGGATCGACATGCCAACCATGAGGGAGGTTGATGTTCGGCCACTATAGTGGGACATGGTGCTCCCAATGGAAGTGCGCCAGGTGATGAAGCTATGTACCTAGAGTAGGGTCATGGACCTGTCCTACCTACCCTACCTGAGGACATCTCTAGAAGAAATCACCTTTCAATCGACTTGAAGGTGTTCCACTCGACAGCCTCGAAGACACTCGACAGACTCGAAGACACTCAACCAAGAAGCAATCACTCGACCAAGATCCAACCACTCGACGGCCAGGAGACCTAAAGTCACTCCGCACGCTAATGGTCGGTCATTAAATAGCTTTTTATGGTCATCATAGCACTTTATTACTAGCGTTACCAGTAACGCCTCGCCTTAATGAACATTGAACCCTTGGTAACGTGGGCTGGCCGGGGGCTTGGCGCACTCTATATAAGCCACACCCCCCCTCCGAGACAAGGGTTCGCACCTCTGTAACTCATACACGCATAATCCAGTCGACCGCCTCCGGGCTCCGAGACGTAGGGCTATTACTTCCTCCGAGAAGGGCCTGAACTCGTAAACCTTGCGTGCTTACAACTTCTCCACAGCTAAGATCCTGCCTCTCCATACGTACCCCCCTACATCACTGTCAGGCTTAGAACCACGACAGTTGGCGCCCACCGTGGGGCCGGTGTTTTAGCGTTTTGTTGGAGGAGTTGCGATCTTTTCCGACCCGAATCATCATGGTTTTCGACGGAGTTTTGGTGGAGGGCCGCGAGATCCGTCTCAGCGCGCTCACGTTCATCGCCGACGACTCCGCCTGGCTTCAGGAGGCTCCGCTCGACGTGGACGCACTCCCTGTCCGCGGGGCAACGCACTTTCGCGCGTGCGTCCGCGGGTTCTCCTGTGGCAACCGTCGACCCCTTACCGGTCGGCTCCTGTGCTGTCCTCCCTCCCCGTTTCCCGCCGGCGCAAGCGCTCCGGTCGGTCGAGACTTCAGCGGTGGGTGAGACACGCGGTGTCCCGTCAGTCGGCCATCCCTCAAGTCGCGGCTATCGAGCCCGACGAATCCCTCTACGGACTGTTTGATCTGTCGACTGGCTCCGCAGAGACCGCATCCGAGTGCGGCAGCAGCGATTCGGCGGCGGAGGTTCTGATGGCCGATGGACCACCCAGTCCTCCCGGTTTTCCCCGCACCGACGGAGGCACGGGCGGAGGCGACCCGTCGCGTCCCCATGAGGAATATCTTCCCGAGCCTCTCACGTCGCTGCAGAGGGAAGAACTTCGCCGCCGGAACATGGATGCACTGCACACTCCTATCATTGGAGAAACCCCCGAGGCTCGCGCCTTGGAGGACGCGCGCCTGGCAAATTTGGTCGAGCGTGCTCGACTGGAAAACCTCCAGCGAGCACTCAACGAGCGGGCGTGACAACGGGTTCCCGAATCCAGTCGACGTCAGCTTTTCCCGCCCCCGCAGGTATATCGAACTCTGATTCAGAATTTAGCAGCTGCAGCCCGCATAGCGGAGTCGATTCAGCCTTCCCAGTCGGAGGCTGGCAGAGGCTTGCTGCAGATCAGAGTATTGCTCCGGGCATCAGGAGATCAGAATTCCGCTGTTTCTCAGTCGCGGAACAGGATTCACAGCAGATCCGTTGCCGCGGACACAGTCCAGTCAGCTCACAGCCCGAGATCGCCCCCGAAGCGTGAGGGACGTGGGGACCGGCGTGACCAGTATGGGAACCATGAATAGTATGAACACTGAGTCGGTCGTGACGGTCGGCGTCGAGTGCCCACGCCTCCCCCGAGGAGCGGGTCATATTTGCCTCGCCAGCAGGATGACAGGCGCACTCATAGTGGTGGGCGAAGGGTTTCAGTCAACCCCAGAGGGCCAGGCTTTGATGCGAGATCCATTCTCGTCCAAGGTTTGGTCGAACGGAACAGGGATCACCGAGAAGGTCACGACAGAGATGCCCCTACCAACAGCAGAGTGCATGTATCGGGGCCAGAGTGCTTTAGTCGAGCCATCAGGGCCGCTGTGATTCCTCCCAACTTCAGGTTGGCGACTAGAGTCAGTAAGTTCACTGGCGAGTCCAAGCCCGATACTTGGCTTGAAGATTACTGAGTGGCCGTCCAGATCGGCGGTGGCAATGATGAAGTGGCCATGAAGCACCTGCCTCTCATGTTAGAGGGCTCGGCCAGAGCGTGGCTGAACCAGTTGGCGCCTAGCAGCATTTACACTTGGGAGGATCTCTCTCGAGTATTCGTCACCACATTCGAAGGCACGTGCAAGCGACCGGCAGGACTGACGGAACTGCGGTCTTGTGTACAGAAACCAAATGAAACTTTGAGGGATTACATCCAGAGGTGGATCACGTTACATCACTCGGTGGAGAATGAGCCTGACCACCAAGCGGTTTGTGCTTTCAAGGAGGGCGTCAAGTACAGAGAACTGAGCTTGAAATTCGGTCGAACCGGAGAGATGTCCCTGAATCGGATGATGGAGATTGCCACCAAGTACGCTAATGGTGAAGACGAGGATCGACTCTGGAGCGGCAAGCTGAAGTCAGTCGCCCAAGAAACCGGAGGGAATTCCAATCGGAAACAGAAGCGGAAAGCCGAGCCAGCTGCTCCCGGGGAAGCCTTGGCCGTAACTCAGGGAAAGTTTAAAGGGAAACCTAAAGGGCCTTGGAACCCCAAAAAGGTTAAAGACCAGGACGGAAATGATGTGTTGGACTTGCCATGTCTCGTCCACACGAAGAAAGATGAAGAGGGTAATTTCATTTACCCGAAACATACCACTCGACAGTGTCGACTCTTGATCCAACAGTTCCAGGGTAAGCAACCCAAGGGTAAGGAAAAGGAGTCGGACAAAGTCGAGGACAAAGAGGACAGTGACGACGGATACCCTCAAGTCAATTCCACCTTGGTGATTTTTGCTGGTGTTGAGAGCAAAAGTCGACTGAAAGTCATCAATCGAGAGATGAATATGGTTGCTCCGGCGACACCAAGTTATCTGAAATGGTCCCAGACTGCCATCACGTTCGACCAGTCCGATCACCCAACGCATATTGCCACCCCTGGGAGGCAAGCTCTAGTGGTCGACCCAGTGGTTGAAGGCACTCGACTGACAAAGTCCTAATGGATGGTGGCAGTGGTTTGAACATATTGTATGCAGAGACATTGAAAGGGATGGGCATTCCGATGTCCAGACTCAGCGCCAGCAACATGAGTTTCCATGGAGTCATTCCTGGGAAGAAGGCTGAATCACTCGGCCAGGTTGCCCTTGATATGGTTTTTGGTGATTCCAAGAATTACCGGAAAGAGAAGTTGACATTTGAAGTTGTAGACTTCCAGAGTGCCTATCACGCTATTTTGGGCAGGCCGGCTTATGCACGCTTCATGGCCCGACCGTGTTATGTGTATCTCAAATTGAAGATGCCTGGTCCCAAAGGTGTGATCACCATTACAGGCAATCGGAAGAAAGCAGAAGAGTGTTTTCAGAAAGGCTCAAAGATTGCTGATGCTCAGATGGCAGTGGTCGAGCTGCAAGAGTACCAGAAGACTGCTGATCCGAGTGAGTTACTACGAGCCAAGAAGCCTACTTTAGAATCAGCTTTTCAGTCGTCCAGTGAAACGAAGCCAGTTCAGATTCACCCGACCGATCCCAATGCTGCTCCGACTCACGTCTCAACGACGCTCGACTCCAAATAGGAAGAAGCGCTCATCCAGTTCCTCCGTGAGAACTGGGACATCTTCGCATGGAAGCCCTCTGACATGTCGGGTGTTCCCAGGGAGCTGGCTGAGCACCGCCTAAGAGTCGACTCAAAAGTAAAACCTGTCAAGGAACATCTCCGACGGTCCGCCGTCCAGAAGAGAAAGGCTATTGGTGAAGAGGTAGCTCGGCTTTTAGCGGCGGAGTTTATCCGAGAAATCTACCACTCCGAGTGGCTCGCCAATGTTGTCATGGTTCCCAAGAAGGACAAGTCACTTCGCATGTGCATTGACTTTAAACATATCAATCGGGCCTGCCCGAAAGATCATTTTCCTCTCCCCGCATCGACCAGATAGTCGACTCGACTGCGGGATGTGAGCGACTGTCTTTTCTAGACGCCTATTCCGGGTACCATCAGATCCGTCTGTATGGACCTGATGAGATTAAAACAGCTTTCATCACCCCATTCGGGTGCTTCTTCTATGTTACCATGCCATTCGGCCTCAAGAATGCCAGAGCCACGTTCATGAGGATGATTCAGAAGTGTTTACTCACCCAAATCACTCGGAATGTGGAGGCATACATGGATGATATTGTGGTTAAGTCACGGAAGGGTTCCGACCTGCTGACTGACCTTGCTGAAACCTTTGCCAACCTCAGGAGGTATGATATCAAGCTCAATCCATCAAAGTGCACATTCGGAGTTCCAGGCGGAAAGCTACTCGGTTTTCTTGTTTCCGAACGGGGAATCGATGCCAATCCTGAAAAAATTGGTACTATACTCCGGATGAAGCGTCCTGTGCGTGTGCATGACGTCCAGAAGCTTACAGGTTGCTTGGCCGCTTTGAGTCGATTCATCTCTCGTCTCGGTGAAAAGGCATTGCCTCTTTACCGACTGATGAAGAAGTCTGACAAGTTCGAGTGGACTCCAGAAGCAGATGCAGCATTTGCAGAGCTCAAAGCTCTGCTCTCCACCCAGCCGGTGCTTGCTGCCCCAATCAGCAAGGAGCCTTTACTGCTTTACATTGCAGCCACAGGACAAGTTGTCAGTACAGTACTTACGGTCGAGCGGGAAGAAGAAGGAAAGGCCTTCAAAGTTCAGCGCCCAGTATATTATATTTCTGAAGTCTTGACCCCATCGAAGCAAAGATACCCTCATTATCAGAAGCTCGTATATGGGATTTACATGACTACAAAGAAAGTTGTCCACTACTTCTCTGATCATTCCATTACAGTCGTCAGCGACGCTCCGTTGTCAGAGAACTTGCACAACAGAGATGCAACTGGTCGAGTGGCCAAATGGGCGATTGAACTCCTTCCCCTAGATATCAAGTTTGAGGCAAAGAAAGCTATCAAGTCCCAAGCAATTGCAGATTTCGTCGCCGAGTGGATTGAACAGCAACTTCCGACTCAAGTTCACTCGGAGCACTGGACCATGTTCTTCGATGGATCTAAGATGCTGAATGGTTCCGGTGCTGGGGTAGTATTGGTTTCCCCCCGACGAGATAAGCTCAGATATGTTCTCCAGATTCACTTCGATTCCTCCAATAATGAAGCAGAATATGAAGCACTTTTGTATGGGTTGCGCATGGCCATTTCACTCGGCATCCGTCGCCTCATGGTCTATGGCGACTCAGATTTGGTGGTTAATCAGGTGATGAAGGAGTGGGATGTCAGAAGTCCAGCTATGACCGGTTATTGTAATGCAGTAAGAAAGTTAGAGAAGAAATTCGAGGGGTTAGAGCTTCATCACATCCCCCGACTAAAAAATCAAGCAGCTGATGATTTGGCAAAGATAGGCTTCAAGAGAGAAGCCATCCCCAGCAATGTGTTTTTGGAACACATCCACTCGCCGTCAGTCCAAGAAGATCCTTTTACAGATGAAGTCCCACAGCCAAAGAGTGCCACGGATCCGACTGAAGTCGAAACCAGCGGTGGTCGACCTAATCATGGAAGTCTTGGCAATCATCCCCGACTGGACGATACCGTACATCGCGTATATCCTGAGAAAGGAACTCCCGGATGATGAGGAAGAGGCTCGACAGATCGTCCGTCGATCCAAGGCCTTCACAGTCATAAAGGGACAGTTGTATAGAGAAAGCGCGACTGGAGTCGGCCAGAAGTGTATAACACCAGAAGAAGGTCAGATAATCCTTGATGAGATCCACTCGGGGACCTGTGGTCACCATGCGTCCTCTCGGACCATTGTGGCTAAAGCATACCGAGCGGGTTTTTACTGGCCAAGAGCAAATGAAATGGCAAAAGAGATAGTCGACAAGTGTGAAGGGTGCCAGTTCTACTCCAACATGTCGCACAAACCCGCATCAGCCCTGAAGACCATTCCACTCATCTGGCCCTTCACTGTTTGGGGGTTGGATATGGTTGGTCCATTGAGAACAGACAGGAGCGGTTTCACACATGTGCTTGTGGCAGTCGACAAGTTTACCAAATGGACTGAAGCCAAGCCTATCAAGAATCTTGATGCTTGCACTACCATCAGTTTCGTCAGGGAGTTAACATTCAGATATGGGGTCCCGCATAGCATCATCACTGACAATGGGTCAAACTTTGATTCAGACAAGTTCAGAGCTTTTTGCGCCTCTCAAGGCACACGAGTCGACTACGCATCGGTCGCCAAGAATTACCGGAAAGAGAAGTTGACATTTGAAGTTGTAGACTTCTAGAGTGCCTATCACGCTATTTTGGGCAGGCCGGCTTATGCACGCTTCATGGCCCGACCGTGTTATGTGTATCTCAAATTGAAGATGCCTGGTCCCAAAGGTGTGATCACCATTACATGCAATTGGAAGAAAGCAGAAGAGTGTTTTCAGAAAGGCTCAAAGATTGCTGATGCTCAGATGGCAGTGGTCGAGCTGCAAGAGTACCAGAAGACTGCTGATCCGAGTGAGTTACTACGAGCCAAGAAGCCTGCTTCAAAATCAGCTTTTCAGTCATCTGGTGAAATGAAGCCAATTCAGATTCACCCGACCGATCCTAATGCTGCTCCGACTCTACGCATCGGTCGCCCACCCCCAGTCGAATGGGCAAGCAGAAAGGGCAAATGGTCTGATTCTCAAAGGACTAAAACTTCGGCTGATGCGTGATCTCAAGCACGCAGCAGGTGCATGGGTCGACGAGCTTCCGTCAGTTCTGTGGGGATTGAGGACCACCCCGAATAGGTCGACTGGAAGAACCCCGTTCTTTCTGGTTTACGGAGCGGAAGCAGTCCTGCCGAGTGATCTACTTCACAATGCACCCCGAGTCGAGCTTTACTCCGAAGATGAAGCAGAACAAGCCCGGCAAGACGCAGTCGACCTCCTGGAAGAAGAAAGAGAAGTGGCTATGATCCGATCGACCATTTATCAGCAAGACTTACGTCGGTTCCATGCTAGAAATGTGAAGAGTCGAGCCTTCCAAGAAGGAGATTTGGTCCTCTGAGTGGATCAACAGAAACCACACAAGCCCGCTCCTACTTGAGAAGGCCCCTTCATCGTCACCAAAGTCCTCCATAATGGAGCGTATCATCTTTACAATGTCGATCGCCAGATCGATGAGCCACGAGCCTGGAATGCGGAGCTACTCCGCCCCTTTTATACCTAAATTCTCACTCGGATGAGATGTAATAAGAAAAACTCATGTAGTTTATTTATCAAAGACAAGAGCATTATAATTTTTCCAGTGATTATTATTGTTTTTTGTTTGCGTAAGAAATCCCCCAGTGAGTGGCTTAGCTGCGAATCCGCTTCGCCTAAGTTTGTAAAAACAGTTTCCTACCGAGTGGTGAGCCAGCCTCCCACTCGGGGGGCTTAGCTGCGAATCCGTTTTGCCTAAGTTTGAAAAAAATCCTACCGAGTGGCGAGCCAGCCTCCCACTCGGGGGCTTAGCTGCGAATCCGTTTCGCCTAAGTTTGAAAAAATCCTACCGAGTGGAGAGCAATCCTCCCACTCGGGGGCTTAGCTGCAGTCCAGCACTCGCCTAAGTTCTCCCACTTAGAGACTTAGCTGCAGTCAGGCACTCGCCTAAGTTTGAAAAAATCCTACCGAGTGGAGAGCAATCCTCCCACTCGGGGGCTTAGCTGCAGTCCAGTACTCGTCTAAGTTCTCCCACTCAGAGACTTAGCTGCAGTCAGGCACTCGCCTAAATTTGAAAAATCCTACCGAGTGGAGAGCAATCCTCCCACTCGGGGGCTTAGCTGCAGTCCAGTACTCGCCTAAGTTCTTCCACCTAGAGACTTAGCTGCAGTCAGGCACTCGCCTAAGTTTGAAAAAACCCTACCGAGTGGAGAGCAATCCTCCCACTCGGGGGCTTAGCTGCAGTCCAGTACTCGCCTAAGTTCTCCCACCTAGAGACTTAGCTACAGTCAGGCACTCGCCTAAGTTTGAAAAAACCCTACCGAGTGGAGAGCAATCCTCCCACTCGGGGGCTTAGCTGCAGTCCAGTACTCGCCTAAGTTCTCCCAAACACATCTCAATCCTCAAGGACGACGAGGGGCAGGTCGACTGTCACCTTCTCCTAGAGAGCTTCGCCACAAATACAATGCGCGATTCATCCCGCTCTACAGTAACGAAGTACGGGTCGACTGCCCCCCCCCCACCCTTCTCCTGGAGAACTTCGCCACAAATACAATGTGCGCTCCGTCCCACTCTGCAGTAACAGGGTGTGGGTCAACCGCCGCCCGCCCCTGGGGAGCTTCGCCACAAATACAAGGCATGGGTCGACTACTTCCCCCTCCTTCGGAGCTGTGCTGCGAATACAGAAAGTTGTCTCGAATAAAGGTTGGGTTCACTAAGCAGGAGATTCATAAAGATATTCAACGGTAAACCAAGTTCAGATAAAATCCTAAAGGTTCTGGATCACAAATCGAGGTACTCGGGCATGCGACCCGAAAAAGTTTAACGGTTACAAAAACCACTCGGCATTCCGAGGCAAATTTAAGGTGGGACATAAGAGTTTGTTCACTCTGCGGGAGGAGGGCTGGCAGGCTCGATGAACTCATCCAGGTCGACGCCGTCGGCTATCCGAGTGGCTGCAGCGATGAAAGTCTCCATAAAGGTTCGGAAGTCATGCTTCTGGGTGTTGGCGACCTTGATTGCTGCCAGCTTGTCTTGTCGCACCTCCTTGCAGTGGACACGAACCAAGGACAGAGCCACATCAGCGCCGCATCGAGCAGAAGACTTCTTCCACTCCTGCACTCGGTCAGGGATTCTGTTAAGACGAGTCATCAGAGACTCGAGATCATTTTGGAGCGTAGCCTCTGGCCAAAGTGCCGGGTCGATCCGTGACATGGCGACCTTCAGTCGAGCCAAGTAGTCCACGGCACCGTCAATGCGAGATTCCAGTCGGAGCAAATTCATGGCAGCTTCATCTTTCACGGGAGAGTTGATTGGATCCAAACCTGGTTCGATCCGCCCAGTCTCCTTTTCAAAGTTCTGGCAAAACTCTGCATTCACAATCCAAGGATAAGTCAATTTTCATACACTGAGTCGACACAAAAAAAAATCAGTCGAAACTAAATGTGCACCTTCAAGCTTGATATACAACTTCTTAGCAAGGCTCCTCAAATAGCTCTCCAGATCGTCCCTCCTGCGAGCAATGCCTTCCATCTTTTCGTTCAGGTTGAGGTTATCCTTCTTCCAGCGTGTACACTCCCCGTTGGCTTCATTCAGAGCGGTCTTCAGCCTGGTATTCTCTTCTTCTAACTGGCCGACCGAAGCCAGCTTCTGTTCGGCCAGAGCGGTCTTGTCGTCAGCCTCCTTACGGGCAGCAGCCAAGTCCTGATCCTTTTTCGCCAGAGCTTCTCTCAGTTTTTCTGCAAAGAAATGATGATTGATTCGGAAATAGCAGAAGGGTACTCAAGCCTAAAACTAACCAGTCGACAAAATAGTCTTACCTGCGGCGCCGTCTCTGGCCTTTTGCAGCTCTGTCCTGGCCAGCTCCAGATCAAGGTTCAGTTGAATCTGCTGCTTCTCCAAGTCAGCAAAGCGAGCTCCAAGATCGCAAGATTTCTGAAGTCAAAGGGGAGAAGTTATTTTACAGCGAAAAACAACAAAGGCAATAAATACTAAGACTACGGTCAACTGCCAGCAGTCCACCATAGCCTCGGGGACTACACCCAGTGGGTGCACTTAGCGTGCCCCCACCGGTTCTGACCCCACTCGACCGGCCCGCCGAAGTCGAGTCCAAAAAAAAGAGAGAAAGAACTCAGACTACAGTCGACTGCCAGCAGTCCACCGTAGTCTCGGGGACTACACCCAGTGGGTGCACTCAGCGTGCCCCCACCGGTTCTGATCCCACTCGACCAGATCGAGTGGAAGAGACAAACTATACATTCGACAAAATACTAAGACTACAGTCGACTGCCAGCAGTCCACCGTAGTCTCGGGGACTACACCCAGTGGGTGCACTCAGCGTGCCCCCACTAGTCCAAGAATTCAATCGACGCACCCAGTGGGTGTGCAGATGCAAAGATTTTCGGAAAGACTCTTCAGGTAGCATATCCTAACAGAACAAGTGGCAACCAACTAACCTGAACGTTGCTCTGGAGGGCCGAGCAGGCATCATAGGTGGCTTGGCTGGCGTCCCGCACCGCCTTCATCTTCTCCATCATAATGCCCGCTTGACGAATGGCTTCCCTAGAAGCATTCACCTCGTCCTCCGGGACACGATGGGTCGCAAAAATTGAAGGCGGGTCGACAGGGGCCTGAGCAGTTGATGAAGAAGGCAAAGCACTCGACAGGGGCTCAGCGAAGGTAACAGGACCCCGATTGACGTCGCCAGTGTCCTGAACAACTGGTTCCGCCCTCGGCGTCGTCTGTAGCGCCCCGCTTGCAGGAGCTCGCCTGTTCTTCCTCGTCAAAGGCCTCTCGGGCTCTCCTTCATCATCAGGGAGGTCAATAATGTTGGGAGCTGTGCAAGGTTCAAATTGCCAAAAGCACGTCACCCAGTGATGCACGATACAGTTGAATCGACCAAAAAAAATAGTATGGCAGAAATCATACCCGGATTAGAAGTGACCGCATCCTCCATCGCCTCATCATCATCCCTGTAAGCTGAGGTTCCGAAAGTGGCAGCGCTAACAATTCCAAAGTTCGTCCAGTTAAAACAAGAAAAACAAACAGCGCGGAGCGTCGAGTGAATACAAGGAGAGACACTCACGCGGAGGTGACAGGGATATCGATCTTGATCTTTGGCAGCGCCTTCCGAGTCTTCGGCTCTGCAACTTTGGGGTGCTTTGGCGCCTTCCCAGTCGGGGTTGGTGAAGAGATCCGAGGGCGCTTCGAAGACTGACCAGCCGGAGCAGTTGCCTTGTCGCGAGCACTCGGCCGTTCTTGGTCAAGCTTGGATCGCCTCTCCCTGCGAGGAGGCGACTCGACTTCTTCTCCAGCGCTTGAGTCGTCGCTCCCTCTGTCCCCTTCACCATCGGAAGCCCCCTCGCCGCTTTCGCCGCCACTCGCCTCGCCTTCCAGAGCTTGCTCTTGCTCCCCGTTGGGCATGGAATACATTTCAATAATGGCCTGAAAGAAAGTAGGGAGAACAAAGTCAGTCGACGCAATACAGATGGCTGCGCGAGTGAACTCAGATTACAAGCAAAAACTCAGAATTAGACCTGCTCGGGTGCATGGGACTGGTCGAATGGAGGGACTCTCCTGGCTCCCCTGGGATTGTCCTTATTCCCGGTAATGCCAGACAGCCACTTCTCCAGCGTGTCGTCATCGACCTCCTCTGGGTGGATCCGAGTGGAGTCTTCAAGACCCGAATACATCCACATCGGATGGTGTCGGGCTTGGAGAGGCTGGATGCGCCGCTGAAGGAAGACCTCCAAGAGATCCATACCAGTGACCCCGTCGCGAATAAGCTGGACCACTCGGTCGACCAGCACCTGCATGTGCTCCTTCTCCTCCGGGAGCACCTTCAAAGGGGAGGGTTTTTCCACTCGGTCCATGGTAAAAGGAGGGAGGCCAGTCGATTGCCCTGGCGTCGACTGGTCTTTGCAGTAGAACCAAGTCGACTGCCATCCTCGAACTGAATCGGGGAGAATCATGGCCGAAAAGGAGCTTTTTCCCCTCGTCTGGATGTCAAGACCCCCACACATCTGGATCACTTGGGTCCTCTCGTCACTCGTATTAGCCCTTTTCACTGTCTGGGAGCGACAAGTGAAGATATGCTTGAAAAGACCCCAGTGAGGTCAACAACCCAAGAAGTTCTCACACAAGGAAATGAACGCGGCAAGATAAACGATTGAGTTAGGGGTAAAATGGTGGAGTTGAGCCCCAAATAAGTTCAGAAACCCTACGAAGAAAGGATGAGGAGGCAAGGAAAACCCACGGTCGACGTGGGTGGCAAGAAGAACGCGCTCACCCTCCCGAGGTTGCGGCTCGGATTCCTTCCCCGGAAGCCACGTCGCGTCGTAGGGGATCAGCCCCCCTTCGGCCAAGTCGTCGAGGTCGTCTTGGCAGATCCTCGAGTGGATCCAGTCGCCCTGGATCCAGCCCTTCGGCAGGCCAGACCGCGAGGAAGATCCGCCCCGGCTGGTCGCCTTCCCCTTCGACTTCGCCGTCGCCTTCTTGGCCCGCTCCAGAGCCGCTGTCTTCTCCCTCCCCATTGTCGCCGGCGAGGCGCGTGCGGTGCGGTGGTGTTAGGGCGAGAGCGAGCGCGGCGGAGGGATGTGAGGGAGAGAAGAGGTAATGGGATGCACTGCTCGGGGGACTCCGGTCCAGTTGCTTTATATCAGGCCGCTCCCGAGTGGCTGACGGGTAGGCCCAGGCGGCCCTGTCAAATCCCGCGACGACCGCACGAGCGATACGTGGCGAAAAAGGTGGCGCGGGGATCGAGGCGGCTCCGCTCTATCTCGTCCGATTACTGTGGCCTCCCCCGTCCCGCCCGCTTCCCAAAATTCGGATCCCGCTAAATCCGCGGGCAGCGAATAACTTGTCAGACCAAGGATCTCCTCCACACCATCACTCGGAGCCTTACAAGTAAAGAAACCCACTCGACGAGGAATTAAGAATGGATCAAGGCAACTGGAAAGAAAGTTGCTGCCATCACTCAGGCCCGTTGATCTGAAACTAGATATGCTCACGACATGAAAAACGAGTCAGAGAAGCTCTCAAATCCTTCCTCATTCAAACCTCGATCCATTCGGGGGCTAATGATGAAGCTATGTACCTAGGGTAGGGTCATGGACCTGTCCTACCTACCCTATCCGAGGACATCTCTAGAAGAAATCACATTTCAATCGACTTGAAGGTGTTCCACTCGACAGACTCGAAGACACTCGACCAAGATCCAACCACTCGATGGCCAGGAGACCTAAAGTCACTCCGCACGCTAACGGTCGGTCATTAAATAGCTTTTTATGGTCATCATAGCACTTTATTACTAGCGTTACCAGTAACGCCTCACCTTAATGAACATTGAACCCTTGGTAACGTGGGCTGGCCGGGGGCCTGGCGCACTCTATATAAGCCATCCCCCCTCCGAGACAAGGGTTCGCACCTCTGTAACTCATACACGCATAATCCAGTCGACCGCCTCCGGGCTCCGAGACGTAGGGCTATTACTTCCTCCGAGAAGGGCCTGAACTCGTAAACCTTGCGTGCTTACAACTTCTCCATAGCTAAGATCCCGCCTCTCCATACGTACCCCCCTACATCACTGTCAGGCTTAGAACCACGACACCTGGTGCAGGGGGATGTATAGCTGGTCGCGCTTGACAAGCCGACCTCGTGGTCGTGCTTGCCACGCTTGCTAAAGAGGCCCATGGCGCCGTCGTCGTCTAGGATTCATATCGAACGGCGGGGGAGGGAGGGGTGGCAAGCTCTAGATGTGGACTAGTGTGGAGAGAAGTGGATGAGGGTGCCAGCGCACGCTTGCATTTCAAATGGACGTGCGTGGACGGTTTCTATAGATGACGTGCGGGCCCGAACGCCCGTGTACCATTTAATAGGACCAGCCTTGCTGGTTGGGCGGCCAACATGTGTCGTGTTCGTGTGGATGCAAATATGGCTCAAATTTAGACTAGAAATGCGTCCAGATTAAAATTGAGCGAATGTAAATTTGGGATGCGTTGGCCATGGGCCCTCCTGTCTATTCGATTTAACCTAAACATACACGCACGGACCAAATGGGTTGCAGCAGCTCATAGTACTCCTTCCGTTCTAAATTCTCGTCGCAGAAATAGATATATATCTAAAATTAAAATACATCTAGATATATCCATACCTGCGACGAGTAATTCGAAACGGAGGAAGTATATAATTACAAAGGAATCGCAACGCAAGCAAAAGCAGACGCACCCTCGCCATGGCGACCTTTTGGCCTCTCCTGCTAGCCCGCTTTCACCTATTCTTGCTGCTCAAAAAAAAAAGTCGCTTCCTGCCTCGCGATTGCGTTTTACAGCTCCTCTCTACTCTTCGGGTTCTTGTGCTGACCGAGCCTTGAGCTGTGATATTCGATCTATGCCCTGCAGAACGCTGTTTGTTGACTGTGTGAGTCTTCACAATCAAGCTACGCACGCAGCAGGCACCAGTTTTTTTTTTTTTTTTTTTTTTTGCAGGTACCAGCTGTTGTGCGGCAAGCATCATGAAGTCACCTTGCTCCATGCCCGGTGAATTAATCTCACTAGGAGTGGTAATTACGCATCTGCGTTCTACTCTACTCCCGCGCAGTTCAACTCGTCTAGATGGCGAACTGTCTGGGGGGACTACACTACACTGCATTCTGTGCTCTCCGGATCCGAGAGTAGACACGGGCTGGGCTCCCCACAGTAGAAGAGACGCATATCATTGCCGAACCGAACGTGACCTTCGCCAGAAAGTGCCCCACCCATCGGTAAATAGTGTTTCAAACTAGATAACAGGGCCCACAAACCTCAACCTCATGTGCAGGAAGCATGGTCCAGGTTTAACATGTCGATTGCCGAGGCGAAGAGCCAGGCCCGTTGCAAGCCAGAATTAACAGGCCAGACTGCCACATCTCCTCACATTTGACCTGAAATTGGGCGTGGTGGCAGTGTGTGCATGGCCGTCGCATCGATCCAGCCGGAGTACGGTACAATATTGCGACACGGATCGCAAATCCGACTTGCCTTAATTAACGTTATCTGGCCTGCAGATCCAGCGGATAACTGCGGCGTCCCATCCGCCTCTTCGTCGATGCCCCCACGGCGTCACGTGCATCGCTAGCAGCAGACTGCTAAATACCTCGGACATGCCACTACGCCGGCCTCGGCAAGGACGCGCGCTGCAAGCATATGCTGAAGGGAACGCGTTGAAATGTCAAACACAGTCCACGTCGATGGCACGCACGCATGCGATCCGATTGTAAGTAGCTTTGTAAGCAGCACGTGGAGCTGCGGCTGGCTCGCCACGTAGCAAGTAGCGGCGCCACGGATGATAGATCTACTACTCCCTCCATTCCACAATATAGCGTTTCCTCTATTCCCGTGCTTCAATTTTGACCGTAAATTTAACTACCAAGACCGATTACGGCGGGAGCAAAAGTTATATCAGTGAATTCGTATTCGAAAGAAGTTTTTAATTATGTAACTTTTTCTCCTGCCGCAGTCGGTCTCGTTCGTTAAATTTATGGTTAAAGTTCGACTTTGAAAAACGTGAGCATACTATATTTTTAAACGGAGGGAGTACAAGAGAGTACAGTGGGCTTTACGAGCCAGCTCGGGATGAGCGGAGAAAGGGGCGCCGCGATGGGCACGGCACGGCACCGCACCGCCACGCGCGTCGGGTGCGGGTGGTGTGATAAACTAGGCGCCGCGGCATGATATCGTTTGGAGATCGGTGCGTCCGGATCATATTTTTTTGCGTGGGAGCGGGAGGCGGGGCCTGTCTTCCCCTGCTGCTCGCTGCGCGAAGCAAGCCAAGCCACCACGCGGTCCCGTTCTTGATCGAGCACACACAGCCGGACACTGTGTCTGCACCGTCGCACGCAGCGAAGGGAAGCAGAACAAGAGCCAGAGTCACTGTAGGGCAGTACTACCCGATTCTACCGGCATTCGCTTCACGGGGAAGTGAAAATGGACAAAAGGACGACCCCGACGCGCATATGATTGCGCCCTCTTGGCCGTACCTGGGCGGCGAGGCTTTCTGCCGGACCGTTCGTGGCTCGCACCGGCGCCAGCTGCATGGAACCCATCTGTAGGCTCTAGGCCGCGAGAGCGAGACACGTCGAGCAGACCGGGGGACCCGGGCGGCGCTCATCGTGTCGCGGTCTCGGCCGTGGGCGATGCGGGCAGCCCGGGGCCACGGACGGATGGTGTCGCGCCACATGCACGCACCGAGCATCAGGCCACGCGGATGGATGCCTGTTGGAACGGGAAGGAGCAAAGTGATTTGCACACTGTGTTAGCGCAGAAGCAACGTGCTACGGCGCCGACTCAGACTCGACTGTTGAAACTGGGCGGGGCCTGATCTGTCCTCCACCTTGGGCTCTCGTCTCAGGCTCCAAAAGCGACGCCGGACCCGGAATCGTATCGCCTTCTTCTGTTGCGGCTTCTTTTCTTTCCCGTGCGTACGTGTTCGGCTGCCGGCGGGTGCATGGCATGGCATCGGCTTGTGCCTGGGCGGCCCCACGCCGGCCTCTTTCGGCTCGGGTCGCGCCGCGGCGGTAGCCAGGACGGGCAACGGCTACATTTCGAAGGCGTCGGCCGTTTTGACTCTCTCTCAAAAAACAAAAATGGCGTCGGCCGTGGCACGGCGCTGTTGCGTGCGTGGGAACTGGTGCACGAGTTTTTTTTTTTGAAGCATAACTGGTGTGCACGAGAAGTTTGCGCGGAAGAACGCCGAGAAACGAGGAATTTTAACCAGTCGTGACGCGATTCGTGAGGAACGGAGGAGCGGATGTGTGGGAACGTAGGATAAGGTCAACTCCAACCGTCGATACAGACGTCCGTTCTATCCGAATTTTATCCGTTTAGATAGGGCAATGGATGACGTCTGGTTGTTTTCCTCAATGCGACGCACGGCCGCATCTGGTCCTTCCACCTGGAAATTTTTTTAAATAAAATTTTGCCACTACGGCCGTAGTTCATGTCGGCAACCGGCAAACATATGCCAGCCTGCAAAAAGATTAACCACCAAGGTTTCGTGATGGCAACAAATATATCACCCGGCACACTGGCCAGCCTTCAAAATGAGCAACCCCCCAAATTCTCTTGTCGGCGACAAAGACACGCCTAGCACACTAGTCAGCCTTCAAAATGAACAACCCCCCAAGTTCTCTCGCCGACAACAAAGCCCGCGGCCAGCACACTTGCCAGCCTCCGAAAAGGCCATAGTCCAAGACCGAGCCCCCCCTAGTTCATGCCCTACTGGTCGAACATCTCCTTCCGCCGGTTCGCGAATCAACTTCTTCTCTTTGGGGACATGTTGGGCAAGTCAACGCTCATGATTGCTAGCGACACCTCTTTTGCTTTGGTGTAGGCATTGGTGGCCTCAATCGCGAGCTTCTTCGATTGGGCGGCCTCCTCCATGTTGAGGTTCCTCCTCTTGCCAGCCTCTGAAGGAAATATGCCCTAGAAGCAATAATAAAGTTATTATTTATTTCCTTATATCATGATAAATGTTTATTATTCATGCTAGAATTGTATTAACCGGAAACATAATACATGTGTGAATACATAGACAAACAGAGTGTCACTAGTATGCCTCTACTTGACTAGCTCGTTAATCGAAGATGATTATGTTTCCTAACCATAAACAAAAAGAGTTGTTATTTGATTAACGGGATCACATCATTAGGAGAATGATGTGATTGACATGACCCATTCCATTAGTTTAGCACCCGATCGTTTAGTATGTTGCTATTGCTTTCTTCATGACTTATACATGTTCCTATGACTATGAGATTATGCAACTCCCGTTTGCCGGAGGAACACTTTGTGTGCTACCAAACGTCACAACGTAACTGGGTGATTATAAAGGAGCTCTACAGGTGTCTCCAAAGGTACATGTTGGGTTGGCGTATTTCGAGATTAGGATTTGTCACTCCGATTGTCGGAGAGTTATCTCTGGGCCCTCTCGGTAATACACATCACATAAGCCTTGCAAGCATTGCAACTAATGAGTTAGTTGTGAGATGATGTATTACGGAACGAGTAAAGAGACTTGACGGTAACGAGATTGAACTAGGTATTAAGATACCGACGATCGAATCTCGGGCAAGTAACATACCGATGACAAAGGAAACAACGTATGTTGTTATGCGGTCTGACCGATAAAGATCTTCGTAGAATATGTAGGAGCCAATATGAGCATCCAGGTTCCGCTATTGGTTATTGACCGGAGACGTGTCTCGGTCATGTCTACATTGTTCTCGAACCCGTAGGGTCCGCACGCTTAAGGTTTCGATGACAGTTATATTATGAGTTTATGAGTTTTGATGTACTGAAGGAGTTTGGAGTCCCGGATGGGATCGGGGACATGACGAGGAGTCTTGAAATGGTCGAGACATAAAGATTGATATATTGGAAGCCTACATTTGGATATCGGAAGTGTTTCGGGTGAAATCGGGATTTTACCGGAGTACCGGGAGGTTACCGGAACCCCCCGGGAGGTATATGGGCCTTAGTGGGCCTTAGTGGAAGAGAGGAGAGGTGGCCAGGGCTGGGCCGCGCGCCCCTCCCCCCTAGTCCGAATAGGACAAGGAGAGGGGGGCGGCGCCCCCCCCCCTTCCTTCTCTCTCCCCTCTTTCCCCCCTCCCGAATCCTATTCCAACTAGGAAAGGGGGGGAATCCTACTCCCGGAGGAAGTAGGACTCCTCCTGGCGCGCCCTCTCCTGGCCGGCCGCACCCTCCCCTTTGATCCTTTATATACGGAGGCAGGGGGCACCCCTAGAGACACAAGTTGATCCACGTGATCATATTCTTAGCCGTGTGCGGTGCCCCCTTCCACCATAATCCTTAATAATATTGTAGCGGTGCTTAGGCGAAGCCCTGCGACGGTAGTACATCAAGATCGTCACCACGCCGTCGTGCTGACGGAACTCTTCCCCAACACTTTGCTGGATCGGAGTCCGGGGATCGTCATCGAGCTGAACGTGTGCTAGAACTCAGAGGTGCCGTAGTTTCGGTGCTTGATCGGTCGGGCCGTGAAGACGTACGACTACATTAACCACGTTGTGCTAACGCTTCCGTTGTCGATCTACAAGGGTACGTAGATCACACTCTCCCCTCTCGTTGCTATGCATCACCATGATCTTGCATGTGCGTAGGAAATTTTTGAAATTACTACGTTACCCAACAGTGGCATCCGAGCCTAGGTTTTATGTGTTTATGTTATTTGCACGAGTAGAACACAAGTGAGTTGTGGGCGATATAAGTCATACTGCTTACCAGCATGTCATACTTTGGTTCGGCGGTATTGTTGGACGAAGCGGCCCGGACCGACATTACGCGTACGCTTACGCGAGACCGGTTCTCCCGACGTGCTTTGCACAAAGGTGGCTAGCGGGTGACAGTTTCTCCAACTTTAGTTGAACCGAGTGTGGCTACGCCTGGTCCTTGCGAAGGTTAAAACAGCACCAACTTGACAAACTATCGTTGTGGTTTTGATGCGTATGTAAGATTGGTTCTTGCTTAAGCCCGTAGCAGCCACGTAAAACTTGCAACAACAAAGTAGAGGACGTCTAACTTGTTTTTGCAGGGCATGTTGCGATGTGATATGGTCAAGACATGATGCTAAATTTTATTGTATGAGATGATCATGTTTTGTAACCGAGTTATCGGCAACTGGCAGGAGCCATATGGTTGTCGCTTTATTGTATGCAATGCAATCGCGCTGTAATGCTTTACTTTATCACTAAGCGGTAGCGATAGTCGTGGAAGCATAAGATTGGCGAGACGACAACGATGCTACGATGGAGATCAAGGTGTCGCGCCGGTGACGATGGTGATCATGACGGTGCTTCGAAGATGGAGATCACAAGCACAAGATGATGATGACCATATCATATCACTTATATTGATTGCATGTGATGTTTATCTTTTATGCATCTTATCTTGCTTCGATTGACGGTAGCATTATAAGATGATCTCTCACTAATTATCAAGAAGTGTTCTCCCTGAGTAAGCACCGTTGCGAAAGTTCTTCGTGCTGAGACACCATGTGATGATCGAGTGTGATAGGCTCTACGTTCAAATACAACAGGTGCAAAACAGTTGCACACGCGGAATACTCAGGTTATACTTGACGAGCCAAGCATATACAAATATGGCCTCGAAACACGGAGACCGAAAGGTCGAGCGTAAATCATATAGTAGATATGATCAACATAGCGATGTTCACCAATGAAACTACTCCATCTCACGTGATGATCGGACATGGTTTAGCTGATTTGGATCACGTGGTCACTTAGAGGATTAGAGGGATGTCTATCTAAGTGGAGTTCTTAAGTAATATGATTAATTGAACTTTAATTTATCATGAACTTAGTCCTGGTAGTATTAGCATATCTATGTTGTAAATCAATAGCTCACGTTGTTGTTTTCATATGTTTATTTTGATATATTCCTAGAGAAAATTGTGTTGAAAGATGTTAGTAGCAATGATGCGGATTGGATCCGTGATCTGAGGTTTATCCTCATTGCTGCACACAAGAATTATGTCCTTGATGCACCGCTAGGTGACGGACCTATTGCAGGAGCAGATGCAGACGTTATGAACGTTTGGCTAGCTCAATATGATAACTACTTGATAGTTTAGTGCACCATGCTTAATGGCTTAGAATCGGGACTTCAAAGACGTTTTGAACGTCATGGACCATATGAGATGTTTCAGGAGTTGAAGTTAATATTTCAAGCAAATACCCGAGTTGAGAGATATGAAGTCTCCAACAAGTTCTATAGCTAAAAGATGGAGGAGAATCGCTCAACTAGTGAGCATGTGCTCAGATTGTCTAGGTACTACAATCGCTTGAATCAAGTGGGAGTTAATCTTCCAGTTAAGATAGTGATTGACAGAATTCTCTAGTCACCATCACCAAGTTAGTAAAACTTCGTGATGAACTATAATATGCAAGGGATAACGGAAACAACTCCCAAGCTCTTCGTGATGCTGAAATCAACGAAGGTAGAAATCAAGAAAAATATCAAGTGTTGATGGTTGACAAGACCACTAGTTTCCACAAAAGGGCAAAGGGAAGAAGGGGAACTTCAAGAAGAACGGCAAGCAAGTTGCTGCTCAAGTGAAGAAGCCCAAGTCTGATCCTAAGCCTGAGACTAAGTACTTCTACTGCAAAGGGACTGGTCACTGGAAGTGGAACTGCCCCAAGTATTTGGCGGATAAGAAGGATGGCAAGGTAAACAAAGGTATATTAGATATACGTGTTATTGATATGTACTTTACTAGTGTTTATAGCAACCCCTCGACATTTGATACTGGTTCAGTTGCTAAGAGTAGTAACTCAAAACGGGAGTTGCAGAATAAACAGAAACTAGTAAAGGGTGAGGTGATGATGTGTGTTGGAAGTAGTTCCAAGATTGATATGATCATCATCGCACACTCCCTGTACTTTCGAGATTAGTGTTGAAACTAAATAAGTGTTATTTGGTGTTTGGGTTGAGCATGAATATGATTTGATCATGTTTATTGCAATACGGTTATTCATTAAAGTCATAGAATAATTGTTGTTCTGTTTACATGAATAAAACCTTCGATGGTCATACACCCAATGAAAATAGTTCGTTGGATCTCGATCGTAGTGTTACACATATTCATAATATTGAAGCCAAAAGATGCAAAGTTAATAATGATAGTGCAACTTATTTGTGACACTACCGTTTAGGTCATATCGGTGTAAAGCGCATGAAGAAACTCCATACTGATGGACTTTTGGAACCACTTGATTATGAATCACTTGGTACTTGCGAACCATGCCTCATGGGCAAGATGACTAAGACTCCGTTCTCCGGAACAATGGAGCGAGCAACAAACTTGATTGAAAATAATACATACTGATGTATGCAGTTCAATGAGTGTTGAGGCTCGCGGCGGGTATCGTTATTTTCTGACCTTCACAGATGATTTGAGCAGATATGAGTATATCTACTTGATGAAACATAAGTCTGAAACATTTGAAAAGTTCAAATAATTTCAGGGTGAAGTAGAAAATCATCGTGACAAGAAAATAAGGTTTCTACGATCTGATCGCGGAGACAAATATTTGAGTTACGAGTTTGATATTCAATTAAAATATTGTGGAATAGTTTCACAAACTCATGCCACCTGGAACACCACAGCTGGTGTGTCCGATCGTCATAACCGTACTTTATTGGATATAGTGCAATCTATGATGTCTCTTACCGATCTACCACTATCGTTTTGGGGTTATGCATTAGAGACAGCTACATTCACGTTAAAAAGGGCACCATCTAAATCCGTTGAGATGACACAATCTGAATTATGGTTTGGCAAGAAACCAAAGTTGTCGTTTCTTAAAGTTTTGGGTTGTGATGCTTATGTGAAAAAGTTTCATCCTAATAAGCTCAAACCCAAATCAGAGAAATATGTCTTCATAGGATACCCAAAGGAGACTCTTGGTACACCTTCTATCACAGATCCGAAGGCAAGACATTCGTTGCTAAGAATGGATCCTTTCTAGAGAAGGAGTTTCTCTCGAAAGAAGTGAGTGGGAGGAAAGTAGAAAACTTGATAAGGTAATTGTACCTTCTCCCTTATTGGAAAGTAGTTCATCACAGAAATCTGTTCTTGTGACTAATACACCAATTAGTGAGGAAGCTAATGATGATGATCATGTAACTTCAGATCAAGTTACTACCGAATCTCGTAGGTAAACCAGAGTGAGATCCGCACCCGAGTGGTACGGTGATCCTGTTCTGGAAGTCATGTTACTAGACCATGACGAACTTGCGAACTATGAGGAAGCGATGATGAGCCCAGATTCCGCGAAATGGTTTGAGACCATGAAATCTGAGATATGATTCATGTATGAGAACAAAGTATGGACTTTGATGGATTTGACCGATGATCGGCAAGCCATAGAAAATAAATGGATCTTCAAGAGGAAGACGGACGCTGATAGTAGTGTTACTATCTACAAAGTTAGACTTGTCGAAAAAGGTTTTTGACAAAGTTCAAGGTGTTGACTACGATGAAATTTTCTCACTCGTAGCGATACTTAAGTCTGTCCAAATCATGTTAGCAATTGCCGTATTTTTATGAAATCTGGCAAATGGATAAACAAAACTACATTCCTTAATGAATTTAAAGAAGAGTTGTATATGATGCAACCAGAAGGTTTTGTCAATCCTAAAGGTGCTAACAAAATATGCAAGCTCCAGCGATCCATCTATGGACTGGTGCAAGCATCTCGGAGTTTGAATATACGCTTTGATAAGTTGATCAAAGCATATAGTTTTATATAGACTTGCGGTGAAGCCTGTATTTAGAAGAAAGTGAGTGGGAGCACTACAACATTTCTGATAAGTATATGTGAGTGACATATTGTTGATCAGAAATAATGTAGAATTATTCTGTAAAGCATAAAGAAGTGTTTGAAAGGAGTTTTTCAAAGAAAGACCTCGGTGAAGCTGCTTACATATTGAGGATCAAGATCTATAGAGATAGATCAAGACGCTTGATAAGTTTTTTCAATGAGTACATACATTGACAAGATTTTGAAGTAGTTCAAAATGGAACAGTCAAAAAGAATTCTTGCCTGTGTTACAAGGTGTGAAATTGAGTAAGACTCAAAGCCCGACCACGGCAGAAGATAGAAAGAGAATGAAAGTCATTCCCTATGCCTCAGCCATAGGTTCTATAAAGTATGCCATGCTGTGTACCAGATCTATTGTATACCCTACACTGTGTTAAGCAAGGGAGTACAATAGTGATCTAAGAGTAGATCACTGGACATTGGTCAAAATTATTCTTAGTGGAATAAGGAAATATTTCTCGATTATGGAGGTGACAAAAGGTTCGTTGTAAAAAGTTACGTCGATGCAAGTTTTGACACAGATCTAGATGACTCTAAGTCTCGATCTAGATACATATTGAAAGTGGGAGCAATTAGCTAGAGTAGCTCCGTGCAGAGCATTGTAGACATAGAATTCGTAAAATACTTACTGATCTGTATGTGACAGACCCGTTGACAAAAATTATCTCACAAGCAAAACATGATCACACCTTAGTACTCTTTGGGTGTTAATCACATAAATGATGTGAACTAGATTATTAACTCTAGTAAACCCTTTGGGTATAGGTCACATGACGATGTGAACTATGGGTGTTAATCACATGGTGATGTGAACTCTTAGTGTTGAATCACATGGCGATGTGAACTAGATTATTGACTCTAGTGCAAGTGGGAGACTGAAGGAAATATGCCCTAGAGGCAATAATAAAGTTATTATTTATTTCCTTATATCATGATAAATGTTTATTATTCATGCTAGAATTGTATTAACCGGAAACATAATACATGTGTGAATACATAGACAAACAGAGTGTCACTAGTATGCCTCTACTTGACTAGCTCGTTAATCAAAGATGGTTATGTTTCCTAACCATAAACAAAAAGAGTTGTTATTTGATTAACGGGATCACATCATTAGAAGAATGATGTGATTGACATGACCGATTCCATTAGCTTAGCACCCGATCGTTTAGTATGTTGCTATTGCTTTCTTCATGACTTATACATGTCCCTATGACTATGAGATTATGCAACTCCCGTTTGCCGGAGGAACACTTTGTGTGCTACCAAACGTCACAACGTAACTGGGTGATTATAAAGGAGCTCTGCAGGTGTCTCCAAAGGTACATGTTGGGTTGGCGTATTTCGAGATTAGGATTTGTCACTCCGATTATCGGAGAGGTATCTCTGGGCCCTCTCGGTAATACACATCACATAAGCCTTGCAAGCATTGCAACTAATGAGTTAGTTGTGAGATGATGTATTACGGAACGAGTAAAGAGACTTGCCGGTAACGAGATTGAACTAGGTATTAAGATACCGATGATCGAATCTCGGGCAAGTAACATACCGATGACAAAGGGAACAACGTATGTTCTTATGCGGTCTGACCGATAAAGATCTTCGTAGAATATGTAGGAGCCAATATGAGCATCCAGGTTCCGCTATTGGTTATTGACTGGAGACGTGTCTCGGTCATGTCTACATTGTTCTCGAACCCGTAGGGTCCGCACGCTTAAGGTTTCGATGACAGTTATATTATGAGTTTATGAGTTTTGATGTACCGAAGGAGTTCGGAGTCCCGAATGGGATCGGGGACATGACGAGGAGTCTCGAAATGGTCGAGACATAAAGATTGATATATTGGAAGCCTACATTTGGATATCAGAAGTGTTCCGGGTGAAATCGGGATTTTACCGGAGTACCGGGAGGTTACCGGAACCCCCCGGGAGGTATATGGGCCTTAGTGGGCCTTAGTGGAAGAGAGGAGAGGTGGCCAGGGCTGGGCCGCACGCCCCTCCCCCTATTCCGAATTGGACAAGGAGAGGGGGGCGGCGCCCCCCTTCCTTCTCTCTCTCCTCTTTCCCCCCTCCCGAATCCTATTCCAACTAGGAAAGGGGGGGGGGAATCCTACTCCCGGAGGGAGTAGGACTCCTCCTGGCGCGCCCTCTCCTGGCCGGCCGCACCCCCCTTTGATCCTTTATATACGGAGGCAGGGGGCACCCCTAGAGACACAAGTTGATCCACGTGAGCATATTCTTAGCCGTGTGCGGTGCCCCCTTTCACCATAATCCTCGATAATATTGTAGCGGTGCTTAGGCGAAGCCCTGCGACGGTAGTACATCAAGATTGTCACCACGCCGTCGTGCTGAAGGAACTCTTCCCCGACACTTTGCTGGATCGGAGTCCGGGGATCGTCATCGAGCTGAACGTGTGCTAGAACTCGGAGGTGCCGTAGTTTCGGTGCTTGATCGGTCGGGCCGTGAAGACGTACGACTACATCAACCACGCTGTGCTAACGCTTCCGTTGTCGATCTACAAGGGTACATAGATCACACTCTCCCCTCTCGTTGCTATGAATCACCATGATCTTGCATGTGCGTAGGAATTTTTTTGAAATTACTACGTTACCCAACAGCCTCCTCCATGTTAAGCTTCTTCATTTGAAGCTCCAAATATATCTTCATTTGCTCCTCCTTTCCTTGGTGCTTCCTCTCCTCCCTCACTTCCTTTTGATTCCTCATGTCGTGTGAAGTTTCTTGCAAGGTGATAGATGCCACATCACGCTTCTCGTTCCGAGTTGGTCTTGCCCCTCGGCCTCTTGAGCACACCTCCATTCCCAGCCACGGTAGTCGGCCCTCCTTTCTTCTTTAGAGTGGCATATTGGTTTTTGAACTTGGGACAATCTTTGACGAGAGACCAACAACGGGTTGGCGGGGGTGGCCGGCGCAATCACGATGCCATCCGACGACGTGGAGAATCGGGTCTGTGCATGTTGCCACGATGCATGAAAACCGGGCGTCTCTGGTGTCATGGAGGAGCTCGGCGACTGGTATTGCGTCTCGACGGGGAAATGGCCAAGTACAACGAGGTGTGGTCTCTTAGAGAGATCGTCACCAATGCTGCCTTCTCTAAGGCCCGCCACCCTCTCTCCCTGCCCACGTCATCGTTGGCCGTAGACGCGCTGCGCATGACGTAGGAAGAAACAAAGAGGATCATCCGTGAGCGTCAGGTGGCTGCCGGGAAGCCTTGCCGCGACGCCGCGCCCTTACATCGCCCGAAGCCCGATGACGATGACTCCGATTACGGCTCCGGCGACGATGACAGAGGAGACGCCGGCCAGCCCGACACGGCCTCCGAGGTCACCATCAAATATAGGGTAATGTAGGGTTGGGTTTTTAGTGGCCTGCGCGTCTTCATGGCCCGCACACCGCATCTCGCCTATCATCCTTATGTCTCCATTTAAACGCTAGGCACATATATATTCTTGCAACTGGGCACCTGTTTCAAAAGGCACACCAGAACAAGCGGACTGTTGCAGACCCATCAGGAGGGAACCGTGAGTGAGGGCAACGACGACAACACGACCTTTGCCAATGGTGGCCTCCCCGACCACGGCGAGGCGACCTTGGCGGCCAGGCCCGAGCAGTCACCGTCGAAGCCACCCCAGGTGCCGACAGGAAGAGCCACGCTGCCTCTGCCGCGGGCGTGATCCCGACCGGAGGTCCTCGTCACCGACGGCAAAAGTGGGCGCAGGACCAGCGTCACGACACCGTCGGATTGGCCTCGCGTAGCGGAAGCTGCTCGTGCCCGCCGGGACATGCGGCCGCACGCCAATGAGTTTCTACAGCAATGGCAGAGTTGCAAAACGGCGATAGCAATGACGACGGTGCTGCTGCGACATCCTTTTATTACAAAAATTTATGCAACATCATCCATGTTGCAAAAGTTCTTTTAGCAACACCATCTCTGTTGCAAAAAGGTGAAGCTGAAAAAAAAGAATTCTGCAACACAACCTCCGTTACAATAGAGGCGGTTGAAGTTCCTCCACGTTCGTGCTCCGACGCTACGTGAGAGGGTGCCGCGCTTGCACGCCTGCTCCTTGCGCCATTCCTCCACCAGTGGGGGAGGGAGGAGCTCCCGTTCTCCGCGTCGTTGCAGCGCTTGCGAGACGGATCACCGTCAAGTCCGCCGCGACCGCCGAGCCTTCCTTGGCCACCCCTCTCGTCGCCCGCACACGACATTTCCTCTTGCCTCAGGTGGCTCAACTCGCTGGAAAACGACGCTGGAGCTCGCTATATTTGTTGCTGGAGTAAAAGAAATGCGGCAGAGGAGGATGTGAACCCTACAACGCCCCGGTGCCGGCATATATTATGGAATCGGGGGCGGTTTAAGCCCCCCCCCCCCCCCCTAAAGATTTTAGGGGCCGGACCATTTTTACCAGACCTGGTTCGGCTTTTTTTTACCGTCTTGTAAATCTGCTGGAGAAAGCGTTCCGACGAGGTTTTACTGTATCTGCTAGAGTTGCTGTGACCCTCTAAAAAAACCAGTCCAAGGAAAACCGACATAAACATTTGCACCTCCAAACAAAGACAATTTGGAGACACGATCACTTTACCATCAATTTTAGCACCACATCCACTACGCCGAAACTAATTAAAAGCCTCCATGAAACCACGCCGAAAAGCACCGATAACGAACCGGTTTAATCGCCGCAAAACCACCGCGACCCGTCCGTACACTACACACGCCCCGCCCACTCCCCTCCCCCCTCCCCGCCCCTGGCACGAACCACGCTGCGGTTTAAGACGGGCAGGGCAGGTGGCGAGTGCCATTGCCATCCGCCGCTCTCCGTCCCGTCCCGTCTCCAACAAAACCCCCGCCCCTCCGCCTCGGAAGCGCTCCCCCTTTCCCTCCGCCCGGCGCGGCCCCCGTTTTACCGCGGCCAGCAGGCATCGTCGGCCCCGCACGCAAGCGCCTCCCGGGGAGCGACCAAAAAGCCAGCGCGCCACGGCCTGACCTGACGGCCCACCTCGCTCCATCTGGGGCGGGCAGCGCGGAAAACAGAACCGAACCACGCGCGCCGACTACCTCGCTGCGGCGCCAAGCAAAGCGCGACGGCACGGGGCCGGGGCTTTCTGGGAGGTCGGCGGATGAGATGGCGCTGCGGCGCAAGGGGAGGTCGGCGGGGCGGCGGGCGGCGGTGAGGTGGTGGCTGCTCTCCCTCCTCGGGGCCGGCGCCGCCGTCACCGCCGCGGCCGCGCTGCTCGCCGTCGCGCTCCACGTCTCCGCGTCCGCCACGTCCGGCTCGCCCTACCGCCTGGCCAAGGTACGCGCGACTTCCGGGTCTCTCTGTGGCCCTTCCGTCTCTCAGATTGAAACTCTCTGGGGTGTGCTAACGGATCGCCGCCGCCGCCGCCGCAGCAGCCGCGGGAGGCCGAGGAGCTGCGCTGGGAGCAGGAGTTCGCGCCGCCGCAGCTCGCCTCGCCGCACGCGCGGAAGGTGATTCCCTCGCCGTGCGCCGCCCGATGGCGCGTCTCTTACCGTTGTGCCAGTATATTTTATCCTGTTACATGGGAGCCCGTGACATTGGGGATTAATCTCTAGATTTGACAGCTGGACGGCGCGGCCGAGGACGCGCCGGAGAAGAGGCTGTGGCTGCCGGCCCCGTCGCGCCGGTTCGTGCCCTGCGTCTCGCCGTCGCTCGAGTACAGACGTACGCGCACTGGCACTTAAATCTAGCGGTAGAATCTCGCCCGCCCGGCGCACATTCTCGGTAGGCCGTTCTGATTCTGGTCGGCCTGTTTTTCCAGGTCCGGAGGCATCGAGGGGGTACCTGCTCGTACACACCAATGGCGGGCTCAACCAGATGCGCGCCGGGGTGAGTCATTGGTTCGTCCTGGTAAAAAATTCCCTAGTTGCCGTGGCATAGGAATAATGGTCCAGTTTGCATTAGATATGCTTGACTTACGTGGTGGGAAGCTGGAAACTAGCGTGCGTGCATGTGGGATGTTTGATCAGAGTTGACGGTTTTGTAGCATTTCATCATCAGCTTTGTGGGCAGTGTTTCGGTGCTGTATTCAATGCGTACTGGTGGTTCTGGTGCTAGTGTAGACACCCGACTTCAGTGGGCAGTGTTTTGGTGCTTCATCCCCATCTAGCGATATGCCTGCATAAGCTTGAACTGGCGGCTGTGAAACTAAACTGGCTGCTGCGCGCAGTTCTCCAGTTATTGCCCAACCGAGTTATCGGTGGAATAGACATGAATGGCTCAACTGCACTCAGGATAAAGTCCTGAGTATGATTGGGGGGTGCATGCTGTCTCTGCACTCTTCTGAATTTCTTGTCCTAGTGTGCCATTGAGTGTCGCAGTCATTTTCTTTGCCATGATAAATGTTGATTATTTGAATGTGCCATTGTCATATTTGTGCCATCACTTCAGTCACTATCTTGTACGTTTCATTTATAGCATCCAAGACAGCTGTATATACTTGTGACAAGAAAGGTGCCTGATTTGTTAGGTGATACCAAAAGTGAATACGTTCTCTTTGAGCATACATCCCTTGAGAGAACGAACATCAACTCCTGCAAAGTCCTTTTGAGTTTGATCCGTTAACAGAATTTGCTAGTTTTGTTTAGGCGGGCTTGAACATATCCTTTTGCATGTTAGAGGTTTTTCCTATTCTTAGGAATGTCTTAACAAAAGCGTGATGTGACTTGATAAAGATAGGAAAGATGAAGCATATGTTCATTGTTTTGTCTTCTGTCTTGTGTATACATGTCCCTGATTACCAATCAATCATAATCATGAGAAGCTTCACTTTAAATGCAAGCTCCCACACACTTCCAATTTTTCACTGATTTGTTCTTATTTTTATGGCAGATCAGTGATATGGTAGCAGTTGCACGAATACTCAAGGCTACACTTATAATCCCAGAACTTGATAAGAAATCGTTTTGGCTCGACAAAAGGTGGACACTGCATGGTTGTTTTTGCTCTGAGCCTTAACTGATCAAACTGACACAACCATTTTTCATTTCTCAACACAGCAACTTTTCGGATGTCTTCGACGAAGAACACTTTATACGTTATTTGGCAAACGATGTGATAATTGAGAAAAAGTTGCCAAAGGAATTGGTGAAAGCACCAAAATCTGTTAGGTACTTCAAGAGTTGGTCTGGAGTAGATTATTATCAGGATGAGATTTCTCCACTATGGGAGCACCGTCAGGTTTGGATTCCACAACTACTGCCCTTTTGTGGCTGCGTACTAATCAACCGTAAGCAGTAGTTACTGGATGCAAGTATTTGGAACTGTTATTCTGATCAAAGATTTGTATCAGGTTATTCGAGCTGCTAAATCGGATTCTCGCCTTGCAAACAACTTCCTCCCTCCTGATATTCAAAAACTTCGCTGCCGGACCTTTTTCCAGGCACTTAGATTTGCTCCCCCAATCGAAGCTTTAGGCAATGTAAATCCTTCTCTAAAGTCCATCACGGGAAAAATATAACATTATAGTTCGAACTTCTAATGTATAAATGTATTGACAAATAATATCAACCAATTTTCAGCTTTTGGTGGAGAGGATGAAAGCATTTGGACCATATATTGCTTTGCATTTACGCTATGAGAAGGATATGCTTGCTTTTAGTGGGTGTACGTATGGTCTGTCAGAGACCGAATCAGAGGAGCTTGCAATGATCAGGCAAGGCCTTTAAAATAGATTTGTTAGTCATTGCATTGTCTTTACTTTCTTGGTTTTAGAACTCTATAGTATTATGTGACTTACTTCTTCACCTATTTTTACAGAGGAAACACAACCTACTGGAAGGTGAAAGACATTGATCCATTAGAACAAAGATCACATGGTCATTGTCCCCTGACGCCAAAGGAGGTTGGAATGTTTCTTTCTGCCCTAGGATATCCATCAAGCACCCCAGTTTACATAGCTGCAGGGGAGATATATGGAGGTGAATCTCATATGGTCGATTTGCAATCCCGATTCCCAATTCTGATGAACAAGGTATGAACACTGCCATTTTGTTTTTCCTAGTGTTTGACAACATGACTTTTGTTTGTTCAGCATATTGTGTCTTCTCCATTTTGCAGGAGAAACTGGCCTCTGCTGAAGAACTGCGACCGTTCAGCCAATACGCTTCTCAAATGGCAGCTTTGGATTACATCGTTTCAGTAGAAAGTGATGTATTTATTCCATCATATTCTGGGAACATGGCACGGGCTGTTGCCGGTCATCGGCGTTTCCATGGCCACAGGAAAACAATCAGTCCTGACAGGTGAAACAACAACTAGCACTTGTCTATAAAGCTGCTGCGTCACCCTTCCCTTCTTCTCGGTCTCATATTTTTTTTCTGTCCTCAGGAAAGCATTAGTTCATTTGTTTGACAAAGTTGACAGTGGATTACTCGATGAAGGCAAAAAGCTATCGCAAAAGATAATAGAAATGCACCAGAAGAGGTACTGAACTGGGCATGAGAGCCAAAGGACCCTTTGCTATATTTTTAACTGTTTGTATTTCTTATGCTGTTCTTCATCTGTCTTCAGACAAGGTTCTCCTCGGAAACGGAAAGGTCCCGTGTCCGGGACGAGGGGCAGCGATAGGTTTCGGTCAGAGGAGGCATTTTACGAGAACCCTCTTCCTGATTGCCTTTGTCAATCGAATGACGATTCTATTGTCAGCATATAACCACGATCATGGAGTTAACCGGTCTTCGCCGCCCCTGCCCCCTGGCGACCATTCCCAGGTACATAGAGGAAAGGGAGGTGCATACTGATAAAGTTCCACAGCATTAGAGCTTCTGCTTAGCTGACATTACGGTCCAACGATTCGTTGGCACACACGGCCCGGCTCTCTTCCGCAGAACAAGTTGCCAATGCACCAAAGATGTTCGGAGCAGCTGTACAGCGGTTTAGATGTAACTGCAGTTTGTAAGCATGGGTATAATTATTACCTCTTGTAAGTATAGGACTAATAAAGAGCAGAGGATAGTTTCTGTTGAAACATCTCAACGCTAGTAGTATCTCACCTGAGATAGTTTCTGTTGATCTGACATCACACGATGGCAGCATGAGGATGAGTATGTTCAGAACACGGCTGTGCAGGGCTTTAGATGTAGCTGCATTTGTAAGCCTCTTGTGTAGGTAAAACCAATACAAATAGAATAAGAGGAATAGGTGAGACATGCTGAATTCCTAGCTGGGTATTTCTGAATGAAAGTTTGAGCTTGGAGGAGCAGTGCACTGGAAAACATTGCACCAACATTGAGTTTCCGATTTCTTTGTTACAAGTGCACACCAGAATGTGCTAAATTTTTGTGTCATGTGTCTTGACAGTTACAATCATGTTCTGTTTGTCACCATGAAAATCACGAAGGAGCTGATAAACAAACGCCCATCTCATATGGCTGTTTACACAAGAAGAGTACAACTACCTACAAAAAGTAACACAGAGGATAGACACACGAATTTCAATGAGTCCGTTCACTACTAACTCAGTTCATCACGTCAGACTTGAGGGAATCAACCAAGTTCATGGCTAATTTCACCATCAAATAAGTTAATCAAGCCAAGCTGGAGTAAATCAGAAATTCCATGACCAGTTTCACCAAAGTAGTTCAGTTCATCACGTGCAAGTTTGAGGAAATCAACAAAGTTCATGACCACTTTCACCACCAAATCAGTTCATGTGCAAAGCTTGAGGTAATCAACAAAGTTCATGACCATCCCTAAAAACAAAGTTCATCAACAATTTCACCACCAAAATCAGTTCATCACGTCAAACATGAGGAAATCAACAAAGTACCATGACCAATTTCACCACCAATGCAGTTCAGTTCATCATGTGCAAGCTTGAGGTAATCAACAAAGTTCATGACCATCCCTCGAAAAAAGAAGTTCATCACCAATTTCACCACCAAAATCAATTCATCACGTCAAACATGAGAAATCAACAAAGCTTCATGACCAATTTCACCACCAAAGAGTTCATCATACTCCCTCCGTCCGGAAATACTTGTCCTCAAAATGGTTGTATCTAGACTTATTTTAGTTGTAGATACATTCATTTTATCCTTTTTAAGACAAATATTTACGGATGGAGGGAGTACGAACAGAGTTCCCGACCAATTTCACCACCAGTCGATCAGAACTCAGAAACCACGATCCAAGACGATAGACGAAGCAAAACAAGGCAGAAAGACACCAAACGTCACCACACCAACAAGGCATCTCTCATCCTCTCGCGCCGGCCATCCTCCATGAACACTACCACTACCACTACTAGACTCGATCCGTCTTCCATCAGTACTACTACCACTACGACTACTCGACTCGCCTCCATACTCGATCGTCACCTGGAACACGTCCATGCGCTCCTCCTCCTTCAGTTTGGGCACGGTCACCTTCAGCACGAAGTTCTTCATCTCGGCCTTGATCTTGTCCATCTTGTACTCGCCAGCGGGCATCTCGATGCGGTGACTGTACCTTGACAGCGCGGGGTTGCTGTCGCCTTTCCGGTGCGCCTTCTCGCCCCCGCCCTTGATCACCAGGATGTTCCGCTCCGCCCACACCTTCACGCGTTCCTTCCCGAGCCCCAGCATCAGCACCGTCAGGTACACCGCGTCTTCGTCGTCCTTGTCCACCCACCACCCGCGCCGCGGCGCCCCTGCCGCGGAGGAGAGGCCGGGCGGGGCGGCACCGTCCTCCATCAGAGCGTACAGACGGTCCACGCATCCCGGGATGCCTACCGGGGCGAGCACGTCTGCGGAATCTGTTAGAGTGTGGACTCGGTCTGCCCTCACCTCCCACGATCAAGGCCACGATCATCTCCTCGTCGCAGATGTTGTAGCGCCAGCAACTCTATATGTACCCCCCTCCATGTACTCTCAATACAAGGAATGAAAACACTCTATTAATCTCCATGGTATCAGATATTCGATCCTCTTCCGCAAACACACGCTCGCCATGACCAACTCCGGCGAACTAACCACCCAAGACGGCGGCCAGCCAACCACCCAAGACGGCGGCCAGCCAATCCTTCCCGCTCACGGCGGCCAGCCAACCACCCAAGACGGCGCCTAGCCAATCCTTCCCGTTCCTCCCACCTCCCAGCCGCCTTCTCTCAACTTCAACGACACGATCACGGACATCACCCCCTTTATCCCCATCGTGCTCGATCTTCATAGCCACAACTACTATCATTGACGGCATCTTTTTGAGATACATCTTGGCCGCTGCTCTCTTCTTCACCACATCACCGGCGATGCGTCGCCGGCGCCCCACGACTCCCGCTGGCTCAAGGATGATCTAGCCATCATCCAGTGGCTGTACACGCGCATCTCCACTGAGCTCTTCAACTTGGTGGTCATCGATGGCGCAACTTCTCGCGACATCTGGATCGAGCTCCATCGGTTGTTCCAGGACAACCACGACGCTCGCGTCTCCGCCCTCAACACCGAGCTTCGCACGGTCACCCAGGGAGACCGCCCCGTTGGCGTCTTCTGCCAGTGAATCAAGGCCATCGGCGATGAGTTTCGCGAGCTTGGCGAAGTGGTCGCCGACCGCCCTCTTCTTCACGTGCTCATGGGTGGACTCGACGAGCAATTTGCTCAACAGGCGACTTTGATCCCGCTTCTCCGCTGCCGCGCGCTCTGCTCCACCTCCGGTGGCTGCGGTGCCGCCCCCGCCATCTTCTGCACCACAACCCCCTCCCGGATGGCGCCCCAGCCCCAACTACAAGGGCAAAAACCTGGTGTACCGCCTGCCGAAGCCCGGATCGGCGTCCTCTTCATCGATGCCTGCCCCTGCATCGAATCCTCCTCCACCAGCCGCCGCACCCTCACCTCCGGCTCCTTCGACCTGGCGTCCTCAGCATGATCTGTGGACTAGGCTGGTGCAGGCATGGCCTATGCCCTGGTCCGCTCCCTCGCCATATGGTGCTCCGTCGGCCTACATCGGCAGCTGGGCTCCAGGCCTCCGTCTCTCCACCGGCGCGCCTGGTCTCCTCGGCGCCCGTCCACCACCGCATGCCTATGCTGCATATGCGCCTCTGTACCAGGCGGCGCCGCCCACGTACCCCTACGGCTTCCCCATGCCACCACCCTGGTAGCACGCGGCCTCGGGCACCTCTTCGTCAACTCAACCACCGCCCGCCTCTGCTTCACCCTTGACCGCGTCGGCTTGGGATCAGGCCGCCTTCATCGCTGCCATGAACTCTCTTACCACTTAGGACGCAGGTAACGATTGGATCTTCGACTCTGGTGCATCCTGTCATATGTCTGCATCTAGCGCTTCACTTTCCTCACTTCATCTCTATGTTATGTTCCCCTCCATCACCATCGGAGACGGCTCCTCTGTTCCAGTCACCGGCGTCGGTACTTCCTACCTCTCTCACTCTCTCTCGCCCCTTCTCCTTAGAGAAGTTCTTGTCGCTCCCGCTCTCATTAGGAACCTTATATCCGTTCGCCGTTTTACTATTGACAATCAGGTTTTCGTTGAATTTGACCCTTTTAGATTGTCTGTGAAGGATCTTCGAACCAAGAAGGAGCTAGCTCGGTTCAATAGTCGGCGATCTGTACACTGTCCACGACGCCACCACTCCCACGCCTCCTCCTCACGCCATGCTCGCCTCCATCACCTCGTGGCATCGCCGGCTCGGGCACCCCAACAGCACGACGACGACGAATCTTCTCGATGAATTTCAGATTTCTCACGCTCGTAGTTCACACGACACTTCTCTTTGTCACGCTTGTCAGCTAGGCAAGCATGTTAGGCTACGTAGTTCTTTTCCTTTTAAACTTTTGCATTGTGACTTGTGGACATCACCCACACCAAGTGTATCCGGTTTCAAATATTATCTTGTCATGTTAGATGACTACTGGAACTTCATCTGGACATTCCCTCTTCGTGCCAAGTCTGATGTTCATATCCTGTTTGTTATTTCCAACACTATGTATCCACTCACTTTGCTCTTCCCATCAGATTCTTGCAATGTGACAACGGCCGTGAATTTGACAACGCCCGCAACCATGATTTCTTTCTTCACCATGGTATCTTACTTCGCTTCTCCTGTCCTTACACCTCACCTCAGAACGGCAAGGCCGAGCGCTCTCTCCGTACAATCAACGATGTTCTCCGCACTCTCCTTACTCAGGCGTCCATGCCTGCCCGCTATTGGGTCGAGGCTCTTCGTCATGCCACTTTCCTCCTCAACGTTCGGCCCACCAAAACTTGCCCTCATTATTCTCCCTACGATTCGCTTTTCCTCACTCCACCTAACTATGCCGATCTTCGTGTCTTCGGCTGCTTGTGTTACCCCAATATGTCCGCTATCTCTGCCAACAAATTAGCTCCACGATCGCTTCCCTGCGTTTTCTTAGGGTTTTCAGATTCCCACAAAAGATATCGCTGCCTTCATATCCCTTCTGGACGCGTAATCCTCTCACGCCACATCACTTTTGACGAGACAACATTCCCCTTTGCCGTCCACACATCGCCAGACCTATCCGCGCCGCTTTCCCCCACCAGTCCATCGCTCCACGATCCCCTGCGATCGACGTGCATGGCCTGCATGGCCATGTACACCTGGACCCCACCACCACCCCACCACTACATGCAGCTGGTCCCGTAGCTCCTGCTCCCGACATCTCCGGTCCCGCGGATCTCCTGGATCTCGCGCCCAATCCCTCTCCCGCACCCACCACCTGCTGTCCCCCGAATCTCTCAGATCCCGCGCCCCCAGCTCTCCCACTCCCGACAACTGTTGTCCTGCGGATCTCTCGAACTCTGTACCATCCAATCCACATGCACCCACCGATTCCTCTGCTCCACTCATGCCACCTCGCCAGCCGGATCCACCCTCCTCTTCTCCTACACCATCGCCCGACCCTAGCTCGCTACCACTTGAGCCGTTCCTGTTCCCGTTCCTCACAATGCCCATTCCATGCGCACTCGAAGCAAAGCTGGTTTCAGCCGGCCCGTCGATCATCTTAACCTTACTGCCTCAACCTCTCCCATCTCTCCCATCCCCACCTCCTACAAAGCCGCTCTTCTGGACCCACATTGGTTTCAGGCCATGAACGACGAGTACGACGTCCTCCTCAACAACACCTGGACTCTCATTCCTCGCGTCCCCGGAGCTAATGTTGTCTCCGATAAATGGGTGTTTCTCCACAAATTTCATTCGGATGGCTCGCTCGCTCACTACAAAGCTCGCTGGGTCTGTCGCGGTGACTCTCAACAACCCGACGTCGACTTTGACGAGACTTTTTCGCCGGTTGTCAAGCCCAGTACCATCCGCGCCGTCCTCAGTCTCGTCGTCTCCTTGTCGTGGCCTATCCGTCAGCTGGATGTTAAGGATGCATTTTTGCACGGATCCATCAACGAGACTGTCTACTGTCGTCAACCCCTTGGCTTTTCTGATCCTTCCTTTCCTGACCACGTCTGCCACCTTCAAAAGTCCTTGTATGGTCTCAAACAGGCGCCACGAGCTTGGTTTCAACGTTTTGCTTCCTACATTCAACGCCTAGGTTTTGCTCCCTCCCGCTCCGATTCTTCCCTCTTCATATTCCACCCCTCTACGCATACGGCTTACTTATTCTTGTATGTTGACGATATTGTTCTCACCGCCTCCTCCACTACCTTTCTTAACCACATCATCGCCTCCCTGCGCGCTGAGTTCTGCATGACAGATCTTGGCCCGCTTCATCATTTCCTCGGCGTTGCTGTCTCCCGGTCCTCTACGGGCCTCTTCCTTTCTCAGCGTCAGTACGCTGTTGAGCTGCTCTCCAAAGCTGGTATGACCGACTGCCACCCTACTCGCACACCTGCTGAGACCGGCGCCAAGCTTTCTTCTGCCGGCGAACCCCTTCCTGACGCCACCCTCTATCGTAGCATCACTGGCGCTCTCCAATACCTTACACGACCTGATATCGCCTACGCTGTACAGCAGGCCTGCTTGCATAAGCATGACCTGCGCCTTCCACATATGACCCATGTTCGACGCATTCTTCGTTACCTCAAGGGTACACTTGATCATGGCCTTGCTGACGGTGTCCTGGACTAGGGGGTACTCACCACGTCATCTCCCGATCTGTTAGATTGGGCCGAGGACCCCCATGGCCGTATACTCATGGGCCAGTTCGGACAGCTGCCGCATACAAGGAAGATTCCACAAGACTTGGCGATCAAGACAAGGACTCCTCCCCACCAGCGTATTCGGCTAGGACTCTTGTTATTCTAGGCCTCTGGTGCATTATATAAACCGAGGCCAGGCTAGTCGATAGATCATATACAACATACAATCATACCATAGACTAGCTTCTAGGGTTTAGCCTCTCTGATCTCGTGGTAGATCTACTCTTGTACTACCCATATCATCAATATTAATCAAGCAGGACGTAGGGTTTTACCTCCATTAAGAGGGCCCGAACCTGGGTAAAACATCGCGTCTCCTGCCTCCTGTTACCATCCGCCTTAGACGCACAGTTCGGGACCCCCTACCCGAGATCCGCCGGTTTTGACACCGACATTGGTGCTTTCATTGAGAGCTCCGTTGTGTGTTCGGCAAAAGATTGATGGCTCGCCTGCAGATCAACTGCGACTTCGACATCTTCATCACCAGCTCGACTGGTCACCTTGGTTTGACCAAGGACCGCGCCCTACCTCCGATCGTCATGTTTGGATGAGGGCCTTTATAAACATCAACTCCGATCTCTATCAAGATCATGGAGGAATCATCCAGGGAGCCCGGGGGCTCAACGTCAACATTGCCCTCGGGTGATCGTGCTGTTTTTCTGGACAGCAAACTTGTGTCCGCCGCCACCGCCTCCTCAAGTGTCTTTTTAACGATTGCTTTGGTGGAATTGTGCGGAATTGAGTCTACAACAACCCTGGAAAATTTCATCAAGTTCCGATGAAGGAATCTCTGGCAATCCACGATATACCAGAGCCATGTCAAATCTAGATGAGAATCTGGACGAGTTTAGGGCGTGGTGTCCAGCTTCTAGCTCGGACGTCCTTTGGAAGATCCAACCGTTGATCGGCTGCGGAATTCCTATATCTACCACCTCTCAACATTTCAGCTCGATCCGACCGTCCAAACTCCGGGAACCTTCCGATTAGTGCATTACTTTTTGGATCTGCTTTCTGCGTGAAAACGAATCCGACCCGAGTTCATCTTTTTTATGAACGGGATTTCGGACATCCTTTTTGAAGAAAGTTTTGTATGGGGTATTGTGTTTTGTTGCCGAACACATCCCACTAACTTTAAAATCTTTTAAACATGATCTTCAACATCATGCTGGTGCCAAACCAGTCCGGCAATATTGCTCCACGGCTGCCGACCTGCGCTAGACACGTCGTCACTTTGTTGAGCCGAGCTCAATTTCTTCGGATCATCATCTCGGCAAGCCGAACAAGAGTCCGACATCGCGAAGGATAAATCATCACCAACATCGCCGCCCCATGGATTACACGGAGCGGGCATACCGGCATCACCGCACGGTCGCTTCATCAAGCCGACATCGACCACGTCACGACCTGCATCGGCAGGGCCACACTATTGCTTCTTCAAGCTGGTGTCCATCACACCGACCTACTTCGACTCATCGGCTGACATCGAGGCTTCGACATCTCGGCTGGACCGGGGGCTTCGCTATCTCTTCATCAACCTACTCCGGACACTTCGGCGTCACTAGCCGACCAGCTCCGTCACGTTAGCTGGACCGAGGGCTTTGCCTCGGCGAGCCAACCTTTGCCAGCATTGCCATGCCGTTGTTTTATCGCCCATCAGACAATGGGCACCTTCCTTCGGATTGCTACAACAAATAAACCAGGTGCTATTAATCCCAGTATTTTTTGCTTGTTTGGGTTCATTTTTCCCAAGGAATTATTACTCTAGTTTGTCCATCATATGTACACAGGTCTATCAAAGGGTGGCCGCATTAACGACAGTCACATGGTGGTTCGGTCAGTTTCCGTACGGCGAACGCCGCATCTGGAGCTCGGACCGACCTGTTAATTCAGGCTTTGCCACGCCTTTACCGCATCACGCCGACGCCCTGCATCGACATTGACTTCGGCACCAGGCCGTATTTCTTTTATTACTCACTTTGCATAAATTATTTATTATGCAATTATTTTTTTAATTATCATTATTACTATTATTTCCGATTTGCACTATTTTTCGTGCACAAGAAAATGATCCGGGGACTTTGGCGTCACTCTGCCGGTCTGCATTGACGAATGTCACCACTTCGGCGTGTCGAGCTCTTCGCTCCGCCACCTCGGGACTGGCTTGGGGGATGGAACCTTGTCCCGCATCAAGCTCGGACCGCGTCATCAATACCGAACACATTAACCAGCTAAGTCGCTTTCATGCTCAAAGCTTTAACTTCTAACTTGTGTTCGGTTCGACCAAGCATTATACTTTTTTGGAAAAAAGTTGCTTGTAAAAAATTTCCTTGTCCAAACTTTGTTTGTGACGCATAAATTCAAATACCCAATTCATTTGGGAGCTTCCTTCATGAAGCTTTTCCTCTTGCATATGATTATGCTTGTACGGCTTCGTTCCTTGTTCGTGTATTACGCCACAATATGCACCATATTGACTTAAGCGATTTGCAAGCTGGGTTGCCTCGCTCCTGTGTTTACCCCTACGTTTCCGATTGTTTGGCTAGGGAGTAAAGGGAGCACCTCTGCGATTGTCACGATTGGGTCATCCGAGTCGGACCTTAGACTGGGTGAAGCCGAAAGCTAGCGCTCTTATAGTTTTCAATGATGGTTGGCACACAACGGAACTCATGAGTACAAAAAATCTATTGCACAAGTCTCATAATAACAATGAGCACCGAAGAAAGGTATCGATGGGGGTACTATTTTCTTCGAAGATGCTTCTTACACTTTGCAGTAATATAGCATAAGTTCCCTGAGCGCGCTTTGTCTGTTATAGCCTTATGGCCTGATTGCCTGGTTATTGGAAACACCGTCGATATTCTTGACAGATGGAGTACATAACACTTTTCGGTCCTTGACCAAAGAGGGAGAAGCCGACGGTCGGTTAAGACGCGTTTAAAGTTCGGTTGAACATAGATATGATATAAGTACTTCGGTACATGCAATCATTCTTTTACCCAAGTCACTTGGGGGCTCTTAAATTTATATGAGCCATTTTATGATAAGTGTTCTTCTTCTTAGTCGTTGCAAAGTTTTATTATTATTATTATTATTATTATTATTATTATTATTATTATCTATCACTCCTTTTTTCAACACGAGCATGTGGTAACTAGCCGGGGAGCCTAATTTCTCTCTCAAAGCCGCTAAAGTTTAGATTGCTAAACTGGCCTAATGAGAAGTACTCCGCCCTCGGGATAGGAGGTTGAAGCCGTAGGCTGACCCACTTGAAGTCTTGAGATAGGATGTATCATGTTAAAGCACGACAGAAGCACTTCTTTTGCTAAGGCCAATTTTCGGATTGGCACCGAACACTTGATCTTGTTCGGACGTCAAGTTTTTACTGACGTTTTTTGGTTTTCCAAGCTTGTGGCACTTTTAAACTATTTGTGTGTTTTCAGCACAAGTCTCGCAGTGCAACGCCAGACACCTTTAGAGATTCGGCAAAAACATTCTCGTATATTGCTATATATGCATCGGTTTCGAATTGTGTCTTCGGTCAATAGTTGGGTTGCCCGGCGCGCTTGCCTCCTACGTTTCGCTTTGTTCGGCTAGGTGTGCAAAGGGATAACCACTGCGATTGTGCTTCCAGCTCACATGGTTAAGCACCTCAGTGGAGAAAGCCGAAAACTGACTGTCACAATAAGCGTAAACTGGTCAGCGATCCGATGACGGTGTTAAATGACGGGCCATTCATAACAATGGCCGAAGTGTTTGCGGCTTGACCTCGACTGTCGCCGAACACTACCGGGGGCTATTAACTGGCCTCCCAAACTAAATCCTCGATATTTTGCTCTTACATTGGAGCTGAGGTTTCATGATCATGCTTAGCATGACAACCCAAAGAAAGGAACCGATAGCGGGACTATTTTCTTTGGAAGACATTTCTTCTGTTAAACAGTAATATAACATATCTCTCTGCGTACCTTTGTTTATAAAACCGCATGGCCAGATTGCCTTGTTTGTTGTAAATCTTTGCCCTCACAAAGGCTTTATAAAGTAGGAGAAACACTCCTCGGCTATTGGCCGAGGAGGTGGAAGCCGATGGTCGGTCAACAAAGTTTGGTACAATGCGGATCCGAACATTAATGACGTAAAGTACTTGGATACATAGAGTCATTACACATAATTTGTGATTTTGCTATGGATATCAATCCTTAATTCGGCCACCCGTGCCCGCATTAAGACTCGTGGGCTACTGGGCTTCGGGCTTATTATTTACAAATATTAAAGGGGCACATCGATCCCCTGATCTGGTGTTGCCACTCGACCAGTGTCTCGGGGGCTACTGCATTGCCTGTCCAATGCAGAAAATTTTAAGTGTAATACAGTTTCCGAGGAGATTTTGATCCTCAGGTTGGTCGGCCGCACCCAACCTGAGTCTCGAGGACTGAGCACGCCGCTTTTTGTGTCTCAAAGTATTCTGCCGAGCTAGGACTTGATCCTCAGACCGATTTTGCAAATCAACCTGAGTCTCAACGGCTATTGGGATCAGCGGTCTTATGTCATCCTTCATGTGCATCTCGGGTTTTAGACCGATACCCACCTTGAGGGCTACTGGCTATATATTTCGGCAGAGAATAAATTGCACCAATCAAAAATATTGACAAAAATCGGCCCACATTCGGGGTGGTGCACCACCTCGGAAGCAGTTTGGCATAAAGCTCGGGCGCTAGTGGCTGGCTCCATAGAGGGCATTTCCGGCATTAAGCTCGGCTAAACTCCTTCAAACTTCTTTGAACCAAGGTGATTTACGACACCTCGGATACAGTCCGGCGGTGGAGCTCGGATACATAGTCCGGCGTTGGAGCTCGGATACAGTTCGGCGTTGGAGCTCGGATACATAGTCCGGCGTTGGAGCTCGGATACAGTCCGACGTTGGAGCTCGGATACATATTCCGGCGTTGGAGCTCGGATACATTCCGGCGTTAGAGCTGGGAAGCGGTCTGGCGTTGGTGCTCGGCTGCAAAAGATACCTCGAATGCAGTCTGGCGTTGGAGCTCAGACGCAAGAGGACGCTGCCGCCCAGGAACAACTTCAAACCCGAGGTGTGGCATAAAAATAACAAGACATTGATAAAGGCCAGAAACTTAAAGGGGCTCCTCGGATACCCGACGTGTGAACTCGTCGAATGCATTTCGGCGATCCTCAAGATCGAAGATGAGAAGATTTGTTGAACCAGTTTTCAAGACCGACGACCGAAGATGAAGAACGGTTCAGAAGAATCAAGGAGCGTCCCTAACTTGAAGACAGGTTCAGGGGGCTACTGACGGTGTCCTAGACTAGGGGGGTACTCACCACGTCATCTCCCGATCTGTTAGATTGGGCCGAGGACCCCCATGGCCGTATACTCATGGGCCAGTTCGGACAGCTGCCGCATACAAGGAAGATTCCACAAGACTTGGCGATCAAGACAAGGACTCCTCCCCACCGACGTATTCGGCTAGGACTCTTGTTATCCTAGGCCTCTGGTGCATTATATAAACCGAGGCCAGGCTAGTCAATAGATCATATACAACATACAATCATACCATAGGCTAGCTTCTAGGGTTTAGCCTCTCTGATCTCGTGGTAGATCTACTCTTGTACTACCCATATCATCAATATTAATCAAGCAGGACGTAGGGTTTTACCTCCATCAAGAGGGCCCGAACCTGGGTAAAACATCGCGTCCCCTGCCTCCTGTTACCATCTGCTTTAGACGCACAGTTCGGGACCCCCTACCCGAGATCCGCCGGTTTTGACACCGACACTTGCCATTACTCCTTTGTCTCCTACCTCTCTCACCGCATATTCTGATGCAGACTGGGCAGGATGTCCGGATACTCGTCGTTCCACTTCGGGATATTGTGATTACTTGGGTGATAATTTGATTTCATGGTCTTCGAAGAGGCAGTTCATTGTTTACAGGTCGTCTGCGGAGGCTGAGTATCGCTCGGTCGCTCATGCTGTGGCTGAAACTATCTGGCTTCGGCAACTTCTCACTGAGCTCCATCGTCCAGTGCATCAGGCTACCATTGTGTACCGTGATAATGTGTCAGCAGTGTACATGTCATCTAATCTTGTTCAGCACCGCAGAACTAAGCATATAGAGATTGACATTCATTTTGTAAGAGAGAGGGTAGCTTTAGGGCATTCTCCATGTCCCGACTATGGCGCAGTACACTGACATCTTCACCAAGGGGCTCCCGTCCGCGACCTTCCTCGACATACGCTCCAGTCTCAACGTCGTCGAAGCCACCGCTGACACTGCGGGAGGCTATTAGAGTGTGGACTCGGTCTGCCCTCACCTCCCACGATCGAGGCCACGATCATCTCCACGCCCCAGCTATTGTAGCACCAGCAACTCTATATGTACCCCCCTCCATGTACTCTCAATACAAGGAATGAAAACACTCTATTAATCTTCAGAATCAATCAAGAGAGGCAAACGTTGTTGTGATCAGAACCCTGATTCGCCTCACGATGCTAAACGCGAACGCGGAGAGGGAGCGCAGCTGGGGAGGGGGGACGGGTGAGGACGCATGCATACATACCCTGCGAGGGGAAGCTGGAGACGACGAACTCGCGGGCCCGGCGGCGATCGCCGGTGTCGGCGTCCTCGTCCTCGCCGTCGCTTGAGTCGTCGTCGTACCAGCGGGGCTCCTTGCCTTGGGTGCTGCAGGTGGGGGTTGGCCGCGGTGGTGCGGAGCGCGTAGAAGGCCACGATCACACCGGGCGCGGACGGCTCGGCGAGGAGCTTCTTGGGGAGGCTGAGCAGTGCGACACCGTTGCAAGCGACGACGGAAGCCATGGTCTCTCTCCCCCCCTCTCTCTTCTCTCTATCTCCTATGATTTTGGATTCTGGTGGAGGGGGCGCGAAACGGAAAGGGGCTTTCTTGGGGGAGGGGATGGAGGGTGTTTAGAAGGTTCTGGAGAGATCCTTTCGGGCCTTGAGTCTCCCAGAAAGATCGGCAGACCACAGCTGTACTATTCGCGCTAGTTGATTTACGATTAGGGCACCATGGATGAGTACTAACCTTTTTCCTAAAACCTAAAAAGTGCAGTTGCGCTCATTAGTCTTACAAAGCACACGCGCTCGCGCGCCGTCCGATCGACATCACATGGCCGCGCGCTTCCCAGGTGAAACCGCTCGTTTTTATAGATGCGTGCGCCAGGTGGCACCTGGTCGTGGCGTCGGGGTCGAGACCCGTTGGGTGTCTAGGCGGTCGTGGGTCCCTCCAGTTCTTCTGCCCTCCCTACTCCCATCTCCTCCCTATTTTGAAACTGCTCCCGAGCGCAGGGAGCGCACCCCATTTCCTTTCAATCCCCCCAAATCCAGAGCAGCCGGCGGCGTCGCTGCGATTCGGCGACCGTCTTCTGCCGGAGTGAGAAAGGGATAGCGTGCGCGACGTGAAGGGAGGGGTTAAGCGGCCAGGTGCGCGTCGGGGTGGCGACCGGGGCCATATGACTACAACCACAGCACACAACAGTCAGGGGTAGAAGGCGCTACAGTGCCGGAGATGCGGCCGAGGAGGAACGACGCGCGTGCCTGCGCCGTGCTGTTGGCGTGGAGGAGCAGAATCGCCGTGCTGTTGGCGCGGAGGGCAAAATCGCCGTGAGCAGACCTCCCAGGTCAGTTCATCGATCCCATTGTGTAGGCTTGTCAGATCCACCGAGTTTTGGGCGAAATTGATGAGTACATTTTGCCCTTGTAAGAGATTAACTGATGCATAGGTTAACTGATTAGGAATGGATTAAGCACTCGGTTAGATTTGGTTTGGGTACTGGTGAGATAGGATTCGAGGGGAATTCAAGGCTTGGTGATGCTCAGTAGGTGTCGTGGTGTGTGGAGGGAGAGGGAGGGGGACATTCTCCTGCATTGGTTGTAGATCTGCTGACTTGCCCAACAACTGCTCATATTGTTGTACCTTTTTTTACATGCAACAAATGTACCTATTTGTGTTTGAACAAGGCAATGTTTGATGCTGTAGGCTCCTTTGTTGAATGTGTGTGTATGAGGTTGTGTGCTGGGGTTTGACGCCCACGTTTTTTTACAGATATGTCTTCGCTTAAATTTTGTGATTCAGTTGTCAGGCTTGCTTGAGTTTTATGAGTTAGTTTCCTGACATGCCCTCATCTGTTGCCTAGTGCATTTGTGCAATGCCTGACTTTTGCTCAAGTTTTGTGAGTCAGTTTCCTGACATGCCATCATCTATTTGCCCAATGCATTTGTGCAATGTCAGGCTTGCTCAAGTTTTCGTGAGTTAGTTGCCTGACATGTCATCATCTCTAGCCTAGTGCATTTGTGCAATTTCTGGCTTGCTCAAGTTTTGTGAGTCAGTTGCCTGACATGCCATCATCTGTTGCCCAATGCATTTGTGCAATGTCAAGCTTGCTCAAGTTTTTGTGAGTTAGTTGCCTGACATGTCATCATCTGTAGCCTAGTGCATTTGTGCAATGTCTAATTTTGCGAGTCAGTTGCCTAACATGCCATCATCTGTTCCCTAGTAGTCACAATTTTTTTCAGGCACCTGATGTGTAACTGATTTTTCTTGCTCCTTGTAGTCATTTTTTACTTAAGTTTGTATTAATGTTGTAACATACTGAAAATCAGATAGTTTACAACCCTTTTCATTGTCCACTTTTTTGTAATTTGCTTTTTGCTTAGTTTAGTAGGAATTTAGTCAAATGACTTTGTTGGATGATATACAGTCTTTTCAGAACCATTTTTTTTCTTTTTTATGATGATGCTCATTGTTTGTCCTTTATATACGCAACAGAAAAATAGATGGCTGGGACAAGTCATAAGTCAAAACAAGATGGACCTCCTGGATCAAGTCATGATGACCTTGCATCTCATGGCAATGAAGAGCATCAAACATAGGTGTGCACATCCCCAGGAAGTTTTATGTTCTTTTTGTACATAACTGATTTTGTTTTTCATTTTTACTGATTTATGTGGTTTCCGTTTTCCAACCACAGAGTGGTGCACCAATAATTGGCTACAATTGTCAGAGAACTAAAATAGTTATTGCATGGGGGAAGCGTCCTGATGATATTATTAGTAACGAGAGCCAAGCTGCAGATGTTGGGAATGCAAATGTTGAAGGTGCAGATGCCGACCAACCTCCAAAACCAAAACGCTAGAAGATGGTTGGAACTAAGATATTTGCATAGTTGCCTCAGTTTTACTAAACAGTTGCCCATCAATGCTGTCTAAGTTGCTTTTCCTGTGATGAACATTATTTGCTAATTCCCTTTTTTTGTTTTTTTCTGTGCAATAGGATCGTAGTAACAGGGAAGCCCTACAAGGCTCTTCAAGTTGAACAAGGAGTTGGTTCCGAAGCAAAAGAGTGTCATCATTGGAAAAGAATTTAGTGGCATTCTGGACCTTGCAGCGAGTAGCATGCCAGGAGATCTTAGCCAATGGATAATGAAGCATTACGACCCTGAGATTTCGCAGATAGTCATTCCAGAAAGGGGAAGATTCTTGTAGATGCCACAAGTGTCCGTAGGATATGGGGTTTGCCAAATAGGGGCAGGAAGGTGTGCTTTGAGAATCGGCCTGAAATCACAAAGGCAATGTAGAGTATTTACAATATCACACCCAAGAACTCCCCAACTCTCACAGCATGGTGCAAGATGATCAAAGATATGGGAGGATCTCATGATGATGACTTTGTTCGCGCTTGGCTAGCTCTTGTTTTTTCATGCTTCCTTGCCCCTTCAACTAGTTTAAGTATTTTCCCAAAAAGCTTCCCGGCGGTCATGGATGCCAATGGAATAATGGAAAGCAATATATGCGAGTTTGTTGTTGATCAACTAAAGCTTGCATTCACTTCAGGTCATGGCAACAAGAAGGTTGTTTGTTGTTGTGTTTTCCACCTCGTTGTAAGTGCTTCAAGCTATTTTGCTTTTTTAAGTATCCATTGTTTTCTTTTCTTTTTTCTATTTTTGCAATCATTAGCTAACTTAAACTTTGTGTTCTTTTTCTTGTCATGACGCAACTGTTGTATCTAGACTCATTGGATGTTGATGAGCCAATATCGAACTTGGTACCAAGGGTTTCAGTTTGGAATTCAGATTTAATTTCCAAAGTTATCAAGAAGGATAGGAAGGCTCCGGGAGAATACGGCAATTTGCGGGTAACTTAATTTTTCTATTTTAGGAGATATATTATTTTTAGGCAACACTACCATGCTAGAGTAGCCAATTCACTTTGAAAGACCAAGCAAACTAATACAATTTTTTGGGCAATTGCTTTACATATATTTCAAGTAGGTTCAAGTAGTTTTCAGTCTTCTTTGAACCTTTTGTTGTCATGCACACACTTGGATAATGTTACATGAAGAAGTTTTGGTACTAACGACAGCTGTTGTAGTTCATTTTTTTGAAATGAATAGTAGGCAAACATTGCATTTTTAGCTCTTTTTGTGTGCAATTTACATGTTGAAAAGTAGCAAGTTTCTCCAACAACACAAGCAACTCATGTTCTGAAAACTAGCAAGTTGCGTACCACTCCTACATCTTCGCTGCATACTAAATCTTAAGTATCCACTAATAGTAGGCAACAGGAAAGTGGGATAGTGGATGCAGGAAATTTCAGACAATTAGTAGTGCCATTTTCTTCATTTCCCACTTATTTTTTGGTATGGAAGTGCCAGAATTGTTGTCACTCATTTTTTTAATCTTCTTTGACTATAAACCACCAGCTCAAGACGGAGTTTTCCCGGTGTGCGGATGATAGCTTGTTTGGAAGTATGGACCATATCACCAAATTTGTTGCCACAAGATTGCCCGAGTCGTATGACAAAACAATAAGTTATCCAGCAGCCATTTTTCCCTCTTATTGTTCTTTACTTTTTCATTCCCATTTGTACATTCACCCATTTTTTGTCTCTTCGATAGAAGATTTGTACTTATCATGTTCTCTACCATCCACTTTTATGTTTTGCAGAAGAAAAAGAAGCTCACAGGGTTGGTGCACGAAATGTGTTCCATAATTTCACATGCAGTGGGGAAGCTCATGACTAGGATTGGGAGGATAGATGAAGATGAATGGGGGGGGGGGAGGGAGATAGATCCTATTACTATGGAGACATGCAGGTAGCAGTCTAAGAGAAGCCGTGATCGAGTACCAGCCGGCAGAGACATCTTACCAAGTGAGGAGTCGTTTAATTTCGACAGCGATGACATCGAGGGAGTCGATAGTGAAAGTGAGGGAGATGGCGGTGATAAAGGTAATGATGAAAGCGATCACGATGGCAATTTGGACAACGATGATGGTGATGATTTTGTAAACGAGGAGGAACAAAGTGGCGTTAAGGGGAAACCAAGTAGTGAGGGAGCACGACGAGCGGTGGATCACCACGAGAGGGCAAGTGTTGACATGGGGAGGGAAGACGGAACTGATGGAAACAAGGACAATGAAGATGATGAAGATGAAGAGGATGATGAAAAAGAAGAGGATGAATGAAAGGAAGACGATGATGACGAAGAAGGTGATGGGAACGATAAAGGCAAGGAAGATGATGGGCAGGGAAAGGATGATGATGATGATGATGATGATGATGATGATGACAGTGGAGGTGGCAACGGTGGCTCAGGCGGCAATGGTGGCTCCGGTGAGGATGAGGATGCCGCAGATGAAAAACCAGACAGCGATGATGATGAACAATGCATGCTGTAATTTCTAATTGAAAAGAAGAGAGATAGAAAGCCAAAAGGACTGGATGAGGCATATAGCATCTCTATCAGAGACCTTGTGATGACAGACTTCAAAACTACTGTTTCTCCAAAACCACGCTTCCCTGTTTTTGAAATGAAAGAAATGTTGGATATTGATTACATATCCATGGCAACCGAAGTGAGGAGGATGTTCGAAGAGATGTTGAGGGGAAAAGACTTGGACATGGTCTTCACATTCAACCCTAAGGAAATATGCCCAAAGCCGATTCGCGAGAAAATAATGAGAAATTGGTGCTCTAAATGAAGTTATAGAACCAAAGAAAGTTTGTCAAAACCAACTACCACCACTCCCGCCATCAAAGAAGATGAACAAAACTGTCAGTTTCATATTAGAGCCATCTGTGATGAATGAAACAACAATGCATCCGCAAGCATATCGTGTAGAAAATTCCGGATATGGCCAAGGGGAAAAGGCAAGGCAGCCAGCCATGAAAAAATCTAGTCCTTCTCAGCAGCAACAACAGAAAAATTCTGAAACAAAAGAGGCAATTCATGGGAATGACAAAACACAGTTGGTAAAGAATACGCCATCAAGCTCAGCAGTACCACCGTGCGGCAATGATGGAGATGAGGCAGTATCTACAGGGGCAGCTCCAAAGTAGTCCCAATGTCAAGCAAGTGGATCACATATTTTGGGAACTCAGTCCAAGCAGGAAGCAAGACCATCTGGTTTTCATGCATGTCTTGCAAAGGGAACACTTGCCCCCACAAAAGTAAGACCATCTCAACTTAAAAAGGGACCTACACTGGCAGTAAGCACAAAAAACCATATTGGAACACAACCACTAGGTGACTTAAACGGCCAAGTGCCTTTTCCGTCTCGAGGAAATGTGGTGCAGTCAGCCAATGTTATCCAGATGGTCAAGGTGCAAGACTTCAAGGCATCACCTGAGGCTGTAGCATTTAATTATGCAGGACAGGAAAAGGAGAAAGAGAACATCCCTCCGGTGTCATGTATGGAGATCAAAAGGATACCAGACGACATCGCTGTAACCATGGGAAAAAGTTCGGAACAAAGGTTGCTAATAGACCTAGGAAAATTGCCCGACTGTTCAACTATGGTTGCCCAACCTGAGGCCACAAGTGTTCCAGAAGTAATAGAAGCAATTGGCCAGAGGAACACTTCCCATTTCTCTGATGTGGAGGAGTGGTACCATGAGTTCATGCGTGTTAGTGGGAAGACAACCAATGCACTAGAAATCAACGTTCTAGATGTGAGTGAGCTATTTGCAAGGTGTGTTGATCCAAACAACATGAATCCCCAAATCAACTCCACAAATCACACTTCAGCAAATATAGATCAACAACATTTTCAGCAAAGGAACACCGAAAGATCAAATGCTTTTTACAGAGAGTACTGCCCGGCACCAAGTTTCGATCTAGGCATAGATGATTTGCCCACATCATCTGTAGACAACAGAGCACATCAACATGTTGGGTCAAGCACATTTGCTGAGCATGAGTTCAAGGAACTTTTAGTACATACCCAACCAATCATTGAAATAATTTATGACGATCATGTGTTGGACCTTGAAGGCATATATGAACCGTGTGCAGAAGCTGAAGGAAAGGCAAGTAAGTTTGACGCAAGCTGTTCAGTTGGAATTTCCTCACCAAATGCATACCAAATACCTAAAATGTTCCAACCAAGGAGAAGTGGGATCAGGCAGCAAGATTTATAGCAGTAGTAGCTCAGGAGAGATCCATCCACATCAAAACGGTAATTGAATATGGCAAATACTTTGTCACAGTTAGGGAGCTTGCAAACTCAATGAAGAAGGAATGTTTTGTCTTGAGCCATGTAATGGAAGTTGGCATAGAATCTGTAATGATGAACTTGCCACTAGACTCAAAGAAGCTCGTGATGCCCCTCAGGTTTTCGGTAAGAAAACGCGAAGCAGTTAATATTGTAGTTTTGCGATTCTTTCTTTTTCTTTTTTTTTCATAACAGGTCATGGTCATGTCCGCATTATTTTTTCACTAGGTTCAGATGCAAAACATGGAATTGAATGGCAAGGAGCTCATTTCCCGGTTCAAGAAGTCGAATCGCTTGGACCGTAAAGACATGGTAAGTTAATGGTTTCTTGGTTTCTTACCACTGCATTATATATATATATATCATTTTTTTGCTCAAATCTTTCTCACACAAATGTAAATATTTTTAGGGGGGCAAGTTGCCTACACTCATGAAATGCTTTCTCTGGCAAGTTGCTTACATAATTGCATAACTTTCCTGTGCATCTTTTGGCAGGTTGCTTACATAAGTGCATAACTTGCCTATGCATCTTTTTTTTGGCAAGTTGCTCACATAAGTGCATAACTTGCATGTGCATCTTTTGCTTCTTCAGTCCACGTATTAATTTGCGAGAGCACATAGAAAAAGTTGCTTACATCCATCCTCTAGCATGGTTTTATTTTTTTACAATAGTACCTATACACGTGTATAAGTATTTGAAGTTGCCTTTTTTTACTAACCCCAGTTTTTTTCTAAGAGATTATGTTCCCAGTTTTAGAGAACATTGACAAGTCAAAGCCAGTTACATGCAATCATTATTTATTTCTAATGTGAACATAAGGGACCGACGTTTTGAGGTTCTTGATTCTTGGAGGCCGCTCCAGAACAAGACTCTAGATGTTTGCGCAAGGAAAATGGTTGCAAGTTTTCGGGCTCTATGGGAAGAGCACTACGCCACCTCCCATGTCTTGTTGGATGACTTTGGGCTTACCAACATCGACATTCCAAAACAAAAAAACTGAGTAAGCATCCATTTTTCACATAAAACTCTGCTTTTGTTCAGACTTTTACAAGTGACGAAATACTACATAGAGTAAACTAGCTAACTAGAAAAGTTTTTTTTGAATATTGTCTAGGTTCGACTGTGGTGTTTTTGCTCTTACGCTAGCAAACAATTGGGAGGCAAGGGCTATTCCAAAATTCACAGTTGAGGATGTCCCAAACATCAGGAAACAACTGACCAACACATGGGTTGACAACAGGCACAACAAGGCTCCATGGAAAGCCATGCTCAAGTTAGCATAGGTTAGTTTTTTTCTCCCCTCACGCGTACTACATCATGTAAATGCATGCGAATTTTCTTGCATTGTGAATTTTGGACCGTCGGGGGAGTTGCCTGTATAAGAACTTGGACCAGGCAACTCAAATAGCATAAACAGGCAATTTAATCTTTAATGTGAGGCAAGTTAATCAGAAGAACCCATAGAAGATACCTAAATATTATGATCATCACACAACCAGGAGATTATTGCATCTTCAACATTACAGAATTGCCTGTATAGATTTTTTGCCAGGCAATACAAAGCACACAACAGGCAACTCAAATTCATAACCAGGCAATTCAAATTCTAATCTGAGGCAAGTTACTCACAAGAGGCCATAAACCAGAAATAATAGTTTAGGATGTTCAAACATACAGACCCACAATAGTTCAATTTGTCAATGCCATCTGGTCATTGTGTGACCATCACACCAATCTGGTCGTGCAATTTGCACCACTGTAGTTAACAGACCCACAATAGCTACATTTGTTCTTTCTCTTCGGATGCAGCTCAAGTGC